>NW_028318390.1:15000-385000 GCF_062004578.1 Staurois parvus | reverse complement strand
GGTCTGTGAAAGCCAGAAATCTTGCTTTATTGTAGGTGACCAAATACTTATTTTCCACTATAATTTGCAAATAAATTCTTTCCAAATCAGCCAATGTGATTTTTTTTTTTGTGATTTTTTTCTCATTTTGTCTCTCATAGTTGAGGTCTACCTATGATGCCAATTACAGGCCTCTCTCATCTTTTTAAGTGGGAGAACTAGCACAATTGGTGGCTGACTAAATACTTTTTTGCCCCACTGTATTATATATATTTGTCAGCCCATTCATTTTTAGCACCAGGCGTGAGCATAGCTTGCCAGAGCGCAGGCGTCGCCAAGCGATATGCTGCAATGCACGCCAATCGCCAGGAATCTCCCATCAAGTCCCTCCTCCTTTAACCCTATTGGCCGTCTACGTAACTTTTTTTCTTCTCTCGCACAAGCAAGGTCTGCCCCTGTATTCCAAGCACTGACTGGACAGGACGCAGAATTCTTGCCTGCGTATGGCCTCAGCAGCTGTCAGTCAGGTGAGGTGTCAGGTGGCTGGGCTACAGCATCTCTCGCTGCTTCCGTTTTAGGCTTGGCAGGCTGTGACTGGTCCGGACGGCAGCTCAGAGCTGTGTCTGTGGATTCTTGTGGCTGACCTTTAGTTGTCACAACTGATGATGGTGGTGGCCGTCTCTTCCCGGGCCTGGGACATTGAGCTGTGTAAGAGGCGCAACCCTGGGGAGCAGATCAAGTCAGGAAGATGGTGCGGCCGGTTTAGCGCAGTATCGGCTCCATTCAGCATTCACCTCACCTCTGCTCTTCTGACACTCCCCCCCAGGCTCCTGTCAGGAGAAGTTCTGGGCCTGGGCAGATGTCAGAGATCCTCCGTCCTCCCTCCTCTCCATACTTCTGTAGTCCCTGCTGGCTCCCCTGTGTGTCTATGTCCTTTCTGAGAGCCTGGCAGGTATCTAGTCTCTCCCAGCTAGAGGAGGATGAAGACGTGGGATGGAAGGGCCAAGTTGTCCTTTTACTTGCTAAATCCTGGGTCAGAGCAGGCTGCAGCAGTATGACCCTGGAAGGAACCCACGTCCCTGGGGGAGGAGGATGGAGTTCTAGTATTGATTTAGAACATTGTGATGTTTATATCAGTGACACATATACATACACCCTCTCTTTGAGACGGTTGGTCTCTAAGAGAGATTCTTTTCTATAAAGGGGTTACCACGCTTCAAAAAAATTAATTTTTAAAATGCAGCACAACTTCCCCCTTATTACATTAACTGCTTCCTGCCCGCCCACAGTACATTTACTGCAGGCGGGTGGCACAAGCAGGCTGGATAACACACATGTACATCGTCCAGCCTGATTCGAATTAGGGGCACGAATGTGCCCGCTCCCTGCTAACACTAGCTACAGCAGGATTTTGTCCTAGCCAATGAGTTATGACTGAGACCTGATCAGCTGTAGCCAATCACAGCACTGAGTCATGCATTTACAAACACACAGGGCTCTGTACACGGGTGTTGGTTTAACCACTTGCCCTCCTGAGGATTTACCCCTCTTCCTGACCAGGCATCTTTCTGCTACTCGGCACTGCACTAATTCAACTAATAATTGTGCGGTCATGCAATGCTGCAACCAAACGAAATTTACCTTTTTTTTCCCACACAAATAGAGCTTTCTTTCGGTGGTATTTGATCACCTGTGCGCTTTTTATTTTTCACGCTATAAACAAAAAAAGACCGAAACTATATTTTTTACTTTCAGCTATAAAAAATAAACTCAAACTCAAAGTTAGTTATAAATTTAGGCCAAAATGTATTCTGCTACATGATTCTGGTAAAATAAAATCCCAATAAGTGTATATTGATTGCTTTGTGTGAAAGTTATAGCGTCTACAAACTATGGTATAGATACTGCAATTTACACCTTTTTTTTGCTATATAGCGCTGCACTAGTTTGACAATTGCGCAGTTATGCAATACGGTACATAAATGAAATTTGTGTCCTTTTCTCACACAAATAGGTTTTTTTTGGTAGTATTTGATCACCTGTGCACTTTTTATTTTTGGCGCTATAAACAAAACCATTTTTGAAGAAAAAAATTTTTTTTTTTTTTTAAAAACTATTCTTATTTCGGTCATAAAAAAAAAATCACAAAAAACTAATATTTCGTCATAAATTTAGGCCAAAATGTATTGTGCTACATGTTTTTGGTTAAAAAAAATCCCAGTAAGTGTATATTTATTGCTTTGTTTGAAAGTTATAGCGTCTAAAAACTATGGTATAGATAATGGAATTTACACAGCTTTTACTTTCTGACTGCTCATCACGTTTCTTGAGGTGCTCAAATGACCCCTTTTTGGAAAGTAGACACCCTAAGCTATCTGCTGAGAGGCATATTGAGTGCATGTAAGCTTTATTTTTTTTTCCAAAAGTTTCTGGAAAATGACAAAAACAGTTTTTTTTTTTTAACACACAAAGTTGTCATTTAAATGATTTATCGCACAGGCCATGGGTATATGTAGAATTACACTCCAAAATACATTCTGCTACTTCTACCGAGTATGGGGATACCACATGTGAGACTTTTTAGGAGCCTAGCCACATACAGGAGCCTGAAATCCAATGACCGCTTTGAAAGCCTGAAGGTGTGTAACATCCTCATTTCACTTCCTCAATACTCATCACAGTTTCAAAGGCCCTGACATGCCAGGATAGCACCAACCCCCCCCCCCCCCCAAATGACCCCTCTCTGGAAAGTAGACACTCCAAGGAATCTAAAAAGAGGCATGGTGAGTATTTTGCAGATCTCATATTTTCTCACAAAAAAGAAAAAATATGTTTTTGTTTTTTTTCTTCATTTTCCAAAACCTTGTGGCAACAAATGAGATCTACAAAATACTTATCATGCTTATCAAATTCCTTGGGGTGTCTACTTTCCAAAAACGGGTCATTTGGGGGGGGGGGGGAGATTAGGTGCTATCCTGGCATTTCAGGGCCTCCAAAACTGATAGGTAGTCTGGAAGTGTAATGAGGAAATAAAGCCCTTTAAAAGCCTGAAGGTGCTTATTGGATTTTGGGGTCCTGTACTTGGCTAGACTGCCAAAACGTCTCTCTCACATGTGGTACCCCCATACTCAAGAGAAGTAGCAGAATGTATTTTGGGGAGTAATTTCACATATACCCATGGCATGTGTGAGCAGTAAATCATTTATGTGATAATTTTGTGTAAAAAAAAAAATGTTTTGGCATTTTCCAAAAACTTGTGGTAAAAAAATAAATTCTATTGAGTCAACATGCCTCTCAGCAAATAGTTTGGGGTGTACTTTCTAAAAAGGGGTCGTTTTGGGGGGTGGGGGCGGTTTATGCCCAGCATTAGAAGTTTATGCCACACATCACTCACTCTTCTAATCACCTGAAGATCAAGCCTTTTCTGACACTTTATTCACACGAAAAAAATCTGTATGTGTTTGCAAGGAAATTAATTTAAACCCTCAAACATTATATATTTTTTTTAAAGCATACACCCTAGTGAATAAAATGGTGGGTACTACAAATTGTTATGGCACATAGTACTTGGGCAGCGATTTTTCAAAAGCAATTTAAAAATAAAAACACACTTTTTTTACTTTTAATGCACAAAAACACAATATATTGGCCAATTATTTGGTAAGATATAAAAGATGATGGTACGCCGAGTAAATAGATACCAAACATGACATGCTTTAAAACTGTGCATGCCCCATGCAATGGTGACAAACTGCTAACATTTTTAATATCCATAGGCAACGCTTTAAAAACTACCATTTTAGATTTACAGAGGAGGTCTAGTGTTAGAATTACTGCCCTTGATCTGACGTTCAGGGCGATACCTCACATGTATGGTACAACTGCTGTTTACATACCGACACAGGGTCAACGCTTGTGCACACAAGTGTGCGTGCATGGGAGGGGAGAGGAGTTTTTATTTTTTTTGTTATTTTGATTTATTTTTTTGTATTATTTTTACACTGTACCTTTAATTTTGTTTTTGATCACTTTTAATGCTATCACAGGGAAAGCAAATATCCCCTATAACTTCAATGGGCATTGTCATATATTCTTTGAGAAATCTGGGGTCTATCACACTCTGGATATCTCCTCTGCCCTTATCTAATCAAACCAAGATCAGTGTGATCAGATGCTTTCCCAATTTACAAATGGCACCGTTTATATCCTGCGAAACTGAAGTGATGAAATGCTCGTAGCTTCCGAATTCTTAGACTATAGAGATGATTGGCACCACTCTGGTCCCCAATCAGCTCTATGGTCAGCTGGCAGAAACACCGGCTGCATTCGCAGGTTCACCCGATGGCACGGGACTGACAGCGGGGGAGGGGGGCATCATATCTCGTTGCTTGTAAAAGTTATGCTGCAGTTAATTAGCCACTAGGATTGCTTTTACATGAAAACCGATCGCCGGCTATAAAAAAATCATACCAGGATGTCTGCAGCTGTATGCATCATCCTGGTATAACCAAAGTCCAGTGATGTACCAGTACATCGCTGGTCCTTGCTGGGTATATATGCTATGTTTTTTTTTATTTTTTTTGTATGCAACCTGTGGACTGAATGAAAAAAAGAAGAAATCTCTGCCAGAAAAAGTGTGTGGTATGCCCACCATTAGAATATTCCTCCCTGCATCCACCCACTTCTAATGGTGGGCACACATTAGGTCACACTTTGCCACATGCGCCAGTTCCAAGATTGTACAAATGTCTAAATAGTGGCAAGCTTGAATAAAAATTGTCCACGTACAAGTGGTACCCCATATAGAAAAAGGATGACACCAAGTCCCAAACTATCTTGTCACTGCTCCCCATGTAGTCTGGGTATCCGGGGGGCTCCACGTGACTATCTTTTCCCTTGTAAATCCGAAACTTATGTATAGCCTGTTGCCCTCTCACAGGTCTTCTACATCTTGACCCCATATCTGGCACGCTTGCTGGGAAGAAATTGTTTGAATGCAAGACGGCCAGAAAAATTAATCAGGGACTCATCAACGCAGATGTTTTGCTGGGGAGTATAGACATCTGCAAATTTTTGGTTAAGGTGATTTGCGAGGGGCTGAATTTTGTGGAGCCAAATTCAGGGTCACCCCAAGGATGACAGAGTATATTGTCACTGAAATGCTTAAAACACATACTCTCATATCTATGCCTGGCTATGGCAGCAGAGAACATGGGCATATGATGAATTGGGTCTGCGGACCAATACAACCGCAATTCATTTCTTTTAGTAATGCCCATGTTGAGGGTTAGGCCCCAAAAAAATGTAAATTCGGAAACCATGAGTTTCCATGCAACTGGTCTGGCAAGGTTTGAATTTGGGTTGGCGGCGATAAATTGTTGTGCATATAAAATTGCTTTGATCCACAATCAACGCATACAGATATTGCATGAAAAACATCTCAAAAAAATCAAGGGGAGGAGATAAATTTGCTATTTTCACCTGAATTGCGGGTTGGGCAGTGAATGGGGAAGTACGGGTGCTGCAGAATTTGTGGGCTGTCAATCGGGATTTGCAAGCACATCCGGAAGGATTTTAGGGGCTCTAGGCCTGTGTGTGAATTCTTGGTGTTTGCGGGACAATACTTGTGCTCGCCACCGCACCAGCTTGTACTGGGCTTATGGGACTCGCCACGTCACCAAGTCATACTGCAGTGCTGGTATTATTATAGAGGATTTATATAGCGCCAACAGCTTGCTCAGCGCTTTACAGTATAATGGGAGACAATACAGCAACAATACAAGAGGGTTAGGAGGGCCCTGATCCTGGGAGGTTACAATCTAAGATATGTGAGTACAAGGATGTACTAGACTGCTGGTACTCGCCAGTTCACCAAAAGGTAGCACGGCACTAGTACTGCCACTTTGCTGCATATGGGAGTTATCAAACTTTACCGGCAAGCGCTAACAGAGATCAGGCCTGATTCTGCAAACACTGCGGTTTTGTGTGCAATGTATCAAGTGACAGGGACCTACTGACACTACACTTGCTGGGGGAGAAGGGGGGGGGGTAAGTGTAGGGGCTAAACGCAGGTGCCGGGGCTGATCCCGCTAACGCTGCGTTTTTGGGGACGCTATACTAATGTAAACGATGGTATAGTGCTGACCTGATCAAAGATATTGATACGTTCAGACACTATACTAGCAATGGAGGTTTATTGTGCATGAGCGTCTGCCTGGCAATCAAGGGGTTAAATGTGATGACTGGTGGACTGATGGGCAATCTGACAGGGGCGTGAAAACCACGAGAGCACAAATCATGTGTATGTATATATATCTATCTGTGATTTTGCGTACCCATGTCGCCCTGTAGCAGTATTTTTGCTATAGGGCGGTCAGGAAGCGGTTACAGAAGCGGTTTGTGTTACGTCGCTGCGTTACTTTAACTGACAAATGCACGGTCATGCAACACTGCACCTAAATTAAAGTTATGTCCTTTTCCCCCAAATTGAGCTTTCTTTCAGTGGTATTTGATTGCCTGTGCAGTTTTTATTTTTTGCGCTATAAAAAAAAAAAAAAAAAAAAAGCTGACAGTTTTGGAAAAAAAAAAAAAAACATTTTGGACTTTTTGCTATAAAACATGTCCAGTAAAAAAAATTTAAAAATCAAATTGTCCAATTTTGGCCAAAATGTATTCTGCGACATGTCTTTGCTAAAAACAAAAACCCAATACGTGTAAATTAATTGGTTTACGTGAAAGTTATAGCGTCTACAAGTGGCGGGAAAGATACTGGGATTTTTTTTTATACTAATAATGGCGGCGATCAGCTACTTATGGCGGGACTGCAGCAGATATTTTGACACTGGGGGGGAACTGACTTGGGGTCACTGACATCCCCAGTGACACTAATACAGTGATCAGTGTACTAATGGCACTGGGGAGGAAGGGGTTAACATTTTTAGGCAAAGGGTTAACTGTGTGAGGGGAGTGTTTTACTAGTGGGCGGGGGGGGGGGGTGTACTTCACAGAAACACACTGATCCCGAGAGCTAAACTCCGCTCTCAGGAACAGTGTGTTGGGAACTGACAGGGAGCAGAGCTGCAATGCAACTGTGCTCTGTCAATGTTTGCTGGCAATCGCCAGGACGCGGCGGGTAATGACCGGCCGGGACCCGGTGATTGACACCCGCAGCCGCAATCAGTGGCGCGGGTAGGGCGGTCGCGCATGCCCCCTACCTGTTTTGCTAAATTACGTTTTAAAACATGATTTTGCGCAGCGGTGCCGCCGTCGCCGTTTTAACTTTTTTAGCTGGCTCCTAGATTCAAAGCAAATTTGTCAAGCCCTGTATTAATGCATCTACAGCCTGGAGAAGCAATACAAATCCCTCACCAATAAGTGAGCGGCAATCTTACTGCCCCACTAGACCAAGCTGCAGTAACAGCAGATGGGGGTGTTTATATGCAACGGTCGCATTGCTTTGCAGCAAAAACCACAAAGCCCTGCAACACAGTGCAATGCACTCGGTTACGGTGCATTTCTTGGCAGAAATAGAGTTAAAACAGGTGGTAGGGAGATGCCACTTCACCTCCCCACCACCTGTCAAATTGCCCATGAAAATCAATCTGAACATGTTCGTTTTTTGGAGAAATGTCAGCTTTGGATGCATGTGTAAATAAAAGCCTAATGGACCCATCATTTTTACAGGCCATTTTCATTTATTAGTGAAATTAATATATTTGGCCAAAAATCAAAATCAAAGCCTGATTTTTTCATGTAATAATGACCGATTTCAATTTCAAGCCATTCAGAGAAAATTAAGGCTCTCAGACCAATGCTGCATCCAAGTACGATTAAAAAAAAATAAATCCTATACATTTAAAAACAGAACACTGGTTAAAAAAAATTTCCATGCAGTGCTCATTTTGTCTAGGGACTCAGAGTAAAGCTATACTTACCCACTCCTCTGATCCTCCAGAAAACCACGCTCCCCTACATCCAGAGGTGGACTGTTCCTGCCGTCTTCACGTCCGGAGCTGGTCTATGAGCGTGATGACGTCAGGAACAGCCCATTCATAACACCATTAGCATGCAGGACGACCAATCTTGTGCTCGTAGGATCGGCGGATCAGGTAAGTATATCTTTACTTTCTAAGTCCCTAGACAAAAACAAGAATGTAACCCATGCAGTGTAGGCACACCTGCACTGCATGGAAAAATAAAAAATTTGCCCGGATTTCTACTTTAACCACTTGCTTACTGGGCTGTCGTACTTTAAATGACTATTGTGCAATCATGCAGCACTGTACACATGACATTTTTATAATTTTTTTTTCTTTTAGACATATAGAGCTTTATTTCGGTGGTATTTGTAATTGAATGATTTTTATTAGTTTATAAACATTTAAAAAAAACAGGAACAAGACGCCCATGCAGAGGCCATCAAATGCACATAAAAAATAAAGAAAAAACAGTGCTCGAACACCAACAGAGAAAAGATGCGCCCACACAGGGGCTATCAATGGCACCTAAATGACAAAAACATTGGTATAACATCAACGGGAACTCAAACCAAAAGGCAGCTATCCACCGCCACACCAAAAACAAATCGAAAAAGGAAGGAGTACAAAAGGAAAAAGATGACAAGGCCATGAGAAGGGGTTCGGGAACGCCAATATCAAGCAACATCATAACCCCAGACTAGCCTGGGGGAGCGTGGGAAGGGCATATTGCAACCACAACTCCCATATTTTCAAAAATTTCCATTGGGAGTCATTACAAATACTCAACAGCTGTTCATTAAGCATCATAGCAGTCATACGGTCCCGCATTCCCCTGAAGAGAGACAAACGGAAGCTTCCATGCCTGAGCAATTGTTCTAGTGGACAAAAACAAATAGGAAGCCAATTTTTGTGGGTGAGCCAAGAGGCCCGGTATGGGACAATGAAGCAAAGCGTACCAAGCATCCCGGCGTTTGGGGAGATACAAGGTAAAAAGGCGGCCAAACACACAAGGCCAAAAACCAGTCTCGGGCATGACCACCAGATATGCAATACATCACCATGATGGCCACAACCCCCGAAAGCATCGATCACTGCAGGCAGGGTTTGCCTGAGCCAAACGAGACGGAACCCAATACCAGAAAAACAATACCTTGTATACCGCCTCTAGCGTGGTCATATTAAAAGGAACATTTAGCTATAAACGACCAGGCCCTATTCCAGTTCTCCAGATCCATGACTGCCCCCAGGTCGCGCTCCCATTGAGCAACATATGAGAGAGAAGTATGCGTTGAGCGTCTGCTCAAAGCAGCTTAAAGAAGGGAAATAAGGCCCAGGGTACCTGGACGCTGTTGGCAAAGCTGTTCAAATGCAGATTTGCAATACGGGAAAGCGGAGGTGCCCCGCAGTGAGGTCAGCCAATGCCGCAATTGAAGGTAATGAAAAAATTCCGCCAGAGGGACATCCTGTGACTCCCGAAGAGAATTCCAGGTAGGGAAGGACTGAGAAGCCAAAAAATGGCGCACCTGTGAAGAACCATTGGCCACCCACCAAGTAAACACCCTTGGTTGATCTAAACCTGGTGGGGAAAAAGAGGGTTTTTAACAAATCGGGAGCAAAGGTTGGAAAGGTAACATCAGGCCACTGGAGTAGTGTACAGGAGTCCCACACTTGTAGACCATGAAGCAAAATCGATGTCGCGATAGGGGCACAATTAGGTAGTTCCAGCAGGACCCAGAGAAAAACATCAGAGAAAGCCTGCAACAAACAGCAGGGCAATCTGGCTCGCCTGATAATACTTTAGGCACATTAGGCATCCCAAGACCACCTTGGAAACTATGAACAAAAAGCGTATTTCTGGAGACTCTGGGGGCACTTATTGAGAGCGACAGTCTTATCCAAATTAATATGGAGACCCAAATACAAGGCAAAGTGCACAAACACCTGTTGCAAAATTGTAAGCGTCATCAGGGGATTAGTGAAAGTCAAGAGGGTATCGTCCGCAAAAAGGTTCAATTTAAACGCCTGCCCGTGTATGGAACACCTGATACATTACAATCGGCCCGCAACAATAAAGCCAGCGGCTCAAGCGCCAGAACAGAGCGCCAGGGACAGGGGGCAGGCCTGTCTCGTCCCTCGCCAGATAGGAAAGGGATCTGAAAAATACCCAGTGTATTTAACGGAAGCCGAGGGGGAAGAACACAAGGCTTAAATCCAAGAAAGAATAGAATCCCCAAAACCCCAACGAGACAGCACAAACCGCAGATATTGCCAGGACAGAGAATCAAAACGACAGTAAGAATACCAGGATTTTCCGCTGTTGTAGAAAGTGTATAAGATGGACCACCTTATGAATGTTATCACCCGCCTGCTTCCCAGGGACAAAACCTACTTGGTCCCTGAGGACCAGACTACACAAATATTTATTGATATGAAGACTGCGAAAGAAGTCTGTGAAACGGGAAACAATCTTCTGGGAATTAGAAGTACAACCATCCGCGGGAAGTCGCAATCGGATCGGTTTGAGGGGTTTCCCCAAAGAATTGAGTTTCCTGGTCAGCATCGGACCCGGCTTATTAGCACAGGAATATCCGCCTGACCAAAGGAAGCTGCTGGACATGCAAGTACATATATTCAATTCTACAAAAACTGTCATGAGGATTGGAATAGAATGTAAAGTCACACTTAGTTGGGTGAAGTTCCCTCCAGACGTCCACCAGCCCCAACGTCTGCAAGAGAGAGAGCATATGTTCCTCTAGCACTAAGTCATGAGAAGGGGCCGCCCACCAGGCATAGCGCCTATCCAAAGAGCAATCCAAGGTGACATTTGAATCTCCCAAAAGAACAAGAAGACCCTTGGAGTGTCGGAAAACGATGGTGCAAAGATGAGAAAAAAATGTATGCTGAAAGCGACTGGGTGTGCAGTAAGAGACAAAAGTAACCTCCTGGTCCCAGAGGGTGCCCTGTAGGAGCAAATACCTGCCCGTGGGGTCTGCTATATTCCGAGCACAGGGTACTTTCAAAAAGGGTGATGCCATGGCGGTATCAGCACAGCACGCTCAGCAGAAAAAGCTTGAGTCAGCCAACATAAAACCAGAGAGGAAAAGAAAACAAGAAAAAGAAAGAAGACGACGACACAAGGAGTATGTACAATAATACAATCGTATCACGCCAATGATGACGTGCATCCTACACTTGAAGGATACCAGTTGGGGGTGGCTCTACCACCGAACACATGGCTGCAAATGAAAACATCAAAAACAAGCCCTCGGGGGGGGCAAAAAGGTAATAAAAAACACATAACGGACCACCCCCTTCAGGAGAATGACTACAGGCTGCCATGGAACCCCACAAAACAGCCCAAGTGGTCCCCCACCAACCTCCCAGTAGGACCTACATCCTGGCACCCAACTAGGGTCCACCCTGGAGCCCGAGGGAACCAGCCCATTCCACCAATGTGAACCCAACCAATGTCGCCTGGACCCGGAGTAGGCCACAACGGCAAAAAGTTATAGTCCTCAAGTACAGGAGGTGACACTCCCCCCCCCACTGAAGGATGGAAGCCAAGGGAGCAGGCAGGACTAGACCCAATCCTGGAACACTAACTGGGGATGCCTTAAGGGCCAAACTCACGGTCCCGTCAGGAAAGTCCAACGGTAAGACACAATGTGGGAGGGCCCTTTTCCTGTTGGGACGACCTCTCCCAGAGGAAGCGGCCTCACAGAAGATCCAGAAGAATGGGCTGGGCTCTGAGTAGCGTCTCCAGGCGGAAGGTGTAAAGATTCCAGGAGAGTGGGCTTCCTCTGGCGTGGCAACAGAGTGGCTGCAGCACTGATAGTTGAAGGTGAGGTGGAACGGAAAGCCCCAGGCATATTTAATTCTGCAGTTCACCAGGACTGAAGTGAAGGGCTTCAACTGGCAGCGCTTCTGAAGAGTGGTCTGGGAGAGGTCCGCGAAGAGCTAGTAGCAATGCCCTTGGAATCTGAGGTCTGGGTTGTTTCTGGCCGCCAGGAGGATAGTTTCCTTAGTGCGATAGTAAGTGAATTTGATGATGTCTCTGGGAGGCCAATCCAGACATCTGGGGCCCAATGCATGGTGTATGCACTCAAATTCGAGCCGGTCAATGGGAATGGAGGGCTTCAGCTGCTGAAACAGAGCAGTAGCGGTTGAAGTGAGATCTGTGAGTTTCTGGGATACCCCTTAAACGCAAAATTTCCATGGCAGGAACGGTTTTCGAAATCCTCAAGCCGGAGCAGCGCGTCCAATTCTTTCTTGAGGTCACACAGATCATGTTCATGACTTTCAATGACCATGGCCGCAGCGTCCATTTCATCTTTGAGATCATTTGTCCGAGTGCCCAACTCCCGGATTTCTCGCAAAAGACGGTCAGCCAGCTTGGACATAGTGGAAGACAATTCAGACTGCAGCATGGACTTGAAGCAGTGCAGGAGCTCAGAATCCCTCACAGCTGGAGAAGGGGACTGCAGGGATGCCTCTGATGCCAGGTCGTCAACACCCCTGGGATCCGGCCCATCTGTGGGTAGCGGCGACAGGGGACCCAAAATTGAGGCCGGGGCATCACATGTGGCCTCCGGCGAGGGCCCCGAAATCGAGGCTAGGGCCTCAAACGTGGCCTCTGACAGGTAGGCCGCAAGTACCGGCGAGGCTTGCTGAGCGCTGAAGACGCGGGCAGCTCCCGTCTTCTTGCACATCGGGGCATCGGGGGACCAGGAGAAGCTGGAGAGAAAGTAGGTGAACCACCCACCCCCCCTCAGAGAGCGAAGAAAATCGGCCGATGTGCCCGGAGGCCATGGAGCGGGCCTACAATGGGGCAATCATAGCGCTGCTCGCAAGCACCCCCCCCCCCCCTTCAGTGGTATTTAATCACAACTGGGTTTGTTTTTTGGTAAACAAACAAAATAGACAAAAGTTTGAAAATTTATTTTTTTCTTAGTTTCTGTTATATAATTTTGCAAACGGGTCATTTTTCTCCTTCACTGATGTGTGCCGATGAGGCTGCACTAATGGGCACCGACTGGCCTGTTAGGGCTGGGGGCTGCCTCTGATTTTTTTAAATACACTTGCCGATTACAGACTCTCCTCTTTCTCAAGCGTGAGGAAAGTGCAGCCGATAACCAGTAACTATTTACATTGTTATCAGCTGTGTCATTGGACATATCAGCTATGTCATTGTACACAGCTGATCACATGGTAAAAGGGTGATTGTGATTGGTCCTTTACCATATTGTTATCAGCTGTGTCATTGGACACAGCTGATCACATGGTAAAAAAGGGAGATTGAGATTGGCCCTTTACCATGTCATGTGATCAGCTATTTCCAACAGACACAGCGTTTACAGAGCTTGCCGGATGTTCACTCCAGGGGGCACTCAGGAGGTGAGGATCTGCAGGATGTCATATTACACCCTCCCAGAATTAGATGACCATGCTGTAACCATCATTTGGCTATAGGCCGGTCGTTAAGTGGTTAACAACCCTGGTGTTGTGTTTGGTGCACTAACATTTGTTAAGGTGTATTTTTTCCTTAACATTTGCATTGATAAAACGCTGCACAAATATTGTGACATAAAAAAATTGACAACCACCTGTTTATTCTCCAGGGCCTTTGCTTTCAGAAAATATAACGTTTATGGGTTGCATGTATTTCTTTTTAGCAAAAATTTTTTTTAAAAGAAGGATTTTTAAGTGTATGTGAGAAAAGGTCAAACCTTGCTCTATTGGCAAGCAGTTTTTAAAAAAAAAAAAAAACACCTCCAGGAAAGTATGTACTTTTAACCAGTTAAGCCAGTGCTTCTCAAATAGTGGGGCGCGCCAATGATGGGGCACTATTCCTCCCACTGGCACCAATGATGGGGCACTATTCCTCCCACTGACACCAATGATGGGGCACTATTCCTCCCACTGACACCAATGATGGGGCACTATTCCTACTTATAACAATTTTATAGACAAATGATACTATTTACAGTCGCACGGGGGGGCGCGAAATGTTTTCTTCTTCCTAGGGGGGGCATGACAGAAAATAATTGAGAAGCACTGAGTTATGCCAACATGTAAAAAAAAACAAAAAACAAAAAACCATAAAAACCATTTTTTACCATTACCATTTAGAAAAAATACATTGAAAACACAAACATTATATTTTTTTTGTAAGCAGAAGCCCTAGAGAATAAAATGGTCACTGCCACATATTTTTACATCACACAATATTTGCAGCAGTTTTTCAAATGCAAAATGTTTGGAAAAAAATACACTTTAAGGAATTGAAATGAACAAAAGCACTATACCTAGAGCAAGGGAAGGCCTGGAAAAAAAAAAAAAAAAAACTTAAAAATAAGCGAGAAAAACTCTTCAGTTTTTTTAAAAAGCTTTTTACATTGACATGGTATGTGATTAGGGGGTTGGGCTTACTAACACTAGAGTGCAAAATCTGGGGCAGCTCTTCATAGAAACCAGATTCCATGTTTATTTTTTGTCAAAGCTTGATTGAACAAGCTGAAGTCATAAGTGGATTGGCTACTATGCACAGCTGCACTAGATTTTGTAAATCAATCCCTTTATGTAAAGTCTTAACCTCCCTGGCGGTATTCCCGAGTGTAACTCGGGGTAAAATGTCAGTACCAAAAGCAGTAACCCCGAGCTACACTCGGGCTTACCATGCGGCGATGCATAGGGAGTCCCTGCAGAGCTTACTTTGTCCTTCGTTCCCGCGATGTGTCCCCTGCAGCGTCCCCGGTCATTTCCTCCGGCTGATGCCGGCATCTGTGTTCCGGTCCTTGTGACATCAGGACGTAAGGACGCCGCTGGCGGCAGAAAATTTGAAAAAAAATGTCTTTTCAAAATGAATTTTACATAGTAAAACATTGCTGTTTCAAACCATTTCACATACATTTTGTCCGTAGTGCTTTGTCCTGTCCCGTCTGCATTTTGACTGTTTTTTCTGCCTGGAAACTTAGAAAAGTCCATGGCGTCCAAAAAGCATCCCTATAGGTCAAAAGCGGGTTTAGATCAGCTAGAGAACAGCGATAGTAAATCAGAACCACTTGCAGAGTTGAGTGATGATTCGTGGAGAAATTCGTCATCAGACACTGAAAACAATTTTGCGACTTTGCTCAGTGATGTGCGAACTTGGCGCTATATTTCAAATTTCAGTGTTTTTGGTTTGATTATATGATTGAATTAAATGTATTATATTATTTTTTATGATTATTTATTAAATTATAATTTATGATTTTGTGTTTCAAATTTTATGAAACCCGGGATGTTTAATAGACTCTTGTTCGGACAGATTTCAGTGAGTTATTCCTAAATATTACAGCCTACAATAAAAAAACTACATATTTCCATGCAAAATAATGGTACCACTTTCAGCACCAAAAATCTGAAATAATCATACCGCTAGGGAGGTTAAACAAGAAAAACATGCATTTCTGCCAGGAGGGGGCACTGGAGAGGAAAAGCTCCAGTTTAATTTGCTTGTGGGCTACATCTTGTACCTCCTGAAGTTGGGACTAAGGTTCTATAACAATCTGTTCAGCTCACAATGGGATTGAGATCACAGGCAGCAGTTGAGAGAAAAGGAGTCTTCTAACCTAAATAAGGAGAAACGAAGAGACGGAGGAGTAATCCTTCAACACACAGAGGGAGGGGTCCATGCACCCCTATCCATAATTAAGGATCGGTTTATCCAGGAAACTCCAGTGGACATTATTAGCCAGCAGATCGCAAACGCAGAGCAGCTGAAAGAACCAGCCATTATTAGGACACAAAGCTATGTTTGCCTAAATTATATGTTTGGCTTTCATTGAGGTGAGCACATATTGGTATTCCAATTCGGAGGGCACTCACACAAGAAATATAGACACCGTTTGAATCACATGAATTTACTTTTGGGACTATCACTATTTATAATAAAATATTTTATCTATTTTTATTTAGATTTAAATATTCATTTAATTTATATAATTTTCTATAATCATGTCACATGTTGCAAATGCTATTTTGAATTAAGCACAGGATTAATGACAAATTGGTGATTTATTGATGAACTTATAAAAGTTCAATACCAATCGCAGTGTTTATGGAGCGCAACATGTAAGTGGTATTATTTGTGGTTTTGTAACACATAGTTATGAGGATGTGTATTAATGTCAGTGAACCATATTATTAATGATACAGTACGTTAATCACTTTAGAGGCTCACAAGCGTATTTCACATAATTTTTAGCGAGTAAATAGATATCCAGCTTGTCAAATCTTAAATTTGTGCATGCTCATGAAATGGCAACGAACTTCAGTACCCTATATTTTCTATAGGTCGACACTCTTAAAGCTCCTTGTAGGTCACCAGTTTAGTATTATGGAGGTATGGTGCTAGAGCTATTGCTCTCATTCTGGCGTGCACGGCGATATGTAATAGGTGTATCACAATTGACTGTTTCATGCGTAGGCGCCCCAGTGTGTGCTTACGTTTGTACGTGCGTATATGTGGGGGTATCAATTTTTTTTGGGGGGGGGGGGGGATGGTATGTGCTAGGGTATAACATTCATTTTTTACAATTAAACTTTTTTTTTTTTACTTTTTCATCACATAATGGGACAAAGCTATGTGATGATTTTTGGTGACAAGTTTTATTTGAGACATCCAAGGTCTAAAAGACCCTGGATGTCTCCCCTCTGCTCCACTGAATGTAATGTGGTGCACATCACACCATATTACATTCTTTCCCAGGGCTTGCATTAAAATCTCTCAGCAGGGACCTGGAAGTGACATCGTAACGTCACTTCCGGGTCAGCACAAGAAGGTGGGGGGGAGCAGACTTGTCTGCTCTTATCCCTTCCCTTTAGCGGACGGTGAGCCGGGCCCGCAGATGGGCAAGCAAAGCCCAAGAGACCTCACCGGGAGCACGGAGAGGCTGGCACTGTGTAAAGCAATTGGCGGCACTCCTGCCGCCAATTGCTTAACCTGACAGGTGAGCCCTGATGCTTGCCGACAGCAGGGCTAAACGTAGAAAAACTACCTGCCCGGCGCCCAGAACTACATGTCCCAGGAGTCGGGCGATAGGAATCCAACATCCCTGCAAAAGACAATTTTAAAAAGCAAGTGTAGTTTATTATGCTTGAAATAAAATTACAGCTTATTCAGTAAACACTTTTATATACACTGCATTTCATGTTCCCAGTGTAACAATTTTTCATTTATAAAACTACTCCACATTGAATTTATTTTCCAGAAATTTCCATTTCGGATTACTTTTACTTTGTAGGAAATTGTCTGCTGAAGAATTCGATACTGCCCAGTATAACCACTTCACCCTTAGGACATTTATAAATGGTCTAAGAACAGAAAGTGGTTAAAAAAGGGCTGGCTTATAAGGGGTTAAAAGGTTTAAGTGTATGTAAACTTCTCTTTTCTTATTTACACTTTCACAGTAAGCTGGAAGTACAGCTGTTGCTATATTCCTGACAATCACAGTAGATTTAACTCTGCTGCGCACCAGCCATGTTCTGCTCTCTCATCCAACGCCACACAAATTCACCAGCACACCATTGGTCATCGGATATCATCCACCTTTTATTGCAGAAAGGTGACATTAGAAAGGACCAAGTGCACCGTTTTAAAGCAGCACAGTTCCCTTTTGTCAGGCAAGCCCAATGAAGGGGTCCTGCTCAGCTCTGAAACCTTGCGTGTGGTCCTTTGCGATGTGATCTTTCTGCAATAAAGGCTTTGGACAATGTCTAATGATCCATGGTGAGCTGGTGAATTTGTGCGTTGTTTCATGACGAGCCCAGTTTCCAGGTGGTAGTTGCTACAGCACCCGCTACTGATGAGACTATGTCCAGGAATGTGTGTGATGGGAACAAGGACAATTGCCCTCTCATCCAGTCACAGGTTAATTATTTTTGTATTGTATGGGCTCACATAACACAAAGTTATCCATGATTGGATAGGAAAAGAGGAGTGGCAGGCAAAGCGGCTGAAACAGATCCCACAGCTTCTGTGGAGAACAGAAGGTTCAGTGCCAGACCACCAGAAGTACAGTGGATATAAAAAGTCTACACACCCGTTAAAATGTCAGGTTTCTGTGATGTAAAAAAATGAGACAAAGAAATAATTTCAGAACTTTTTCCACCTTTAATGTGACCTATAAACTAAACAACTGAAAAACAAATTGAAATTTAGGGGGGGTGAAGTAAATAAACAAATAAAAACAAAGTGGTTGCATAAGTCTTATAACTGAGGATGTAGCTGTGTTCAGAATTAAGCAATCACATTCAAAATCATGTTAAATAGGAGTCAGTAGACACCTGCCATCATTTAAAGAGTCTCTGTTTAACCCCAAACAAAGTTCAGCTGTTCTAGTAGGTCTTTTTCTGACATTTTTAGTCGCATCCTACACCAAAAGCCATATTCCACAGAGAGCTCCCAAAGCATCAGAGGGATCTCATTGTTAAAAGTTATCAGTCAGAAGAAGGGTACAAAAGAATTTCCAAGGCATTAGATATACCATGAAACACAGTGAAGACAGCAACAGTGACATAACCAAGAACTGGACATCCCTCCAAAATTGATAAGACAAAAAGAAAACTGGTCTGGGAGGCTGTCAAGAGGCCTACAGCAACATTAAAGGAGCTGCAGGAATATCTGGCAAGTACTGGCTATGTGGTACACGTGACAATTTCCCGTATTCTTCATATGTCTGAGCTATAGGAAAGAGTGGCAAGACAGAAGCCTTTTCATACAGAGAAAAACATCCAAGCCCGGTTAAATTTTGCAAAAAAAAAAATCTCAAGTCTCCCAAAAGCATATGGGAAAATGTATTATAGTCTCACGAAAGGTTGAACGTTTTGGCCATAATTCCAAAAGATAAAGTTTGGCACAAAAAAACACTGCACATCACCAAATGAACACCATAACCACAGTGAAGCATGGTGGTGGCAGCATCATGCTTTGGGCTGTTTTTCTTCAACTGGAAATGGGGCCTTAGTCAAGGTAGAGAGAATTATGAACAGTTCCAAATACCAGTCAATATTGGCACAAAACCTTCAGGTTTCTGCTAGAAAGCTGAACATGAAGAACTTCATCTTTCAGCATGACAACGACCCAAAGAATATATCCAAATCAAAAAAGGAATGGCTTCACCATATTAAAGTTTTAGAATGACCCAGCCAAAGCCCAGACCTGAATCTGATCGAAAATCTAAGGGGTGTTCTGAAGAGGTCTGTGCACAGGAGATGCCCTCGCAACTAGATTTGGAGTATTTTTGCAAGGAAGAGTGGGCAAATATTGCCAAGTCAAGATGTGCCATGCTGATGGGCTCAAACCCATAAAGACTAAGTGCTGGAATAAATTCAAAAGGTGCTTCAACAAAGTATTAGTTTAAGGGTGTGCACACGTATGCAAATATTATTTTAGTTTTTTTATTTTTACTTCCCTCCACCTAAAAGATTTCAGTTTGTTGTTCAACCGAGTTGTACAGTTTATAGGTCAAATTAAAAGGCGGAAAAAAGTTCCGAAATGATTTATCGTCTCATTTTTTTACATCACGGAAACCTGACATTTTATAACTATGGCTACACTCATGATACTCTGTAAAAGCGTATATTATACATAAAAGCATTAGGTCCACAAGGTGGCATACACATCCTTAAACTTAAAGTGATATTAAAGCTATTTTTTTTTGTAAAATGAGATGCTCACAACAGAACCTGATTGTGCCAATTAATTTTTTTCAAATTTTTCTCGCTTGTTCCTTATACTGTTCCCTGGATGACTACCCTCTGTGCCTGCCTGGTCCTATGGACTGTGTGTGCAATGCCATTTTTAACTACAAAATTACGAGAAGTCACTCCCAGCGACACACATACTCTGTGCAAGAGAGACAGAACTACAGCCAATGCTCAAAAGTCGCTGTTAATTACTGCTAATGCATAGTTTGGTTCTCCCTTGCTTCTGGTATTTGCAGCTGAATGTATGCTTGTAGTTCAAAACGTGAATGTGGAGATTCCAAAAGGAACTCTATAGGTTCCAACAGACACTGGGAACATACCTGAAATGGGGCAGCACAGCCAGGGGAAAATGGAAAAGCAAGATTAGACAAAATTACCCCCCCAGCATTTGTGGCACTGGGAGTGACTGCACCTTAAATTGTAGCACAAAATGTGCTGTAATTTGTGGAGTTTTTCCTTAACCACTTACCGGGCACTTTTACCCCAGGTGCCCAGGCCAATTTCAGCACTGTCGTATTTTGAATGACAAATGCACAGTCATGCAATATTGTACCCATATGAAATTTTTATAGTTTTTTTCACACAAATAGAGCTTTCTTTTGGTGGTATTTAATTGCCACTGGGGTTATTTTTTACACTATAAACAAACAAAAAAAAAAACAAAAACTTGGGGGGGGGGGTTCTTTGTTTCTATTATAAAACTTTGTAAACAGGTAATTTTCTCTCAGTGATGTGCGCTGATGAGGCTGCACTGATAGGCATGGATAAGCAGCACTGACAAGTTGCACTGATGAGGCGGCACTGATATGCAGCAATGATGGTCACTGACGGGCAGCGCTGACTGACATCACTGATCATCAGTGCCAATCTGCTCTGTGACAGCGTGAGTAAAGTGCTGCTTATAACCGGAAACTGTATTTACTCTGATCTGCTGTGTAATTGGACACAGCTAAACACCTGGTAAAAGGCCGCTGTGATTGACCTTTTACCTCATCACGCCACTGGGGACACACAGGAGGGTGCATTCTGGGCAACTGGACAACCGCGCTGTAGCCTTCATTCGGCTATAGCGCTGTTAACAAGTGTTTAAAGTAGACCTTCACTAAAAACTGAAAGTGCTCCTTTCCCATGAAAGAGATCCTCCTCCAACCTCTGCCTCTAACTTTTTTCTTTAGCAGGGATTTTATCCATTATGACATATAGCAATTCTGACGGCTTTTTACAATCAATATGATAATATATCAAATACACGCAACTTTCTAGATAAAATCACAGGTATCATTTCTCACTGTGTATATTCTACCTTTTTTTATCATCTACTAGCGAGACCCCCATTAGTCTCTATATTACAGAGTAGCTAAAATTAGCACTATATCCCAATATTATACTGCCCTTACATGAGGTTCAACTAGTTTTCTAATTAGCATTTTGATGTGAGAGCCGTCAGTCCCGCTAAACTTATATTTTAAGAATTGTGATGTTCGCATTTGTGAAGTATATGTGCGGTCTTTTGAAAATAGCGCACGTATATGTGTGAATACTCTTTAAGATGCATAATTTATGCTCATAATACGCTGATTGCTTGCCCCACTAAAAATACATTTTAAGTGCAATGGCGTTCACACATGCGCAGTATGAGCAAATGAATGACAATGGCGCACGTATTAGTGCGGGTATCTGTAATACACTATGATGCACATTTGGTGTTCACAGTACGTGGGATATTTTTGGCACCTCTATATAATCAATTTTTGCAACCATTTTCTATAGCTACAATATACTTTTTATGCATTTCCCTCAAAGGACCACAGGAAAATGGCACCCGCACATGCGCAGTTTCATACAAATGCTGCCACGGGTCTTTTTCTCTGGCAAAATGGCGCACGACAATTCGCGCATGCGCACTTGCGCCGGAGTACGGCAAAATGGCGCACGAGCGTTAGCTCGTGGCGTTTTTTTCAAAATTTATGAGGCTATAAATAGCTGTATTGAGACGTCAGGCTGCACACAGGCATACCCCTTTTGAAAGTGACCGTTGAGTTCGAAACGCGTTAAGGAGGAGCCCTTGTAAGCCGTTGACGTCAAGCCGTCGGATCACGGGGATCAGACGGCCACTCCATATTCACAGCTGGTCAGTTGTTCATATGTTTTACATAAGCGAATCTTATGTGGCATTTTTGTAACACTACAGTTCTTTCTGTACGTTTTTTATAATATAACTTTTACCATTACCAAATAAAGTACTTTTATCATACTACACTATGGGATATTCCTAATGTTTTGCTCTGTACCGAGCACTTTAAATCCCTCAGCACCTCTTCCAGTCAGTATCCCGGTACCTTAAAGAGGCTAAATATCTGGAAAGACTAACGCACCCCAGGACCCTGAGGAGGACCACCCACCCCTAGGCTCTATCGTCATCCATACCCGAGGGACCTCTTCACACCAGGGATACTATATAACGCGCTTTTTATTAGCGCATCAGAGAAGAATATATATACATTTGGATTCTATATAAACTTTTGGAAGGTTGTACCAGATGCTCGTACATTTTGGACATTTGGATACTTCCACGCATGTCATGATCATGCGTTTTCTATTTTCTTATTTCTAGTGTATCTTCAGCAATACATCTTGTCTGATCACTCCACATATATAAATAATGCATTTTTGCTGTATATGCGTTTATAAAACACAGCAGGTCTTGTTTAAATGTTCAGCGCTGCACCAATATTTATCTTTTGTTGTTTAGAGGCATTGTGGTTTACCTTTTAGTGTGTTCAGCTGCTTACTCTATCATTTAGATTTAGCGCTCACTTTATTTTATTTTTTTCTAAAATTCTGATATTCCACACATGTAAAAATCATCATTTTATTTTGCTAGAAAGTTACTTAGAACCCCCAAATATTATATATTTAACAGAGACCCTAGAGAATAAAATGGTGGGACTTTTTATGAATACCTAATTTTTTGGGAAAAAATACCATTTAATGAATTTTAGTGCATAAACATATTATACCAAATGTTGTGGTAAAATATAAAAGCTGATGTTGCACCGAGTAAATAGATACCCAAAATGTCATGCTTTAAAATTGTGTATGCTCGTAGAACGGCACCACACTACAGTACCTAAAAATATCTATTGGTGAAGCTTTAAAAGCCGTTACCAGTTTAGAGTTAACACAGGAGCTCTGGTGCTAGAATTATTGCTCTCACTTCAACATGTGCGGTGAGACCCCAAGTGCGTGGTACGAACAACTGTTACATACGTGTGAGCGTTCTGTGTATGCGTTCAAATTTGCACGCACGGGCACTTTATTTTTTTTAATTTATATTTCTTCATTTTTTACATTGTCATTTTTTTATCGCTATCACAAGGAATGTAAACATCCCTTGTGATAGCAATAAGCAATGACAGGTACCCTCTGCTGAGAAATCTAGGGTCTAATAAATAAAAGATTAAGAAATTAAAGAAAATAAGAGTTACCTGGATGATGCCTGTAGCTGCAGGCATCATTCTGGTATCTCCACTCAATGTCCAGAACATTAACATCCTACAGGTGGAAAGTGGTTATTCAATGCTACACTTTATTTGGTGCCACTCTTATTTTGGTCCCATAGACTTCTATGTTAATAGAAGTCGCATCAGTATTAGATGAGCAGCCATTCCTACGAGACTTCAAAAAGATCAGTGTGTTTTTTTTAACCCTCACCTCTCCTCCCAGGTTATACTTTCTGCCTAGAAACTACTCCCAAGCACATTCCATTCACACCTGACCTTAGCGAAAACTTGTGTTCTTGCTCCCTTTTTTCTGCTCGTTTTTCATGGGTAAATGTGGGTGGTGCGTATCGAGTGAAAGTGAATAGGCTACCAAGCACATCAAAGCACCTCAATAACCTTTTCAGTCGTGGAGTGTTATTACATTTCTTTCAGTGCGCTTTTGTAGCACGTTTTGTTAAGCTGCAAAGCAAGTGTCTGATATGTGTGATTGGGGTGTCATTAACAATTAGGCTGTATTGCTTCTGCGCATTTTTGAATGAGCAGCAAACCACACAGAAAATATGCGTTTTGTTGCACATTTTGGAATCACACTGCAAATGCCCTGCACACTGCAAAGGCTTACATCAACATTCACATCTGCGTGTTTCTGAATGTGCGGCAACTCGCACAGAAAACACAAGCCTTGCCACACATTTTCTGTGCGGGGGTTACCATGCATTTGAAAACATGCGAATGTGAATGCAGCCAAATTGTTAAGGACATCACAATGGCAGTTAGCATGCCAATATGGCAGTATTCAAAAACAAGCAGATGTGAATCACATTTAGCAGACGCATGTTTTGCTGGGCACCAAAACACAAAGGATCGAAAAGGTTCTTGAGCTAATTTGGAGTCTGTCATGTGTAGAGCAGCCCATTTAGGTGAATGGGCAGCCCTTTACAAGTGAACAAAGCACACAAAAAAGCAAGTGATAATGTGCGTTTCCGCTATGCTCAGGTGTGAATGGAATGTGCATGGGAGGAGTTTTTAGGCAGCATGATCTGGGAGGAGAGGTAATGCTTATGTTCACGTGTAGGCGAGAAGTATCAAAATTGGCCCGGTATGCAATTTTCATGCGATTTCTGGTGTTTTGAAATCTTGCTTGTTTGTGATTTTGATCCGACTTCAATGCGACTTAACTCTCAGAAGTTGCATCAGCATAAGAAGCGTTCCCTATGAGACCTTGATGAGATCAGTGGGTTTTTTTTGCTAGAAAATTACTTAGAACCGAAACATGATATAATTTTTAAGCAGAGGCCCTACAGAATAAAATTGTGGGTGTCGTAATATTTTATATGCATTTTTATACGGTATATGTGCAGAGGTTTTTCAAACTTACATGTTTTTGAAAGATACACTTCAATGAACTTTAGTGAACACAAACAAATCACCTAATTTTTTTTGTGAAATAAATATTACGCCAACAAATACCCAACATATCACACTTTAAAACTGCATACGCCTATGGAACAGCACCAAGATATGTTGCCTAAAATCACCATAATAGAAGCTTTAACCCTTTTGCTGCCAGAGCAGGTTTTGCACACATTTAAAAAATTATTTTAAGGCCTGGAGATTACACAAAACCCCCAAATATATATTTTCTGAAAGCAGGCACCCTAGAGCAGTGGTCACTAAATGGCGGACCGCGGTCAGGAACCGGACAAAGGAACAGTCCTGTCCGGACCACAGCCACACCACCCCTCAGGTCCCCCACCCAGCCACCGACACCATACCCACAGCGGACGGGGTGTGAGGAGCTGCAGATCGGGACCGAGGTGCGGGAGCTGCCCAAGTCACCATGTCAACAAGTGGGCGACCGCCCTGCACACCAACATGAAAAGACTTGCACCCCCTGCCTCAAGTCGCAGAGATCAGAATTCCCCACACACAAGCTGGGCAATCACCAGCTCCCAACCCCTTAGTACTGACCAGCAGCACCCCACTGCGAGGACAGGACTGCCCCTCGGTGGGCGGGGCACGAGGAGCTGCAGATCAGGACTGAGGGGCAGGAGCAGGCGACGACCCAGCCAGTCAACATGCAAAGACCTCAGTTCTTTGCAGCTCGAGATAGAAGCAGGAACCCCCCACACCAGCAAGCCAGGCAATCGCCCACCTGCCAACACAACAACCTAGGGAGCTCCTGCCCTCCACAACTAGCCCATCATGAGGACGCCACCGGCGGCAGGCAAGAGGCCCAAGAGAGAACACCCTAGAAAGGATTAGTGTCTCTGCCCTGCCTAAGGAACCAGGGAAAGGCTTGCATTAAAAGGAGCTCTGTGTTGTGTTAAAGGGCGCCGTGTTGTTAGGGGAGCTGTGCTGTGAAGGGGAAAACAGGACATTGTGGGACTGGGGGGCACCAGTACTGGGGGTGTATGGAAGCAATCAGGCAGCAGCGCAGCTGCCCAACTGGGAGTCTGCCTGTTTGTTTTAGACACAATCTCGGGGGCTGCAATACGGACCTTGCAACGCAAGGACTAAATGTATTTACAGTTTACCAGTTCAGTGTTATACAGGAGGTCTGGTGCTAGAATTATTATACAGGATTTATATAGCAAGCAGTTTGTGCAGCACTTTGCGCCCACTCCGACGTATGCGACCATACCTCACATGTGGTGCGATCAGTTTACATATGCCTGCATACACGTTAACATGTGTATGTGGAGGCGCTTACATTTTACACTGTACCTTTTAATTTTTTTTTTTTTTTTAAACAACTTTATCGTTATCACAAGGGATGATTAACAACCTTTGTGATAGCGTGGGTCACATCATGACTCTGTGCTGTGATTGGGTACAGCTGATCAGCCGGTCTCAGCCATATATCATTGTTCAGGACCTGCTGGCAAAATCCCGCTCTAGCCAGTGACAGCGCAAGTTAGCAGGGGATCCAGCCTGCCCATACCACCTGCCCACAGGA
Organism: Staurois parvus; assembly: GCF_062004578.1. NCBI lineage: Eukaryota > Metazoa > Chordata > Amphibia > Anura > Ranidae > Staurois > Staurois parvus. The sequence goes on along the minus strand of NW_028318390.1, from coordinate 358,832 downwards.
AGGGCTGGAACTGGTTAATGCACAGAAAGCATTTAAGTGATTCTAAAGGTTTTTTTTTTGTTTTTTTTTTAAGAAAAAATAAACATGTCTATACTTACCTGCTGTGTTCATTGGTTATGCACAGAGCAGCCCGGATCCTCTTCTCGGGCCCCCTGCAGGTTCTCCTGGCCCCTCCCTCCTGTCAGGTGCCCCCACAGCAAGCAGCTTGCTATAGGGGCACCTGCTACTCTGTGTCATTCACACATAAATCCTCGGCTCGGTCCCACCCAGTCTCTCTTCTCATTGGCTCAATGGCTATGAGTGGGAGCCGATGGCTCCAGCTTCTGTCTCAGTCAATGAGAAGAGGGAGCCCCGGGATAGCCGAGACTCCAGTGCACAACAGTGAATCGAGAGGGGGCTTAGGTGAGTAATGTGGGGGGGGGGGGAATCTGGAGCCTTTAGAATTATGAAGGCAAAACAAAAAAATTTTAAAAAAAATTCAGGAAAAGATTAGGTTCAAAACCATTTTTTCTTTTTTTTGGAGTGAAAGTGATTCTAAAGGCAGAAGGTTTTTATACCTTAATGCATTCTGAGTCAGACCGACGAGGGGACCTGTGAAGAGGAGAATCAGGACTGAAAAGCATTGCAAGGAGCAGGTACAGTGAAGGAAGTAGGTATTTGATCCCCTGCTGATTTTGAATGTTTGCTAACTCACAAAGAAATGATCAGTCTTAGAATCGAATTGTAGGTGTATTGTAACACAGAGACAGAATAGCAACAAAAAATTCTAAAGAAATGCATGTCTAACAAATTATGCACTGATTTGCATGTTCATGAGGGAAATAAGTATTTGATCCCCTTCACAAAACATGACTTTGTACTTGGTGGCAAATCCCTTGATGGCAATCAGAGGTCAGACGTTTCCTGTAGTTGGCCACCAGGTTTGCACACATCTCAGGAGGGATTTTGGCCCTCTCCTCTTGGCAGATCCTCTCCAAGTCTAAGGTTTGGTGGCTGACGTTTGGCAACTCAAACTTTCAGCTCCCTCCACAGATTTTCAATTGGATTAAGGTCTGGAGACTGGCTAGGCCACACCAGGATCTTAATGTGCCTCTTCTTGATCGACACCTTTGTTGCCTTGGCCATGTGTTTTCGGCCATTGCCATTCTGGAACACCCATTCACAACCCATTTTCAATGCCCTGGGAAGAAGATTCCCACCCAAGATTTGACGATACATTGCCCCATCCATCGTCCCTTTGATGTGGTACAGTTGTCCTGTCCCCTTAGCAGAAAAACACCCCAAAAGCAAAATGTTTCTACCACCACATTTGACAGTTGGGATGGTGGTCTTGAGTTCATAGGCAGCATTCCTCCTCCTCCAAACATGGTGAGTTGAGGCCAAAGAGCTCGATTTTGGTCTCAACTGACCACAACACTTTCAACCAGTCCTCCTCTGCATCATTCACATGTTCAGTGGCAAGCTTCAGACGGGCCTGGACATGTGTTTTCTTGAGCAGAGGGACCTTGTGGGCACTGCAGGATTTAAATTCTTGTCAGCGTTGTGTGTTACCAATTGTGCTATTATAGTGTGTACTTGTCTCAGTCCAGAGCATGAAAGTGATATTAAAGCAGGGGTGTGGAAATTCTGGTAAAAAACTTCTTGTCCAGGGACTAAATCAGGTGTCCCAATCTACTTGTCCCTCATGAAAATCTACTTGTCCAGACAAAAATAAACTTCAACCAAAACCATATTTAAATCTGAGATGTTTTTAGGAATGTCTGGGCTTTTAAAAAAAACAAAAAAGGGACTTTATGGCAACTTAAAGGATAAGTGCACCTTTGGGAACCCGTTTTTAGGGTGTAACATGTTCCCATAGCTGCACCCACCACACCACCCCCCTCTGACAGATAGTATGAGGAGAAGTTTCCCAGTACTAGATGTTAAATTTGAAAACAGCACAGCCATGCGGAGTTCTGTGAATGAGTGTCTGCAAGTCCCGGCAGCCTTAGCGGCTTTCGGCTTGTAGTTTTCAACTACCACGGCGCTGTGGAGCACAGTGGTAGTTCATTGAAGCTTCCTATCAGAATATCTGCTTGCTTGTACAACCTTTATGGCAAGCAGATCTTCTGACCGGTCTGCAGGAGACCTGCATGGCATCAGTGATCTACTGTCCAGTTTAATGCTTTCCAGGCTTCTGCAGACAAAAATAACAAATGTACATTTATTTTTGTCAAAAAGGTGAACCTATCCTTTAAACATTTAATATTTTTAACATTGCACTATTTATCTCCTCACCTCTCTGCCTGTCTCCAGAACCACACCCAGGGACTAGCAGGGAAGAGAGAGACCATGCAGTGTAATTAATGAGCACAGATTGGGAGCATTGGGCTTATCCTTTATCCCTTTCGCTGCCAGAGCCATTTTTGCACATTTAAAAAATCGTTTTAGGCCTGAAGATAACACAAAACTCACAAACATATTTTCTGACAGCAGACACCCTAGAGAATAAAATAGTGGTAGTTCCAATTTTTTGGGACACAATATTACCACAAAATTTCAGTAAAAAACACACAATTTTAGGGTACAAATTTTTTTGTAAAATAAGAAAGATGAGGTTGTACCGAGTAAACAGATTTTCAACAAGTCAAATCTTAAATTTGCTTGCGAAATGCCAACAAACTTTAGTACCCTATATTTTCTATAGGCAACAGTTTTAAAGCCCTTTATAGGTCATCAGTTTAGCGTTATGGAATAGGTCTGGTGCTAGAATTGCTCTCATTCTGGAGTGCGTGGCGAAATGTAACGTGTACCGCAATCAACTATCTCATGCGTAGGCGCCTCAGTGTGTGCTTTTACGTCTGTACGTGCATATATATGTAGGTTGAGGGGGTCTTAACATTTTTGGGGGTGTTATGTGCTTGTGTGTAACTTTATTGTAATGTTTCACAATAAAAAAAATAAATTATTTTTTTCTTCATCACATAGGGGACAAAGAGGCCTCAAAGTAATGATTTTTGGTGACAGGTTGTCTAAAAAAAACCCTGCATGTCTCATCTGTGCTTCACTGGATGTAATGCAGTGCATATCCCACTGCATTACATTCTTTCCTGGCCTCAATGGCTGGAAAATCTGTCAACGGGGATCCGGAAGCGTGATGTCACTTCCGGGTCAAGACAAGAAGGGGGAAGGAGTTGACATATCCGCTTTCCTCCCTCCCCTATACCAGTCTCGGGTCCACAGATGGGCAAGCAAAGCCTGGGAGACATAACAGACAGGGGGCAAAGTTGGCACTGTAGTAGGGTGTGTCAAAGCAATTGGGCGGCAACGCAGCTGCCCGAATGCTTCCATCCGACAGGTGAGACCTGCTGCCTGACTTGCAGGACTAAAGGTTAAAAAAAAAAAAAAAAAACTACCTGCCCAGCACTACATGTCCCAGACATCAGATGATATAATATAAATTAAACATTCTTGTAAAGGCTTAAGTCTCCCCCCCGCCCCTTCTCTTCTGGGGCCCCCCACCAGCAAACTTAGCTCCTCCTCTTCAGTGCCCGTCACCACAGCAAGCCACTTGCAATGGAGGTGCAGGCTCGACTTGCAGGTGTGCAGGCTCGATCCTGAGCCAGACTGTGTCCATGGGCACACGGTGTGGTTGGCCCTGTTCCCACTCTTTGCTCACTGGATTTGACTGGCAGCAGCAGGATCCAATGACTCCCACTGTTCTCAGCAAAGCCTGTGAAAACAGGAAAAGAGAGAGAAGACCTGCAGCTGGGCATAGTGCTAGATTGATACAGGAGTCTGTTAAGTGTTGGGGGGGGGGACACAGTGGAAGGTTTTTTTTTACCTTAAAGAAAAATAGGCAAAAATTTTTTTCCCATTTTGGATGTAGTAAGGGAGGGTTATAACCCCTGTAGGGTTTATTTCTGCCATCTATCTTCCACTGGGGAGATTTAATGTCGCTTCCTGTCCCAAAGCAAAACAGGAAGTGAGTGGAAAAGCCCGGAAAATTAAGGGAAACACTTGGGAAACTTCAGACCATCAGAACATGTGTCCCCATGAGATTTCCCCTCTGTTACTTTTCTGGGGATTTTTTTTTACTTTCAATGATAATGGAAAACAGGACAGATAGGTGAAACTCCATAATGGGGACACAGACAGCAATACAAACTGACTGGTTTTCTGATCCCTCTCCCCACTATCCAGAACAAAAAAATAAGTTTTTCCTTCAGTCATGGTGTAATGACTGCTATGCAGTAGGACAGAACTTAAACCAAAAGGGGAAGATCTGCTTTAAAACCACCTACCCCCCCCCCCCCAAAGTGTAGCATATAATTTCGAGGGGGGGTGGACAGTATCTAGTTTTGACAGTGGTGCAGGCAGCTAGGTGTGAAACCAAAAGAAGCACAGCCAGCTGCCCACAGTTAGTGTACCAACATCATGACCCCAAAGGCTAGTGAAGGATTAGCCCAGGTGAGGACAAAGCTGGATCTCTGGACAGTTTCCTTTCAAAAGTCTGAGTGAAGATCCACTTTAAGATGTAAAAAAAAAAAAAAAAAAAAAAAAGGGAAACCCTTCCCATGTCTGATCCGGCCCCCCAACCCCCTATACACTTACCTGCCGCCACTCCTGATCCAGCACTTTCCCCGCAATCAGCCCTGCTCTCAATTCCTGCATTCCTGGCAGAGAACAGTGGGAGTCACACTGTGTTTCAATGGATGCACACAGCCCTGCTCAGGACCGAGCCTTCATGAGTACCCCCACAGCAAGTGGCTTACTATAGTTGCACTTGGGGTTGAGAAGGAACAGTGCCGGCAGGGGACCTCAGAAGAAGTGGCTCAGGGCACTCTGCAATATTACTTCACAGGGCAGGTAAGATCACCTTATGAGGGAGCAGACACTGATTCCATGAATCAATTGATCACAGACAAGGCTGAGGACTGTACAGACTGTGTATGGGGCACACAGACCAGCCTCACTCCTGCAAGTGCACAGCCCGCTCTGTGGAGACCTGTGGCAGAAAGTCTGAAGAGCTCACATTCCATTCAGGCCTAAAATAGCCCCAGCATGGCCCTGACTTCCGAAATCCCTCAAACGAGTGCCTGTAGTGGGGGGCCGGAGCAGCCTCTTCATCTTCTTCTTACCAAGTTCAGCCGTGACGTCCCTTCCTATGACTGAGCACCCTGCCAACTTCTCCCTGTCATTCAGGGCGCTTCACCGCCAACAACGCCGAGATAGTTCACAAACTAAGACAACACCGGCCGAACCCCCCTACCCCACACACACAGCTATCACCAATCCCAGAGTTCACCACCATGCTCCACACGAGGCCCACAGCTCCGCCATGCTTTCCAGCCAAGTCATGAGAACACACCGAACATACAGCTAAAGCGGGTCAGAGCTCCGTACACTATAACCACTGCGAATCAGCCAGAGGGTGACAGAAGAAGAGGGGAATATGTCAGCGGTACGCCCTTACCCAGCACCCGGCCGAGCTCTGTTAGGTCCCCCGCCACTCGCGAACACTCCCGCTGTCTCCGCCCTCCTCCGTTGAAAACGGGCCCCGCCTTCACTGGGCGGATCTCGGGCGCAAGTGCTGCCGGGACTTGTAGTTTCTCACGAAGTAGTACACAATTTACTTCAAAGGCGGGTCTTGGAAATGTAGTAAACTCTGTGGAAGCAGGGGCGGACTGACCATTTGGAAACTCGGGCATTGCCCCAGGGCTGGGGGTCAGTAGGGGGCCCCATGATATGCCCCTGGTACCTTTTTCAAAGGCTTTTTTGAGTTTGGGCAAGGACACAGGGGCCCCATGATCCCCTATTGCCCGGGGGCCCCATGAGTTGTCACTCTGCCTGTGTGGAAGTATAATCGGTCCACTGGAAGTTAATGAGTAAGGGAGGGTTATAACCCCTGTGATTTTTTTGTGTCATTGGGGAGATATATATTCACTTCCTGTCCCATAGCTAAAACAGGAAATGAGAGGAAATCCCTACAAATTAAAAAAATCCCTTAGCCCCCCCCCCCCAGGGTAACAAAACCAGTGACCCCATTGGAAGATTTTCCTCTATTACTTTTCCGGGGACAACTCAAAATTTGGGATTTTCTTTTACTTTCAATGATAATAGTAAACAAGACAAATACAAAGGGTTAATCTTCCTAACAGGAACACAGCAATAAAAACATGACAGGTATTATAACCCATTTCTGCTCTGTTCAAAACTAAAAATGTTTTGCCTTATACAGTGAAGGAAATAAGTATTTGATTCCCCGCTGATTTTGAATGTTTGCCCACTCACAAAGAAATGATCAGTCTAAAAATCGAATGGTATGTGTATTGTAACACTGAGAGACAGAATAGCAACAAAAAATTCAGCAGAAATGCATGTCTAATAAACTGCACTGATTTGCATGTTCATGAGGGAAATAAGTATTTGATCCCCTTCACAAAACATGACTTAGTACTTGGTTGCAAATCCATTGTTGGCAATCACAGAGGTCAGACGTTTCCTGTAGTTGGCCACCAGGTTTGCACACATCTCAGGAGGGATTTTGGCCCTCTCCTCTTGGCAGATCCTCTCCAAGTCTTTAAGGTTTGGTGGCTGACGTTTGGCAACTCAAACTTTTAGCTCCCTCCACAGATTTTCAATCGGATTAAGGTCTGGAGACTGGCTAGGCCACTCCAGGACCTTAATGTACTTCTTCTTGAGCCACTCCTTTGTTGCCTTGGCCATGTGTTTTGGGTCATTGTCATGCTGGAACACCCATCCACGACCCATTTTCAATGCCCTGGCTGAGAGAAGAAGGTTCTCACCCAAGATTTGATGGTACATTGCCCCATCCATTGTCCCTTTGATGCGGTGCAGTTGTCCTGTTCCCTCAGCAGAAAAACACCACCAAAGCAGCATGTTTCCACCACCATGTTTGACAATTGGGATGGTGTTCTTGGGATCATAGGCAGCATTCCTCCTCCTCCAAACACGGCGAGTTGAGTTGATGCCAAAGAGCTCGATTTTGGTCTCATCTGACCACAACACTTTCAACCAGTCCTCCTCTGCATCATTCACATGTTCAGTGGCAAACTTCAGACAGGCCTGGAAATGTGCTTTCTTGAGCAGAGGGACCTTGCAGGCACTGCAGGATTTCAATCCTTGTCGGCGTAGTGTTACCAATTGTTTTCTTGGTGACTGTTGTCCCAGCTGCCTGGTGATCATTGACAATATCCTCACGTGTAGTTCTGGGATGATTCCTCACTGTTTTCATGATAATTGACACTCCACGAGTTGAGATCTTGCATGGTGCACCAGACCTAGGGAGCCTGACAGTTGTTTTGTGTTTCTTCCATTTGCGAATGATTGCACCAACTGTTGTCACCTTCTCACCAAGCTGCTTGGCGATAGTTTGGTAGCCCAATCCAGCCTTGTGTAAGTCTACAGTCTTTTCCCTGACATCCTTGGACAGCTCTTTGGTCTTTGCTATGGTGGAGAGTGTGGAATATGACTGTTTGATTGCTCCTGTGGACAGGTGTCTTTTATACAGGTAACAAAATGAGATTAGCAGCACTCTTTTTAAGAGGCTGCTTCTAATCTTAGTTTGTTACCTGTATGAAAGACACCTGGTCGCCAGAAATCCTGCTAAATGATAGGAGATCAAATACTTATTTCCCTCACAAACATGCAAATCTGTGTATAATTTTTTACACATGCATTTCTTTTGAATTGTTTGTTGCTATTCTGTCTCTCAGTGTTACAATACACCTAACATTTGATTTTTAGACTGATCATTTCTTTGTGAGTGGGCAAACATTCAAAATCAACAGAGGATCAAATACTTATTTCCTTCACTGTTCTCTAAAACGATGCCCTCCAGGCTCCAGGGCTTCCATCTTCCCCGACTTCCTTCTGGGTTCACTGGCTTCAGCCATTTGAATGGCATGTGAATGGGATTCACGGCCACAGCACAAAGCTCTGAAAGGACAACATGAGTATGCCATCTCTTCAGAATGCTTGCTCCAGTGACGTCAGTGGCAGCAGAAAGAGTGAATGTTTTCTGCACATTAGGATATATTCCCTGTATCTACAGGTAAACATTATTATAAGTAACCAAGTGCTGTTTACTACCACTATGACCACTTCAGCTCCAGGTTTTACCCCATCATGACCAGGATATTTTTTGCTATTCAGCACTGCGCTACTTTACCTGGAATTTGTTCTCCCATGCAACACTGTACCCAAACAAAATTTATATAATTTTTTCACACAATAGAGCTTTCTTATGGTGGTATTTAATCACCCCTGGGGTTTTTATTTTTACAATATAAATGGAAAAAGACCAAACATTTTGGGAAAAAAAACAATAGTTTTTACTTTCTGCTATAAAAATTATCCACTACAAAATTTAAAAAAAATCAAACTTCATAAATTTTGGCCAATATGTGTTCTGCTACATGTCTTTGATGAAAAAAATCCCAATAAGTGTATAATGATTGGTTTGCATGAAAGTTATAGTGCCTACAAACCATGGTTATATACTGATTGTTTTTTTTTATTATACTACTAATGGCGGTGATCAGAGACTTATAATAGGACTGCGAGAGTGCGTCTGGCAATATGACACTAACTGACACTGGGTGGGAACTAACTGCCACTGACATCACCAGTGACATTAATACAGTGATCAGTGATAATACTATACATTGTCACTGTACTAATGACACTGGCTGGGAAGGAGTTAACATCTAAGGTGATCAAGGGGTTAAAGGTGTGCCTAACTATTTGTAATGTGTATAAAGTGTGCTGCTTTTACAAAACCATCTCTTAGCTGCTGATCCCTGCAAAGCTTACTTACACTTACAAACTTACAAATCACTCCCTCTGTACAGAGCTCTGTATTGTTTACCAACACACATTTCTGGGCTGTGATTTTAAATAATAGGCTGGAACTTGCTGATAGGCTCTCACTGTGTACAATCACAGTGGGTGCTGGTTGGGGGGCACACCCAAAACCCATACTCGCTTTGCCTATGGCCGCCGCACCATCTGCAGTACATTGTGGGCGAACAGTCGGAAATTGGTTAACCACTTGCCCTCTTGAGGATTTAACTCCCTTCCTGTCCAGGCCTCTTTTTGCTATTCAGCGCTGTGTTACTTTAACAATTGCGCGGTCATGCTGCACCCAAATTAAATTTACGTCCTGTTTTCATACAAATAGAGCTTTCTTTCTGTGGTATTTTATCACCTGTGTCCTTTGTATTTTTTGCACTATACATTAAAGAAGACCAAAAAGTTTGGAAAAAAAACTATATTTTTTACTTTCGGCTATAAAAAATATATCGTAAACTCAAAGTTAGTCATAAATGTGGCCAAAATGTATTCTGCTACATGTCTTTTTTTAAAAATCCCAATGAGTGTATATTGATTGCTTTGTATGAAAGTTTTAGCGTCTACAAACTATGGTATAGGTACTGCAATTTATGTAAATTTTTGCTATACAGCACTGGGCTAGTTTAACTGACAATTGTGCAGTCATTCAAGGCTGTACATAAATTAAATTTATGTATTTTCTTTCACACAAATAGAGCTTTCTTTTGTTTTTGTTTTTTTGCGTTATAAACAAAAAAAGACCACACATTTTAAAGAAAAAACTATATTTTCTCATATCTGTCATAAAAAATATCCAAAAAACTCAAATTTCGTCATAAATTTAGGCCAAAATGTATTTTGCTACATGTCACTTAGTGCTCACGCAGCGATTTTCAAACGCAAATTTTTTTAAAAAATACACTTTTTTACTTTTAATGCACAAAAACACAATATATTGGCCAATTATTTGGTAAAATATAAAAGATGATGCTATGCCAAGTAAATGCTTTAAACTGTGCATGCCCCATGCAATGGCGACAAACTGCATACATTTTTAGTATCCATAGGCAAGGCTTTAAAAGCCTTTGCAAGCTACAATTTTAGATATACAGAGGAGGTCTAGTGCTAGAATTACTGCCCTTGATCTGGCGTTCTCTGCGACACCTCACATGCATGGTGCAACTGCTGTTTACATACTGGCAGGGGGTCAACGCTCGCACACACAGATGCGCACGGGTGGCGAGGGTGCTTTTTTTAAATTTTTTTAGTTATTTTGATTGTTTAAATTATTTTTATACTGTCCCTTACATTTTTTGTAATCACTTTTAATGCTATCACAGGGAATGCAACTATCCCATATAACTTCAATGGGCATTGTCATATATTCTTTTTTGAGAAATCTGGGGTCTATCAGACTCTAAATATCTCCTCTGCCCTTACATTATCTAATCTCACCAAGATCGGTGTGATCAGATGCTTTCCCAATTTACAAATGGAGCTGTTTATATGCTGCACAACTGAAGTGATGACATGCTCGTAGCTTCCTATTTCTTAGACTATAGAGATGATTGGCGCCATTACGGTCTCCAGTCAGCTCTATGGTCATCTGGCTGAAACACCGGCTGCATTCTCAGGTTCCCAAATGACACAGGACTGCCCGAGAAGGCCGTGGAAGGCAGAGGGGGAGGGGGGCATCTTCTCCCACTGCTTGTAAAAGCAATCCTGCAGCTAATTAGCCACTAGGATTGCTTTTACATGAAAGCCCATCACCGGCTGAAAAAAAACGATACCAGGATGATGCCTGCAGCTGAAGGCATCATCCTGGTATAACCACTGAAAGTCCAGTGATGTACCAGTACGTCGCTGGTCCTTGTTGGGTGTATATGCTATGTTCTTTTTTTGTATGCAGCCTGTGGGCTGAATGAAAAAAAGAGAAGAAATCTCTGCCAGAAAAAAGTGTGTGGTATTCCCACCATTAGAATATACCGCCCTGCATCCACCCACTTCTAATGGTGGGCACACATGAAATGTGCCAACAAATATTATAAAATATGTATGCAGAAGCATAGGGGCCATCCACCCACTGGCCTCCCCGGGTCCCCATGCTTCAGCATATATGCTCTTTTTTTAACTGCAGATGAAAAATCTCATCCAATAGCGCTACACACACCTACTTATGTATATTCCGAGAGCAAGACCCTGTTGCTGTCAGAATAAACAGTTTGGTGCTACAGCTGAATGGTGTTCCTGTAAAGCAAACGGTTAACAATAAAACAAAGTGATAATAGAACTCAACTCAGTAAAAACTTTTTTTTTCAATTTTTGAACTTTTAACTTTAATTTATTTTTTTTAAACTTTTGTAACAGCCTTTGAGTTTCGGGTTTCTCAAAATGTAATGGACAGTTTCCTGACTATCTAACATCTTTTGAGACCCTTTGTGAAAATGGTGAATATGTACCCCGAACTGTGCCATGCTGTACCCTATACTAATACTCCACTAGTGTATGTTAGCGACGGAAGCAGTCCTTGAGGCAGAGACCAGGTTGGCGAGGACAAAAAAAGCGGGTGTTGAGTCTTATTCCATGTTTGCTACAGACACAACATCGTCTTTGGGGTGACCTTTGGGTTGGGGTACCAGGGAGGACATCTGGAAAATGCCTCCCATGCAGCCGGCTAACTGCATCTGGATTTGAGGATTGGGCCACAGCACCTTCTGGATATAAAAGGGCTGCGATGATCTCTTCTTGGAATTTTAGGAAGGATCCACTTTGTCCAGTTGCATTGTAAATTACAAAAGCGTTATATATAGCCAATTGAAATAAATAGATACCTTTTTGTACCAGTGTTGGGCTTTCTAGGAAACTAGGTACGGATTTATCATTTGGTCATTGAAGTTCACCCCTCCCATGTTAAGGTTATAGTCATAGACATAGAGGGGTTTCTCAATAACACCAGATACTGTGTTAATTTGCACTGTCGCGTCTGCGTGAATGGAAGACAGGACGAAAAAATCCCGTTTGTCCTTCCACTTCACTGCAGGCAATTCATCATTCATCATTCCTCAAGCAGGCTTTCTCCCCCTATCTAAGTCGGGTATTTGCAAGCCATTGGGGAAGCCCCAGCGGTTAGGTTTCATGGTGAAACATGAGTCAATTCCAAGATTGTACAAATGTCTAAATAATGGCACACAAATTGTCCACGTATAAGTGGTACCCCTTTGTCAGGAATGGACTTGCCAGTAATGGTGGGACTCACCTGCCTTGTGGGCTGCAGTACCAGGGCTGGCCAGCGGGTGCTCCCAGCAATCAGAGACTCAACCCTGCAGCCAGCCAAACACCTGAAACGGCTTATGCAGGTGTATTTAAGTGATGGCCAGACCTGCAGTCTTTGCCTTGGTGTGTGTGTTTTTCCTGGGCCCTGTATCTTGTAAACCTGCGTTCCTGTTCCTGTCCCTGTCCCTGTCCCTGTCTTGTTGCTGACCCTGCTTGATCCTGACCTCTGCTGACTTCTCCTGTTCTGATCCCTGGCTTGTGACCCTGATCATTCTCTCCGCCTGCTCCTCCTGTACCTACCTGCCCGATAGTTATCGACCCGGCCTGCTTGATCACGTTGTGCTCTATATGTGTATGTACCTGTGTATCTGTATCAGTTTAGGTTTGGGTTTGTTTCACTTTGTATGTATTTGTGTTAGCTTGGGGTTTGGTGCATTACGTTTATGTTTGTATTGTTAGTCTTTAATAAATTATATTGTTTATAACATATCTGAAGTCTGCGTTCCCTGCGTCAGTCACATACCTCTGGTCATACCCTGGAGCCCTGACATTACACCAAGGCCAATCCTGACCAGAAGTGGCTGCACAGGGAAGCCATCTTGGCTTGTTGCTGGGAAAGATGGATCTTGATGAGGTTGTGTATTTGTCGCTGCTGGTTTTTGATGACAGAGAATATGCTTATCAGGCTCTGAGGGAGTATACCCGGGATCAACTGCTAGAATGTATACGGATCGCTCATGTTCTAGTAGATCAGGGCACAGAGTTCTCTGAGGTGCAACCTTTGATTCAGATTTGTGTAGAGTTGTCTTCATCTGGTGCCCCTGAAAGCAGGAATGACTTTTTGCCGCCATTTAGTGCAGACCAGGTAGAGTCCCTGGTATGGTTATTAGAGGATGATGTGGATTGCTTCTTGGAGCATTATGCTGCATGTTCACAACAGGTACTAAGAGATTGTATAAATGCAGTGCAGTCTTTGGTCAGACAGGCTTTGTGTAAGCTGAGCTTTGTTCAACCCATACTGCAGACATGGACAGATTTGTTGCACCCAGCCTCAGTCAGCTTACAAAAACCTAGTCCTGCTTCTAATCTATTTCCTCAAAGCTCTATTCCTGCATTCCCAACAGCACCTCCAGTTACAGCCCAGTATACCCTGCTATCTACCACATGTCAGTACCCTGTTCCCACTCGCTGCACCTATCCTGCCTTTAACCCTGTAAAGAAGCCCTCTGTAGCAACTGTTCCCTCCCCTGTTCCATCCTCCAGCTCTTCTCTATCTCCAGCTGCTCCATCCGTTTACAAACCTGCGCTTACTTACGGTGCTCCAGTAGTTAAAACCAGAAAAAAGCGAAAATTCTTTCCAACCAGTACCATCCTGCCAGTATCCAAACCGGTGAGCCTGCCGTCTGAGAACCTGCCTTCCGTGGTTCAGCCTGGTGCCTCGGCACCCGCACTTCAGCCTGATGTCTGTACCCAGCCTGATGAACTGATCCAGCCTGATGATCCTATCACGCCTGATGACCCAGTGCCCGCTGTCGAGCCAGACGATCCAATGCCTGATGACCCAGTGCCCGCGGTCATACCTGGTGACCCGATGCCCGCTGTCGAGCCAGACGATCCAATGCCTGATGACCCAGTGCCCGCCGTCATGCCTGGTGACCTGATGCCCGCTGTCGAGCCAGACGATCCAATGTCTGACCCAGTGCCCACTGTCGTGCCTGGTGACTCGGTGCCCACTGCCTTGCCAGATGACCTGATGCCTGGTGACCCAGTGCCCGCTGTCATACCTGGTGACCTGATGCCCGCTGTCGAGCCAGACAATCCCATGCCTGATGACCCAGTGCCCGCTGTCATGCCTGGTGACCCGATGCCCGCTGTCGGGCCAGACGATCCAATGTCTGACCCAGTGCCCGTGGTCATGCCAGTTGACTCGGAGCCCACTGTCGTGCCTGGTGACTAGGTGCCCACTGCCTTGCCAGATGACGTGGAGCCCGCTGGTGAGTCAAATGACCTAATGCCTGGTGAACCAGTGCCCGCTGTCATGCCTGGTGGCCCGGTGCCTGTCGCCCCGCCTGGGGGCCCGGTGCCTGTCGCCCCCGCCTGGTGGCCCGGTGCCTGTCGCCCCGCCTGGTGGCCCGGTGCCTGCTGCTCCGCCTGGTGATCCGGTGTCCAGCTCGATGTGCCTCTGCCCGGAGTCCAGCCCGATGTGCCTCTGCCCGGAGTCCAGCCCGATGTGCCTCTGCCCGGAGTCCAGCCCGATGTGCCTCTGCCCGGAGTCCAGCCCAATGTGCCTCTGCCCGGAGTCCAGCCCGATGTGCCGCTGCCCGGAGTCCTGCCCGCTGTGCCGCTGCCCGGAGTCCTGCCCGCTGTGCCGCTGCCCGGAGTCCAGCCCGATGTGCCAGTCTTTGATATCCCGCCAGTTACCAGACCCGGGCGGTGGAACATTTTGCCCAGCTAGGACTGTTTGGAGCGTCCTGAGGCCGCTCCTTGAGGGGGGGGTACTGTCAGGAATGGACTTGCCAGTAATGGTGGGACTCACCTGCCTTGTGGGCTGCAGTACCAGGGCTGGCCAGCGGGTGCTCCCAGCAATTAGAGACTCAACCCTGCAGCCAGCCAAACACCTGAAACGGCTTATGCAGGTGTATTTAAGTGATGGCCAGACCTGCAGTCTTTGCCTTGGTGTGTGTGTTTTCCTTGGGCCCTGTATCTTGTAAACCTGCGTTCCTGTTCCTGTTCCTGTCCCTGTCCCTGTCCCTGTCTTGTTGCTGACCCTGCTTGATCCTGACCTCTGCTGACTTCTCCTGTTCTGATCCCTGGCTTGTGACCCTGACCATTCTCTCCGCCTGCTCCTCCTGTACCTACCTGCCCGATAGTTATCAACCCGGCCTGCCTGATCACGTTGTGCTCTATATGTGTATGTACCTGTGTATCTGTATCAGTTTAGGTTTGGGTTTGTTTCACCTTGTATGTATTTGTGTTAGCTTGGGGTTTGGTGCACTGCGTTTATGTTTGTATTGTTAGTCTTTAATAAATTATATTGTTTATAACATATCTGAAGTCTGCGTTTTCCTGCGTCAGTCACATACCTCTGGTCATACCCAGGAGCCCTGACACCCTTATGGAACAAAGACGACACCAAGTCCAAAACTATATTGCCACTGCTCCCCATGTAGTCTGGGCAATCGGGGTGCACTACTTCGCTGTTTCTTCCCTCATAAACCCTAAATATGTATGTATAGCCTGTGGCCCTCTCACAGAGCTCATGCAATTTGACTCCATATCTGGCACGCTTGCTGGGAATGTACTGTTTGAATGCAAGGCGGCCAGTGAATGAGGGACTCATCAACGCAGATGGTGGTTTATGAGGTGTCGAATTTTGTAGAGCCTGTCATGTTCAGGGTCACCCTGAGGACTACAGAGTGTGTTATCACTGAAATGCATGGAGCGCATTATCTTCTTATATTTATGCCTGGTCATGGCAACAGAGAACACGGGCATATGATGAATTGGGTCTGTGGACCAATACGACCGCAACTCATTCGTTTTTGTAATGCCCATGTTGAGGGTTAGGACCAAAAAAGTTTTACATTCAGAAACTGTAATAGGTTATCATGCAAATGGTCTGGCAAGGTTTGAATTTGGGTTTACGGCGATATATTGTAGAGCATATAAATTGCTTTGGCTCATAATCAAATTGTACAAATCTTCTGTAAAAAACAGCTCCAAAAAATCAAGGGGCGTATTTAAATTTGCTGTTTCCTTCTGAATTCTGGGTTAGGCAGAGAATGGGGGAAGTACGGGTGTTGCAGAATCTGTGGGCTGCCAATCAGGATTTGCAAGCACATCCTGAAGGACACTAGGGGCTCTACGGGCCTGTGTGCGAATTCTTGGTGGCTGCAGGACACTACTTGTATTCGCCACCGCACCAGGTTGTACTGCACTTATGGGACTCGCCATGTCACCAAGTGATACTGCAGTGCTGGTATAAAAAAGACCAGGATGTACTAGACCGCTGGTTCTCACCAGTTCACCAAAAGGTAGTGCGGCACTAGTACTGGCACTCTGCTGCATATGAGACAAGTCATGCGATCCTAGCACTTCAGCTTCATGGGGTCGGGTACACCTGATCTTAACTGGGACCTCTTCTCCATCTTCCTAGCTACCTGTCAGGGTGTCACTGCTGTCTACAGGTTTGTATTCTGAGGCTGATTGTGTCAGGGAGTCTTCCCCTTTGCTCTCACCTGACATGCTCAGAATCCTGTAGGCCTCTTCACTAGTGTACCTTTGGTTGAACATTAAATTTACAGGTACCTAGAGCAACTCATGGGAAAAAGAGCACCTGGCTGTCAGGAACTGCTTGAACCGCTACAAAAAAATTACCAGCAAGTGCTAACAGAGATCAGGCCTGATTCTGTGAACACTGCGGTTTTGTGTGTAATGTATTACAGGTGACAGTAATCAGAAATTATACTGACACTGCACTTCTTGTTAGGGGTGGGGGGGAGCGGAGGGGCTAAACGCTAGTGCAGGCAGTGAACAAGGATGATCCTGCTAACACTGCATTTTTGGAGACACTAATACTAAGGGGCACTGGTATAGTTTTGTTTGTGATAAATATATTGATCTGTACAAACACTATACTAGTAACGACAGTGATCAGCAATCTATAGCGTGAGTGCAATAGTGTGTGAGCAATCTAACGCTGGCTGACCCTAGCTGGGAGGGACGCTAACTGACCCTGACACTATGGCCCTGATTTACTATTGTGCCTGGGCGCATATCCGTGGGCGAACGTCTAATTTTTACGAGCGACCGTCTACTTTTACCCCGCTAAGAGATTTACTATTGAGCAGCGTCCATAAGTAGACGCCCAATAGAATTTACTAACGAGACACACACCAGGAATCAGACTCACAAAGCAGACTTGGTAAGAGGTATGTCTAACACCATGAAAAATCACTGCAGAGACATGTTCACTTTGAAATTTGCTTTGCCAAATATCAGGACTTCACTTTAAACAATATCTGCCATTTCCAAAAAAAATTTAAATGTGTTAAAAAGTGTTTTTATTAAGCAAATCGACACAGTGAAAAACTAGACACTCGTGCAGCTTATTTGGCTGATACAAATGCGCATGTGCAGAACACATTTTAGACGTCCTCTGTGGACGCTTGCTTTTTAGCCGCTGCTCAATAGTAAATCTCAGTGTGGATTCCTCTGACAGCCGGCACTCGGTCGCGTCTACTGTGTTTAACAAACAGCACTAGGCATATCTTTATGTATTCTAATTTGATTTCCTTAGTTCTGGTGATTCTATTTTTGTTTCTTATCCTTTATAATTATTTCTGTAATGATTTTACTTATTTTGAAGGTCTAGATAATATTTATTTTGACAGCTGAATGTAAAAATAAAGGTCCGCAATAAAAAAAAATTAAAAAAACAGAGTGGGTCCCCCCTTTCATCCATACCAAGCCCTTCAGGTCTGGTATGGATATTAAGGGGGAACTCCACGCCGAAATTTAAAAAAACCTGGCCGGTGGTTGTGGGGTTCTGCGGGCGGGGGGCTTATCAGAATCTGGAAGCCCCCTTTAACAAGGGAACCCCCAGATCCGGGGCCCCCCCCCATGTGAGTGAGTCTGCTGTACATGGTCCCGCTACTAATTCACAAAAAAACAAAAAAAAAAGTTCTGCTCCCGTCGGAGGCTTCCAGCCTTCTGGAAAAAAGTCTCGCTGACAGTTCTTAAATAGATTAGGGGCGGGGCCAGCCGGGGACATCATCCGAGTGACCCCGCCCCATGTCACATGCTTGCTATCCTTGACTGGCCCCGCCCCTTACCTATATAAGAACTGTCAGACTGTCTCCTGCATACAGCTAGTTAGCCTCAGTGGAGAGACAGGGTGACAGTTCTTAAATAGGTAAGGGGCAGTGCCAGCCGGGGACATCATCCGAGAAACCCCGCCCCATGTGACATCAATGATGTTACATGGGGCGGGGTTTCTCGGATGATGTCCCCGGCTGGCCTCGCCCCAAACCTATTTAAGAGCTGTCAGCGAGACTTTTTTTCAGAAGGCTGGAAGCCTCCGACGGGACCAGAACTTTTTTTTCTTTTTCCGGTTCGCCGCCGCCGTGATTGACGTTGGATCTACTTCGGGGGACATTGTTTTAATAAAAGACTTTGCAAAGACCCTGTACTGTGTTTTTTTCACACTACACTTTGTTTTTTTGTGAATGAGTAGCGGGACCATGTACCGCATACTCATTCACGTAGGGGGGGGCCGGGATCTGGGGGCCCCATTGTTAAAGGGGGCTTCCAGATTCTGATAAGCCCCCCGCCCGCAGACCCCCACAACCACCGGCCAGGGTTGTGGGGAAGAGGCCCTTGTCCCCATCAACATGGGGACAAGGTGCTTTGAGGGGGAGCCCCCTGCCCCAAAGCACCCCCCCATGTTGAGGGCATGTAGCCTGGTATGGTTCAGGAGGGGGGGGCGCTCGCTTGTCCCCCCCCCTTTCCTGACCTGCTGGGCTGCATGCTCGGATAAGGGTCTGGTATGGATATTGGGGGGTCTCCACGCTGTTTTTTTTTTAATTTTCGGCGTGGAGTTACCCCTTAACATCCATACCAGACCGGAAGGGCTTGGTATGAATGGGAGGGGGACCCCATGCTGTTTTTTTTATTATGTATTTAATTTGCGGAAATAATTCAAAATTCAGCTGTCAGTGGGAAACCCCGATGACAGCTGAAACATTCCTTCTGTCCCTGCAGAGAGCTCCGTTATTATATTTGACATTAAAAAGTATAGAGACTGCAACATTGTATCTATTTGTATCCATTTCGGATATTGAAGTTTTTATTCGGATACATATAGATACAATGTTGCAACCTATATACTTTTTAATGATAAATATAATAGCGCAGCTCTCTGCAGGGACAGAAGTAATTACATCGCTATTATATTTGCCGGCCGTAGACGGGGCGAAAATTGGACAATTTTTTTTACCGTTGGTGGTAACGTCGGTCCATTGAACAACTGACTTGTCTGTTTTTTTTGTTTTTTTTTTAAAAACGGCCAGTTTTCGCCCCATCTATGGCCTGCATTTTTCTTTTTCTTATTCTTTTTTTTATTCTTCTTTTTCATTTTCTTATTCTTTTTTTTCTTTTTCTTGCAGGTCATGGCTCATGGGCAGATTTTTTATCTGTAAAAAGATCAGCCAATTTGCCGATCATTGCCGCTAAAATCGGCCGATCTGCAAAATCGGCCGATTTTTATCCAAATTTACAGATTAAAAAAAGTGGCAAAATCACAAAAAATGGCTGACCAATTAACCCACTAACGGGCTGAAAATCAGCCGACTTTTATTTTGGCCGATTTTAGACCCAACTAAACCAGGCCATAGATGGGTCTAAAATCCGCCGATTTTTCTGCCGAAAAAAAAATCGAACGATTTTCGGGCCGTTAGTGGGTTAATTGGTCGGCCGTTTTTTGGGATTTTGGCACATTGGAAAAAATATTTTCCAACTTTACTGATAAACAAAATGTGCCAAAATCCCGAAAAACGGCCGACCAATTATCCCACTAACGGAAGAGGAGGTTGTCCCCATTAACATGGGGACAAGGTGCTTTGGGGGGGAGATCCCCTTGCCCCAAAGCACCCCCCCCATGTTGAGGGCATGTGGCCTGGTATGGTTCAGGAGGGGGGGGCGGTCGCTCGTCCCCCCCCCCTTTCCTGACCTTCCGGGCTGCATGCTCGGATAAGGGTCTGGTATGGATTTTGGGGGGAACCCCAAGCTGTTTTTTATTTAATTTCGGCATGGAGTTACCCCTTAATATCCATACAAGACCCGAAGGGCTTGGTGTGGATGGGAGGGGGGACCCCATGCCGTTTTTTTTTTACATTTTGGTGTGGAGTTACCCCTTAAGATACATACCAGACCCAAAGGCCTTGGTGTGGATGGGAGGGGGGACCCCATGCTGTTTTTTTATTTATTATGGTGCTGGTTTTTAATTGTAATTTTCTCTTTTTTTTTCTTCACTATAGCTCAGAAATTCACCTGTCACTTCCCCCAGCTAAAAGAGAAAGTTTTCTTGGAATTTATATCCCTAAAGGAAACAATGTTTACTTTGAGTTTATTAAAAGATACAAAATTTTCTGTAACTTCGGGGAAAGTGACTTCTAAGCTTGTGAACTATAGTGAAGAAAAAAAAGGCTGGCATTTGCATTTGAAAATCAGCGCCGACATACACTTTGTATTGTGAAAAAAATTATTAACAATTGTGTAAACTGAGGCATTATTTTCAATGGATTTTCATTCGTAAACCGAAACTTACGTTAACCGAGGCGTTGGTAAACCGAGGTACGTCTATATTAGTATTGCAATCCTTTGTATTGGGATACATAGAACCAACATACATCTGAATTGGCAACATAGCACAACATTTGTGTCACATTTGAGATATCTGGCTAGTTACACTGACCTTGCCCAGGGACTTAGGGTTGATTCACACCACAGAAATACAGGTAGGACTAGTGTTCAACAGCTCCGTGGATTAGTGGTTAGCCCTACTGCCTCACAACGTTAGGGTTGTTGGTTTGAATCCCAACTACAGCAATGAATTTGCATGATCTCTGTGTGACCACCCTAACATACATGTGCTGGTGGGAGCATCTTTGCTTTCTGTTTAAATGATCCCTAGAATGTGAATTAGAATGAGGCCTTGTCTGTTCAAACACCTTTAAAGTAGCACCTTATGTGAATGTCAAACGATGGGATGAGATAAGGGCCTGGACTAATGATTGACTGGATAATGCTGGTTTGCACTCCACCTCATTTTGGGAAAGTTTGTCAAACCATGAGAAGATTTAACGAGAGAAAGAAAAGGATTAAAAAAAAAAAAAATAATGGCATGGAGTCCCCCCCCCCCCCCCGATCCATAACAGACCATTATCTGAGCATGCAGATACCGCCTGCCTTCAAAGATTTATTTCCTTTGTTGAATTGCCTGCTTGGTTCACACTAGATGTGATTTAAAATTGTTTCCTTTTTGTTGGCAATTTCACCGTGTTTTCTGTAGATTTACCAATGAGTTATTGCGTTTTCAATTGTGTTTTGCATTGCGATTTCTATTTTAGTCTATATGTGAAATCGCTACAAAATGCTGAAAAAGTTAGACGAGAACTACTTTTGAAATTGTGCTGCAGAAAATCGCTTACGTTAAGACACTCACATCCACATTCATTAGATCGGATATCAGGTACAATTTCAATTCCCAAATCGCACCTGAAATCGTGCACCCTGGATGTGACTTGGCATGCGATTTGCATGGCATGCGACTTGCAAATCGTATGCCAAGTTGCACCCTATTGTCTGCTATTAGAGCAGTCACATGGGTGCGTTTCCTACACTGATTTCTAAAGTAGTACATATACTACTTTTATGACGATTTGCATAGATAGCTGTGTCAGATGTCTTGCAAATCGTAAGGAAATTAGCATCTTCACTGTACGTCGCAAAATTTCTAAATCGGCTTTGATGTGACCATGGTGTAAGGCCTTTTTATGTTTGATTTCCTGAGTGTTTTTCCGATTTATGGAAAATGCCGCATACTAGCAAAAGTGAATTGACATTTTCAGTATTGCATGCGAGATGTGGTCATGTGACTGCCTTAACTCATGCGATAATCTGGAGTGAATTGTGCCCATAGGGCCAAGAAATATTGCCAATAGGGTTCCCTTTCACATCCCTGTTCAATGTTCTGTTGTATGCTGCACAGGTACACTTCACTGTGGCTTTCTTTCTGACTCTGATTTGTGGGGCCTGTATACCAAGGGTTAACGCAGGTGGGAAGAGAATTAATTAGGTGCAAACACTTTCTCTGTCCAAATGAATGACAGTGGTGGGTGTGGCCTACCTTATATAAAGAGATGCAGTTGTGGCTGATTTTTGCCTTGTATAGGCACATTATTACTGCAAGTCCTTGTCTGTGGTGGTTTGGGGAGGAAGAGATATTGTGGTGAATTACCCCAGGCCACACTCACGCTGTGTTTTGATGTGGGCTGTAAATGTTTTGCATGTTCTTCCTTCTAAGGTGTGTTTGTGTGTTATTGTATAATGATTGTGTTTATCTTTGCATTGTAATCCTAACACATGTCCATTGCTCTGCTCTTACAAGTTTGCTTTATTTAGAATGAAATGCAGTTTTCAGACAAACATGGTGAGAAATGTATGTGTGGGGGATTTGGGGAGGTGGAAGGTGTTTTTATTTTGGCACGTATGTATTTTTATATTGATATTTCGATCTGCAGCTTTTGTGAATAAGCCCAAGTGATTCATATTAACTGTTTTGTTTCCTGCTGTAACCTGTGAAAGCACAGTTCATTATAAGTATAATTTTTTAGATTGTAAGCTCTTATGAGCAGGACCGTTCTACTTTAGCAACATCAATCCTGCTTTTTTTTTTTTTTTTTTTTTATCACACCAAGATATTGAATGTAGCTTTTTGTTGCTGTCCAAATAAATGTGAAATGTGTATTTGATCAATAAACATTTGTACTATGTATTTTTGGGGGGGATTATTTCATGTTCTCGTTGAGTGTTGCACAGTGGCTAAATGGTTAGCACTTCCACCTGGCAGTACTAGGGTTGTTGGTTTGAATCCCAGCCATGGCACTTCCTGCCTGGAGTTTGCATGTTCTCCCTGTCCCTGTGTTTCCTCCAGGTACTCCGGTTTCCTCCCACACTATAAAGACATGATGGTAGGTTAATTGGATTCTGTCAAAATTGGCCCTAGTATATGTATGAATGTAAGTTAGGGCTCTTAGTACGCCCCTTGAGGGTTAGGGACTGATGTGAATTTACCACATCTATATGTAAAGCGTTGTGTAAATTGACAGTGCTATATAAGTATCTGAAATGTACTAGCACCCCTAACACTTATTTTTGCTAGCTATATAATATGCCCAAATCGTCCTTGTTAGAGCGCACATGTGCAAGTATGTCCAAAATAACAAACCAAAAGCCCCCTATTGCACCACAAGACCATGTTATGTACCAATGAATAGGTCGTGTTCAATGTGCAGCTAGCTATTCTTTTTCTACAATCCTCTTAACAGTAATAAATTGGGCCCCCAATTTATGTTGACTTTGGGCCTTTACTGGCAAATATATATTTGCCAATGTCATATACACAGTATAGCTGCAAGCATACATTCACCAATGCCAAATCTACAATAGAACTGCAAACATATATTTGCGAATGTCATATACACAATGGAGCCGCATGTAAAATTGCTATGGTGCACAAATAAACGTCAAGACGGCTGTTGGAGGAGGCGCTAGAGCAGCTGTCATACCGGAAATACGTCATGATGTTGGCGGAAGGATGTTTGCACAAACCCGGAAGTGGAAGTGGGGAGTGTGAGTGGATGGGAGTGTAGTTAGGAGAGTTTAGTGGTAATTTGCAAGTCTATTTTTTAGTTTTGTGAATTGTTCTTTTGTGGAATTCCAGACCACATCTGGACCTGGCGAGATCACTGTTCTCCACCGAGGAGCTGATCCTCATTTGCTGGGGAAACATTACTAATAATTGTTGTATTTTCAGTTGAAAACATGTCCAATTCCTAGATCCATTGAGGTACATAGCAGAGGTTCAAGGTTCTTCCTAACTATACAGGTGGCACAGACACAAGCATACACCCAGGGCCACTGTTAGATATCATGGGGCCCCGTACAGCATACCTGACAGCCCCCCACCGCCAGAGAAAATATCCAAATTATATTTACGGTAAAAATACACTAAAACCATTATTAATGGACATAATCCCAACCATATTCCTGTGAAATCTAAATGATAAAACTGTACTGCGTTCATAAATAAAGCTGTGTGTGTAATTGAGGTGTAATTGAAGTTTTGGGGCTCATGGGTGCTGTGGCCTGTAGAGTGGCAATCAGTGGTTTGTTTTTGTGGCTGTCGCCGTTTGCAGGCAACCTATGTTACACTATGGAATTGCTGCAGGTCATAATTTGACAAGCATATGGGTGTAGGTGTACAGCCCTGAACACAGACAGTGAGCATTCAGGGCCACTTCCCTACACCTTCACACTTGTCAGATTAAAACCTGTGTTCATACAGCTGCTGTGTCCCCAAAATGTAACAGGTGGCTCTAGTCACATAAACAACCCACTCATTCATGCTGTACAGGCCAGAGGACCTGTGTGAATGGGACATTCTTTACTTTTTTTTTCCCTCAGCTCGTTAATTTCAATGGGCTGCCTAATGTGTGGGAACATGCAAAAATACTGCAGGCATATTATTTTAAAAGTGTGTTGTACCTAACCGCGCACATCTGCAACATGCATTGCATTTCTTTGCTGTGCTGGAAAATGTGTGTTCTTGCATGCATTTCTGCACCACCAATGGTGTGAACAAGTCCTAAGGGCCAGTTCACACTATAGAAACAGTCTAGATGTGTTCCTGATGCATTTTTGCATCCCCTTTTGGCATGCATGTTTAGTGTGTTCCAGTACATTTTGGATGCGTTTTGGACACGTTGCATTGCATTTTTGTATCCCTTCCAGTTAGTTTTTTCTACTTTCTTTTTATTCAATTTAATTAGGGACATGTGTGTTTTAGTACATTCAAGGACGTTTCAATGTGTTCCAGTACAGTTCTGTGCAGAAACAATGCAGTGTGGTCAACTTTGTTTACAGCACCTGCAATGCACTGAAAATGCAAGCGCTGATGTGAACTATGACATTGACATTGACAACCATATATCCTTCTGTGCGTTTGTGATGCCGAAAAAGCAACTGAAACACATGTAGTGTGAACTGGTCCTAAAGTTTATTAGAGGTAAGGGAACGGGACTGACCAGGGATTGTGAATTCAATCAGACTAGTGGTGATATACAATCAGCAATCGTATAATAATGTGAGATCTGAGCTGTAGCTGATAGAAAATGAGACACATTCACTTGATCAGTAAATAATTAAAAAGAGTGGGGCGGTGATCCATAGATTTGGGACAGGTGATGATGGGGTGGGGGAGGGGGTCAAGTTGTATAAGGAGACAGATTTAAAAGAAGAGAAAAAAGTTACAATGAAATATACACAGCATGAAACTTGCACATTTCCTAATTGGCAGAAGAACAGGATGCAGGTAACATTCATCCACTTTCTAGTCATTAGGCAAAATCATAATTGATTGATCAATATTCCTGGCACTGACACAACCCAGAAAATTGATCTCCATTTTTTTAACGTTCATAAATGTCAAGGAGTTTATAATCTAAGGGCAGAAACTCAGCCATGTAACTAGGTCCAATGAACCTAACAGCATGTCTTCTGAGTGTTGGCAGAAACACATCCATACAGGGAAAGCATGCAAACTGGGATGTAGCCATGACTGGGATTAGAACCCATGACCCAAGCACTGTAAGTTCTGAGCTCTAAACACTAAACCACTGTGGGAGACACAGTTTGAGATA
Source organism: Staurois parvus (assembly GCF_062004578.1). Taxonomy (NCBI): domain Eukaryota; kingdom Metazoa; phylum Chordata; class Amphibia; order Anura; family Ranidae; genus Staurois; species Staurois parvus. The sequence continues at coordinate 333,243 of NW_028318390.1, read as the reverse complement.
CAATGTAGAATAGTTACATTGTTTAAAAATGATAAAGCAAGCACTGGTCAAATTATATAGACTACTAAAATGGTATTACACAAGATAAATATAACCACGAACAGTAGTGCATGAACTCGTGAAAGGTCATCCACCCTTGTGACAGTGTACTGCACTAGTAAGCACCTTTCTGGCTCCTGTGGCTGAGCTAATTCCTCCCCAGGACCATTTGGGCACCCACCCTGATGGATGGATGGCTGGAGCTGGATGACTAACCCATAGTTGCCAGCATACCGCTGCACCCCCAGATGTGTGATGTGTATAAACCATGCGCATTAATACTTTTGTTCTGGTGAGTGTAGACCAGTCCCAAGGGTGGTTTATCTTTCACGAGTTCATGCACTACTGTCTGTCACGGAGAAACCACACGTGCCATTCATAGGCACTCTCTGAGTTGGTACTCTCAGACGAAGGACATTCCATTATTCAGGAATGATTATATGAACTTATTTTAGCACAATTTACCATTTTACATCATTATTGCAATTCTTTGCACTTTTTGGTTTTTACATGCGTTCATTATTGATCACATGCATTTATAGCGCTGCACTTGACTTTAACATAGAATAGTTACGTGATTAAAGAGAGTGAAGATTTATCATTATATTGGGAAATTAGAACTCGACATTCCAAATTATTTGAGATATAAGTGTGAAAATGTTTAACATTTGAAAATAGAATGTATGACATTCATTAGTAAATGCATTAGTTGTCTGATCATTTTGGAGAAACAGCAAAAAAAAAAAAATATAGGTGTACTAATTGTTACATTCTAAGTATTCTCTTTTGCTAACATAAAAACGCCAACGCTACAAAGCCCGCGCTTGTGCGTCATCTATCGAACATATCCAGTATTGCACCCAAAAATGTGCCAGACGCGATTTCACATTTACTAATAGTAAAGTAGACGTTCATCAATGAGATTGCTAGACGCCGCTCAGAAGACTGACAGGTCTTTATTGATTTAATTGAGTCTGCCTGAATGTTCAGAGTCTGCTGGTAGACTCAAGTCTTAGTAAATCAGGGCCTATGTGACGCTATCTGACGTTGCTAATGGCACTAATACAGTGATAAGTACAAAATACTGTACACTGACACTGTACTAATGGCACTGGCAGGGTGGCAGGGGGCAATCAAAGGGTTAAATGTGGCAATCAAGGAGTTAAAATGTCTCTATCTAATGTGTGTGGGTGCAAATGTGCTGCCTTTACTCACTTTTGATGTCTTTCTTCTTTCTCTCTGGAACAAAATGGTTCCAGGGAGGGAAGAAACAGATAGATCTGTGCCTGTATTTACAAATACAGGCACAGCTTTGCATCTCCATTCGCTGTAGGAGATTGGCAGAGTCCCAGCCAAAATCACTGTCCGAGACCTGCTGACATACACCTCCTACAGCAAATGACAGCGGGGGTCAGCAGGGGGATGCACGATCTAAACGGGTACATTGCTTTGCCTGCTGCTACCGCCTGTCCGCAGTATATTGCGGGCAGGAAGCGGTTAAGGAGCTACAGAAAACATTACAAAATATTATTGAATGATTTACAATAAAGAAATTACAAAATTGTACTAGTGCCCTAATCAGGGTTGCATTGCTCAAAGGGTTAGTTCATTTTATCAAACAACTACCTATGCAGGTAAGGGGTGTCTCTAGATAAAAACAAACTATGCAGCTCTGCCTAAAGTTGAATATTGCCCTTGCTATAAGTGTAGGCAATTTAACTACCTTCCAAAACCCGAGTGAAAAACTACCAGAAGTTGCAACGTCCTATCTTGCCTTGTTGCTAGGGTGTTGCTAAGAGACTCCCAGCTGTTATTGTTTACCTCTACCATGACAGGAAGGTGTTCTCAAACAGCTCAGAGCTACTGCATCAGAGGAGAGAAAGCTCATGTGAGGGGTTTTGAAACAGAGAAAGAGCTCAGTCCTGAGATGGTGAAGTGAGCCTGCTGTCTCCTCCACCATTAATTCGCTACACTCCCATGGTGCATCGAGTTCTGTAAATGGGCAGAGGAGATTCTGTTATTCTTCTCCATTCACAGAACCTGATGCATCATGGGAATGTAGTAAAACAAGTTCTATGTGTGGCAGAGGGGATAGCAGGGGGCTGGCAAATGGCAAAACTTTCTTGGCTAGGCAGCACAGTGGCTAAATGGTTAGCACTTCCACCTAACAGTACTAGGGTCATTGGTTCAAATGCCAACAATGACACCACCTGCTTGGCGTTTGCATATTCTCCCTGTGCCTGTGTGGGTTTCCTCCAACACTCCAAAGACATACTTGTAGGTTAATTGGATCCTGTCTAAATTGGCCCTAGTATATGAATGTGAGTTAGGGACCTTAGATTGTACGCTCTTTGAGGGTAGGGACTGATATGAATGTATAATATATATGTAAAGTGCTGTGTAATTTGATGGCTCTATAGAAGAACCTGTAATAAATAATAATTAGGAGCCACCGCTGATAAACTTCACAGCGCTGGAAGACAACCTGTCAGAGTGGTATCCAGCAGCTGTGAATGAGACCAAGCATGGAGGATTTTGAGCAGAACAGTCACCCTCAAGTAATGGGATACATACCATTTCACATATATGAATGGAAGCTGCGCTTACCCTAAAACATATGCTACAATCCTCATGCAATAGTATCAGAATTCACATATATCAACCATGCGCAAATCCAATTGTTGCATATATGTACTGAAAATAAAGTACAGTAATATCAAAATTCATACAGAACATATATTGATCTTGTTCAAAATCAACTATCATGTATGTGGAACCAAAGCAGTGCCAGTCTCCATAAAATGCAGTTAACAATTAAAGTGCAATAGTGCAAATTGAGCAACAAAATGTGCTGTACATTTCTTCTTATAAAAGTGATAAGAGCCTGTGTATATTCCACTCCAAACAACTCCAATTCATGTCACCAACCATGTCCCTCCAGGGACCTAACTCACCAATGGTTGTTGAACCCTAAGCATACACTTAGACAGGTCAATAAGTGCTTGTATCACAGACCCACTGTAAAGGTTAAGCCATCATCCAAGGACCTTTAATTTTCATACTACACATGGAAAGGGAGGAAGCCAGAAAACAGTCATAGCATAAAACCATTTATTGAAACCAACAAGATAAAATAAAGGTTAACACTCACATCCGGCAACCAGGAAGATCTGCCAAAGCTTTCACAGGCAATGCCACTGGTCCACATAGGAGCCAGCGTGCGTTCCAAAGAGCAAAAGTGACGTGACTCGAAGTTTCTGTCCCTGCGCATTTCGTCAGATCCAGGATGTCATCAGGAGGTGCAGCTGCCCAATCTTTTATCACTAAATTTTCACAGAACATTTTTGGTTTGGTTGAGTGGGTGCTTTTCGCTTACGCCATTTCACATGCTTCATGTGTATGGTGCTGTCATCTGCCCTCCTCACTTTTAGGCGCACCGTGAAAACCCATCTCTTCAGGGAAGCCTACCCCACCCTCACCTAACAGCAGATCTCCTCCACTCCTCCTACCACTCCATTCCCCACAGCCATTTCCTCCTGTACCACTCTCCCCTCCCTCCTAGATTGTAAGCTCCAAGGAGCAGGGCCCTCGAACCCCTCGTGTATTGTATTGTTACTGTATTGTCTCATGTACTGTCCCCCACTTTAATGTACAGCACTGAGCAAACTTTTTGGCGCTATATAAATACTGTATAATAATATATATATTTTTTTTTCTCTAAACTTCAGCTTTAAAGGATAGGCAAAAAAATTTTTTTCAGTGGTGCCAGTTCATCCCAATGTCCTTTTTTGCTGTGCACTGAAAAATAGAAGAGGTCTTGTAGCATTTTATTGCAATATGTTGGGAGTACAGAAGTTTGAAACGCAAACAAAAAGGCACAGCATCTGGCTCTAACTCTTCTGGGTTGCACATGCATACAAGTGTAGCCAGCATCACAAAATATATGCCTTCATTTTGAATGGTCCTCCCTGCTGATCACCAGATAGATCACTTTCTCTATTTTTATGGTCAAAAATGTTTTCAATAACAACAGGGCACTTGTTAACCACTTGCCCTCCTGAGGATTTACCCCCCTTCCTAACCAGGCCTTTTTTTGCTGTTCGGCGCTGCACTATTTCAAATTGCGCGGTCATGCAATGCTGCACCCAAACAAAATTTACGTCCTTTTTTTTCACACACATAGAGCTTTATTTCGGTGTTATTTAATCACCTGTGCACTTTTTACTTTTTTTTGCTATAAACAAAAAAAATACCTAAAATTGTGAAAAAAAAGATATTTTTTTTCTTTCATCTATAAAAAATATATAGTAAACTCAAAGTTAGTCATAAATTTAAGCCAAAATGTATTCTGCTACATGTCTTTGGTAAAAAAAAATCCCAATAAGTGTATATTGATTGCTTTGTGTGAAAGTTATAGTGCCTGCAAACTATGGTATAGATACTGCAATTTACGCCATTATTTGCTGCACTAGTTTAACTGACAATTGTGCGGTCATGCAATAAGGTACATAAATTAAATTTATGTCCTTTTTTTCACACAAATAGAACATTCTTTCAGTGATATTTTATCACCTGTGTGCTTTTTATTTTTTTGTGCTGTAAACAATAAAAGACCAAAAATTTTAAAAAACGACGATATTTTTCACTTTTGGTTATAAAAAATATCCAATAAACTCAAAGTTAGTCATAAATTTATGCTAAAGTTTATTCTGTTACATGTCTTTTGTAAAAACAAAATCTCAATACATGTATATTAATTGGTTTGTATGAAAGTTACAGCGTCTACAAACTATGGTACATATTGGAAGTTTTTTACTTTCGGCTATAAAAATATATAGTAAATTCAAAGTTAGTCATAAATTTAAGCCAAAATATATTCTGCTACATGTTTTTGGTAAAACAAAATCCCAATAAGTGTATATTGATTGGTTTGTGTGAAAGTGCTAGTGTCTACAAACTATGGTATAGATACTGTAAATTATGCCATTTTTTGCTATACAGCGCTGCACTAGTTTAACTGACAATTGCATGGTCATGCAATGCTGTACATAAATTAAATTTATGTCCATTTTTTTACACAAATAGAGCCTTCTTTTGGTGGTATTTGATCACATGTATGCTTTTTATTTTTTACGCTATAAACAAAAAAATCCACAAAAATGTTGAACAAAAAAACAATATTTTCTCATTTTTGTCATACAAAATATCCAAAAAACTAAAATTTCGTCATAAATTTAGACCAAAATTTATTCTGCTGCATGTTTTTGGTAAAAAAAAATCCCAATAAGTGTATATTGATTGCTTTGTGTGAAAGTTATAGCATCTACATGGTATAGATAATTTGAAATTTACACAGCTTTTACTTTCTGACTGCCTATCACATTTCTTGAGGTGCTAAAATACCAGGATAGTACAAACACCCCCAAATTACCCCTTTTCAGAAAGTAGACACCCTAAGCTATCTGCTGAGAGGCATATTGGCCCTGATTCACTAAGACGTGAGTCTACTATCAGACTCTGACCATTCCGGCAGACTCAATTAAATCAATCAAGACCTGTCAGTCTTCTGAGCGGCGTCTAGCAATCTCATTAACCAACGTCTACTTTGCTATTAGTAAATGTGGAATCAGAACTGGCACATTTTTAGGTGCAATACCGGATATGTTCGCTAGATGGCGCACAAGCGCGAGCTTTATTAGCATTGGCGTTTTTGTCTTAGTAAAAGAGAATATTTAAAATAACAAATAGTACACAAATATTAGAATTTTTTTTTTTTTTCCTGTTTCTCCAAAATGATCAGGAAACTAATGCATTTACTAATGAATGTCATACATTCTATTTTCAAATATTAAACATTTTCACACTTATATCTCAAATCCCAATATAATTATATATCTTCATTCTCTTTAATCACGTAACTATTTTATGTTAAAGTCAAGTGCAGCGCTATAAATGCATGTGATCAATAATGAACGCATGTAAAAACCAAAAAGTGCAAAGAATTGCAACAATGATGTAAAATGGTGCTAAAATAAGTTCATATAATCATTCCTGAATAATGAAATGTCCTTCATGTCAGAGTACCAACTCAGAGAGTGCCTATGAATGGCACGTGTGGTCTCTCCGTGACGGACAGTAGTGCATGAACTCGTGAAAGATAAACCACCCTTGGGACTGGTCTACACTCACCAGAACAAAAGTATTAATGCGCATGGTTTATACACATCACACATCTGGGGGTGCAGCGGTATGCTGGCAACTATGGGTTAGTCATCCAGCTCCATCCATCCATCCATCCATCAGGGTGGGTGCCAAAATGGTCCTGGGGAGGAATTAGCTCAGCCACAGGAGCCAGAAAGGTGCTTAATAGTGTAGTACACTGTCACATTGGTGGATGACCTTTCACGAGTTCATGCACTACTGTTCATGGTTATATTTATCTTGTGTAATACCATTTTAGTAGTCTATATAATTTGACCAGCGCTCGCTTTATCATTTTTAAACAATGTAACTATTCTACATTGTAACTCAAACTGTGTCTCCCACAGTGGTTTAGTGGTTAGAGCTCAGAACTTACAGCACTTGGGTCATGGGTTCTAATACCAGTCATTGCTACATCCCAGTTTCCATGCTTTCCCTGTATGGATGTGTTTCTGCCAACACTTAAAAGACATGCTGTTAGGTTCATTGGGCTTAGTACATGGCTGAGTATCTGTCCTTAGATTATAAACTCCTTGACATTTATGAACGTTAAGAAAATGGAGATCAATTTTCTGGGTTGTGTCAGTGCCAGGAATATTGATCAATCAATTATGATTTTGCCTAATGACTAGAAAGTGGTTGAATGTTACCTGCGTCCTGTTCTTCTGGCAATTAGGAAATGTGCAAGTTTCATGCTGTGTATATTTCATTGTAACTTTTTTCTCTTCTTTTAAATCTGTCTCCTTATACAACTTGACCCCCTCCCCCAGCCCATCATCACCTGTCCCATATGCAAATCTATGGATCACCGCCCCACTCTTTAACTATCTATTTACTGATCAAGTGAATGTGTCTCATTTTCTATCAGCTACAGCTCAGATCTCACATTATTATACAATTGCTGATTGTATCTCACCACTAGTCTGATTGAATTCACAATTCCTGGTCAGTCCCGTTCCCTGACCTCTAATAACCTTTAGGGCTAGTTCACACTACATGTGTTTCAGTTGCTTTTTCAGGATCACAAACGCACAGAAAGAAGGTTATATGGTTGCCAATGTTATAGTTCACATCAGCGCTTGCATTTTCAGTGCATTGCAGGTGCTGTAAACAAAGTTGACCACGCTGCATTGTTTCTGCACAGAACTGTACTGGAACACATTGAAACGTCCTTGAATGTACTAAAACGCACACGTCCCTAATTAAATTGAATAAAAAGAAAGTAGAAAAAACTAACTGGAAGGGATACAAAAATGCAATGCAACGTGTCCAAAACGCATCCAAAATGTACTGGAACACAGTAAAACATGCATGCCAAAAGGGCATGCAAAAACGCATCAGGAACACATCTAGACTGTTTCTATAGTGTGAACTGGCCCTTAGGACTTGTTCACACCATTGGTGGTGCAGAAATGCATGCAAGAACACACATTTCCAGCACAGCAAAGAAATGCAATGCCCTTTGCAGATCTGCGCGGTTAGGTGCAACACACTTTTAAAATAATATGCCTGCAGTATTTTTGCATGTTCCCACACATTAGGCAGCCCATTGAAATTAACGAGCTGAGGAAAAAAAAAAAGTAAAAAATGTCCCATTCACACAGGTCCTCTGGCCTGTACAGCATGAATGAGTGGGTTGTTTATGTGGCTAGAGCCACCTGTTACACTATGGGGACACAGCAGCTGTATGAACACAGGTTTTATTCTGACAGGTGTGAAGGCGTGGGGAAGTGGCCCTGAATGCTCACTGTCTGTGTTCAGGGCTGTACACCTGTACCCATATGCTTGTCAAATTATGACCTGCAGCAATTCCATAGTGTAACATAGGTTGCCTGCAAACGGCGATAGCCACAAAAACAAACCCCTGATTCCCACTCTACAGGCCACAGCACCCATGTGCCCCAAAACCTCAATTACACACACAGCTTTGTTTAAGAACTCAGTACAGTTTTATCATTTAGATTTCACAGGAATATGTTTGATATTATGTCCATTAATATTGTTTTTAGTGTATTTTTACCATAAATATAATTTGGATATTTTCTCTGGCGGTGGGGGGCTGTCAGGTATGCTGTACGGGGCCCCATGATATCTAACAGTGGCCCTGGGTGTATGCTTGTGTCTGTGCCACCTGTATAGTTAGGAAGAACCTTGAACCTCTGCTATGTACCTCAATGGATCTAGGAATTGGACATGTTTTCAACTGAAAATACAACAATTATTAGTAATGTTTCCCCAGCAAATGAGGTTCAGCTCCTCGGTGGAGAACAGTGATCTCGCCAGGTCCAGATGTGGTCTGGAATTCCACAAAAGAACAATTCACAAAACTAAAAAATAGACTTGCAAATTACCACTAAACTCTCCTAACTACACTCCCATCCACTCACACTCCCCACTTCCACTTCCGGGTGTGTGCAAACATTCTTCTGCCAACATCATGACGTATTTCCGGTATGACAGCTGCTCTAGCGCCTCCTCCAACAGCCGTCTTGGCGTTTATTTGTGCACCATAGCAATTTTGCATGCGGCTCCATTGTGCATATGACATGCGCAAATATATGTTTGCAGTTCTATTGTAGATTTGGCATTGGTGAATGTATGCTTGCAGCTACACTGTGTATATGACATTGGCAAATATATATTTGCCAGTAAAGGCCCAAAGTCAACATAAATTGGGGGCCCAATTTATTACTGTTAAGAGGATTGTAGAAAAATAGCTAGCTGCACATTGAACACGACCTATTCATTGGTACATAACATGGTCTTGTGGTGCAATAGGGGGCATTTGGTTTGTTATTTTGGACATACTTGCACATGTGTGCTCTAACAAGGAAGATTTGGGCATATTATATAGCTAGCAAAAATAAGTGTTGGGGTGCTAGTACATTTCAGACACTTATATAGTGCTGTCAATTTACGCAGCGCTTTACATATAGATGTGGTAAATTCACATCAGTCCCTAACCCTCAAGGGGCGTACTAAGAGCCCTAACTTACATTCATACATATACTAGGGACAATTTTGACAGGATCCAATTAACCTACCAGCATGTCTTTAGAGTGTGGGAGGAAACCGTAGTACCCGGAGGAAACACAGGCACAGGGAGAACATGCAAACTCCAGGCAGGAGGTGCTGTGGCTGGGATTCAAATCAACGACCCTAGTACTGCCAGGTGGAAGTGCTAACCATTTAGCCACTGTGCAACATTCAACTAGAACATGAAATAATCCCCCCCAAAAATACATAGTACAAATGTTTATTCATCAAATACACATTCCACATTTATTTGGACAGCAACAAAAAGCTACATTCAATATCTTGGTGTAAAAAAAAACAAAACAAAAAACAGTATTGATGTTGCTAAAATAGAACGGTCCTGCTCATAAGAGCTTACAATCTAAAAGATTATTCTTATGAACTGTGCTTTCACAGGTTATAGCAGGAAACAAACGGTTAATATGAATCACTTGGGCTTATTCACAAAACAAGCTGCAGATCGAAATATCAATATAAAAATACATACGTGCCAAAATAAAAACACCTCCCACCTCCCCAAATCCCCCACACATACATTTCTCACCATGTTTGTCTGAAAACTGCATTTCATTCTAAATAAAGCAAATTTGGAAGAGCAGAGCAATGGACATGTGTTAGGATTACAATGCAAAGATAATAAACACACAATCATTGTACAATAACACACAAACACACCTTAGAAGGAAGAACATGCAAAACATTTACAGCCCACATCAAAACACAGCGTGAGTGTGGCCTGGGGCAATTCACCACAATATCTCTTCCTCCCCCAAACCACCACAGGCAAGGACTTTCAGAAATAATGTGCCTGTATAAGGCAAAATATCACCGTTACTGCATCTCCTTATATAAGGTAGGCCACACCCACCACTGTCATTCATTTGGTCAGAGAAAGTGTTTGCACCTGATTAATTCTCTTCCCACCTGCGTTAACCCTTGGTATACAGGCCCCACAAATCAGAGTCAGAAAGAAAGGCACAGTGAAGTGTACCTGTGCAGCATACAACAGAACATTGAACAGGGATGTGAAAGGGAACCCTATTGGCAATATTTCTTGGCCCTATGGGCACAATTCACTCCAGATTATCGCATGAGTTAAGGCAGTCACATGACCACATCTCGCATGCAATACTGAAAATGTCAATTCACTTTTGCTAGTATGCGGCATTTTCTATAAATCGGAAAAACACTCAGGAAATCCCTTCAGACGAAGTCCGGAAGTGACGAAACGCGTTAGGAAGTGACATCATCACGCACGCACGCTAACCGGAAGTGTCGCCGCGGCCATTTTGTTGGTTGGAAACATGTGTTTTTCAACCTAAATTTGAGAGAGCAATGCTGGAAGCTGGATTTCCCTGTTTTATATGTAAGTTATTATTAAAATTTGTTCCTTTTTATGGATCCTGCCTAAGAGCCTTTTATGCTTCTATGAGGAGTTGGGAGGAATACCCCTGGAAATGAAGGATTGAGAGATACGGATTTCCTATGTCAGCTCATGCATGAAAATACTGGAAGAGGGTAATAGTACCTGGTATCACTTTTGGCTGGAGTTTAGAGGGTACTAGTACCTAGTATCACTATTCACTTGTGGTTGGAGTGATCACGTTTTTCACGATTTGGGTTTTATTTATTTATTCATTTATTTATTTATTTGGATTGATATATATCTAATTTATTTTGCACAAATTTTAGTGTGTTTTTGTGTTGTGCACAGAGTGAAGTATATATATATATATTTTTTAAGGGTAATACACTATGAATTTTTTTTTTCCTTTCTTTGAGGTTATCATGGAGTACTTAGAATCAATTTCTGCTTTACTGGATTGACGTGAAAAAAATCTGGAACTTGGACACTTTGGGTTTACCATATACATTTTTTATATTTTATTTTATTTTTGAATTTTTGTTGGGGTTTTTGTGTTTTTAAGACGGCATTGGGTGTGGATTTATTTAAACACAATTTGAGTTGAAGTGATATTTTTAGTTTAAAATTGATTATATTAATAGTTGGAGTTTTTTGGGGGATTTATATGTGTATCACAAAAAGGATTTATTAGATTGTATACTTTCTAGGGAGAAAGTTGTGATTTTGTGTTGAGGGTGGAAGTATAGGAGCTTATTGATTGATAAAAAGGCCTTACACCCCGGTCACATCTAAGCCGATTTAGAAATTTTGCGACGTACAGTGAAGATGCCGATTTCCTTGCGATTTGCAAGACATCTGACACAGACATCTATGCAAATCGCCACAAAAGTAGTACATGTACTACTTTAGAAATCAGTGTCGGAAACGCACCCATGTGACTGCTCTAATAGCAGACAATAGGGTGCGACTTGGCATACGATTTGCAAGTCGCATGTCATGCAAATCGCATGCCAAGTCGCATCCAGGGTGCACGATTTCAGGTGCGATTTGGGAATTGAAATTGTGCCTGATATCCAATCTAATGAATGTGGATGTGAGTGTCTTAACGTAAGCGATTTGATGCAGCACAATTTCAAAAGTAGTTCTCGTCTAACTTTTTCAGCATTTTGTAGCGATTTCACATATAGACTACAATAGAAATCGCAATGCAAAACATAATTGAAAACGCAATAACTCATTGGTAAATCTACAGAAAACACAGTGAAATTGCCAACAAAAAGCACAATTTTAAATCACATCTAGTGTGAACCAAGCAGGCAATTCAACAAAGGAACTAAATCTTTGAAGGCATGTGGTATCTGCATGCTCAGATAAGGGTCTGGTATGGATTTGGTGGGGGGGGACTCCATGACATTATTTTTTATTTTTTTTTAATCCTTTCTCTCTCGCTCACTCTTCTCATGGTTTGACAAACTTTCCCAAAAGGAGGTGGAGTGCAAACCAGCATTATCCAATCAATCATTAGTCCAGGCCCTTATCTCATCCCATCATTTGACATTCACATAAGGTGCTACTTTAAAGGTGTTTGAACAGACAAGGCCTCATTCTAATTCACATTCTAGGGATCATTTAAACAGAAAGCAAAGATGCTGCCACCAGAACATGCATGTTTGGGTAGTCACATGGAGATCATGCAAATTTATTGCTATGGTTGGGATTCAAACCAACAGCCCTAGCGTTGTGAGGGAGTAGGGTTAACCACTAATCCTGCCTGTATTTCTGTGGTGTGAATCAACCCTAAGTCCCTGGGCAAGGTTAGTGTAACTAGCCAGATATCTCCAATGTGACACAAATATTGTGCTATGTTGCCAATTCACATGTATGTTGGTTCTATGTATCCCAATACAAAGGATTGCATTACTAATACAGGCGTACCTCAGTTTACCAATGCCTCGGTTAATGTAATTTTCGGTTTATGAATGAAAATCCATTGAAAATAATGCCTCGGTTTACACAATTGTTAATAATTTTTTTTTGCAATAGAAAGTATATGTTGGCACTGATTTTCAAATGCAAATGCCAGCCTTTTTTTTTCTTCACTATAGTTCACAAGCTTAGAAGTCACTTTCCCCGAAGTTACAGAAAACTTTGTATCTTTTAGGGATATAAATTCTCTTTTAGCTGGGGGAAGTGACAGGTGAATTCCTGAGCTATAGCGAAGGAAAAAAAAAGGAAAATTACATTTAAAAACCAGCACCTTAATAAATAAAATTTAGTAAATTTGGATAAAAATCGGCCGATTTTGCAGATCGGCCGATTTTAGCGGCAATGATCGGCAAATTGGCTGATCTTTTTACCAATAAAAAATCTGCGCATGAGCCATGACCTGCAAGAAAAAGAAGAAAAGAAGAAAATGAAAAAGTAGAATAAAAAAAGAATAAGAAAAAGAAGAAAAAGAAAAATGCAGGTCATAGATGGGGCGAAAACTGGCCGTTTTAAAAAACAAAAACGAAAAATCGGTTGTTCAATGGGCCGACGTTACCACCAACGGTAAAAAAAATTGTCCGATATTCGCCCCGTCTATGGCCGGCAAATATAATAGCGAAGTAATTACTTCTGTCCCTGCAGGGAGCTGCGCTATTATATTTGACATTAAAAAGTATAAAGGTTGCAACATTGTATCTATATGTATCCGAATAAAAACATCTATAGCCGAAATGGATACAAATAGATACAATGTTGCAGTCTCTATACTTTTTAATGTCAAATAGTGGAGCTCTCTGCAGGGACAGAAGTAATGTTTCAGCTGTCATTGGGATTCCCCAATGACAGCTGAATTTTAAATAATTTCCGTGAATTAAATAAATAATAAAAAAACAGCATGGGGTCCCCCCTCCCATCCATACCAAGCCGTTTGGGTCTGGTATGGATGTTAAGGGGTAACTCCACGCCAGATATTAAAAAAAAAACCAGCGTGGAGTCCCCTCCAATATCCATACCAGACCCTTATCCGAGCATGCAGCCCGGCAGGTCAGGAAAGGGGGGGACGAGTGAGCGCCCCCCCCTCCTGTACCATACCAGGCCACATGCCCTCAACATGGGGGGGTGCTTTGGGGCAGGGGGGCTCCCCCCCCAAAGCACCTTGTCCCCATGTTGATGGGAACAAGGGCCTCTTCCCCACAACCCTGGCCGGTGGTTGTGGGGGTCTGCGGGCGGGGGCTTATCAGAATCTGGAAGCCCCCTTTAACAAGGGGGCCCCCAGATCCCGCCCCCCCTGCGTGAATGAGTCTACGGTACATGGTACCGCTACTCATTCACAAAAAAAGCAAAAGTGTAGTGTAAAAAAAACACAGTACAGGGTCTTTGACAAGTCCTATAATAAAACAATGTTCCCCGAAGTAGATCCAACGTCAATCACGGCGACCTGAAAAAAGAAAAAAAAAAAAAGCTCCGCTCTAGACAGAGGCTAGCTGCCGTATGCAGCGAGTCGCTCTCTGACAGTTCTTATATAGGCAAGGGGCGGGGCCAGCCGGGGACATCATCCGAGTGACCCCGCCCCATGTCACATGCTTGCTGTCTGCGGCTGACCCCGCCCCTTACCTATATAAGAACTGTCAGACTGTCTCCTGCATAAAGCTGCTTAGCCTCAGTGGAGAGACAGGGTGACAGTTCTTAAATAGGTAAGGGGCCATCCACCCACTGGCCACCCCAGGCCCCCATGCTTCGGCATATATGCTCTTTTTTTAACTGCGGGTGAAAAATGTCATCCGACAGCACTGCACACACCTACTTATGTGTATTCTGAGAGCAAGACCCTGTTGCTGTCTGAATAAACAAGTCTGTGCTGCAGTTTGACATTCCTGCAAAGAAAACAGCAATGGCGCTTACCCTTCTGATGATGTACGTGTGATACGAAACGCGTGTCAAGAGAGAAGCCCTTGATAGCCGTGACGTCAAGCCGCCGGATAAGGGCTTCAAATTTGCTTTGAATCTAGGAGCCAGCTAAAAAAGTTAGGCTCCAGGTGGGGGGGGGGGGCAGCGGGACAGGAAGGGGGCAGCGGGACAGGAGGGGGAATTGTCATGGGAAGGGGCAATGAGACAGGTGGGGGGGCATTACAGGACGAGGGCAGCAGGATAGTTGGGGAGCAGCATTATAGGAGGGGGCATCACAGGAAGGGAGCAGCGGGATAGGTGGGGGGCAGCATCACACGAGGGGGACAGGGACAGATGGGAGACAGCATCACAGGAGGGGAGCAGCGGGATAGGTTGGGGGCATCGGGACAGGTTAGGAGTAGCAGGACAGGTGGGGTGCAGCAAGACAGATGGGGGCAGAAGGACAGGTGGGGGGCAGCGTCACCAGAGGGGGCAGCAGGACAGCTCTCACCTGTCTAGCAGTGCCACCTCCGCCTGCTTGTTGTGGTCGGTTGAGGGGGGATCGGCGTCATGCTGGAGGTGGAGCTATCGCACAGGTGATGGGACTTGGTGGCCCTGGTGACTCCCATCCTCTGATAGGGAGCACTACCGCAGTTGAAGGCGACATTGATGGGCTCCATGGTGTGGGTGGGGAGGTCAGTGCAGGAGGCCATGGGGATGCATAGGAAGGGATGGGGGAGACTCCAGGAGTATCGGAACGCTGGGTTCCACTTTGTGGTGCGGGGGAGAGGTGCTAGCCAAGGACGTGAGGTGGGAGACAACAGAGCCGTGTGGGCTGATGGGGGCCCAGGCACCAGGATGCGGTTGCTGGTCGCTATGGCGACCTGGGAATTGTCGAGCCCTGCAATAAAGTATATACTTATCTACTGAAGGACCCTACTTTCTTTTTTTATGGTATTTTAAGCTGTTTGCTTCTGCATCTTGCCACCCCTTCCCTTTACTGATGACATGCCATCACATTTTGCACAAGCACAGACAGAGATGTGGTGGTATGTTATTTGTTTACTGTGCCAGGAGCAACATACAGGAATTTATGGGTGATGGAGTCAAGGGCTACACTGACAAGGCAAAAAGAGGAAAGCATTCAGATTGGCTGCAGCTCAACAGGAAGAGAAGAGCGTCCCTCCAATTGGTTGTGCCACGACTGAAAAACAGAATGCCAGGCTGGGGAGGGGCTAGTTGTAGAGTAGCTGAAAATTTAATCTTCAGCTGAGACTAGCCAGCGCTTATAGCACCCAGTCCTGTGTAGGAACAAGGTAAGGCTGTAGGATCATCTTTGAAGCATCCTTTAGGTCCACCCTGAAAACCCATCTCTTCAGGGAAGCCTACCCCACCCCCTGCTAACTTGCCAACCTCCTCCACTCTTCCTACCACTCCATCCCCCACAGCTATCTCCTCCTGTGCCACCATCCCCTCCCTCCTAGATTGTAAGCTCGAAAGAGCAGGGCCCTCAATCCCCTCATGTTTTGCATTGTATGGGTATTGTTCTGTCACATGTTCTGTCCCCCTTTGTAATGTACAGCGCTGAGCGAACTATTGGCGCTTTATAAATACTGTATAATAATAATAATATTGGACAATACCAATTACTCTGCGCTATATATGGTGAAATAAATATGATACTACAGCAGACAGCACAGTATTGCAGGTGTCAATACATAAACAAAATAAAACATAAACGTGCAGCACTATAAAAAACTAATATCCATAAAAATCTAAATAATGCAAAATCACAAAACAATTATAATGTCCATATGTGCCAAAAAAACCCCAAAAAAATATATATTCATTGACACTAAGTGCAAATCAAAGTCCAAACAAAATTATAAAAAATTATATAAAAATTTATAATGTTTTTACTTCAAACGAATTCTGCATGTGATTAAAAAAAATGGGAAATATGAAAAAAATTTCTTTACGAATCCACCATCACCAACACCTCAAAATTACTGCCGCTTACCAGACATATATGACCTCACCATTACGTGACAGTCAAAAATGCATGTGCGGATATGTGGATTTCCAATTCAAATGGCGAACTCTATTAGTTCTGAATGGAGATAATGCGATGTATTTTATGCATTAAATGCAACTGGACATCAATAAGCTCCTTCTACTGGATCTCCCAATCGAAATACAGGCTCCAAAATGGATGTTCCAAACTTATGGCCAAATTCAAACCTAAAAAAATGAATTGTCCGGGACCTCCGCTGTGCAACCTGTCCTCCACCCAGAGATCACCCTCCTCCTCTTATGGACATTATAATTGTTCTATGATTTTGTATTATTTTGATTTTTATGGATATTAGTTTTTTATAGCACTGCACGTTTATGTTTTATCATCTTTGAAGTACTGTATGTCCCCCTTTGTTTCCTACATCATGGTCTTCTTTTTCCTTAGGCTTCCTTCCCATGCATTGGGTGTTTTATCTTTTGGAAGAACTTTTTTGACACATATCTGTCTGAATTTGTATGGACTTTATGATTTTATGAATGGATATATAATCTTTGTATTTTTGTTTATATGTATATTCATGATGTTTATGGTATTTTTGTATCCATGTACCCTTTTTGGGATATTTGTTTGTTTATTCATTTATTTATGACGTATCTCCCTATTTTCATTTATACATTTGACTGTTTTTCTTGCTTTCCTTTTGTTTCCCTCTTTTTGACATGTTTTTATATGTTCTACACACTATAACATTGTATCAGTAGGCGTTTCTCTGAGATTCGAGAATGCTAATTAGAACAGGTGTCCTTTATTGATTGATGCCTATATAAGACAACATTTCCAACTCTTTCTTTGTTATGATTAAGCGCGCGATCCTGTGAAACGCGTTAACATCCATGTCATACATACATGTCCTGGTGCTTTTGGTGTCCTATGGATAAATAAACTTTATGCATGTATTTCATCATTCCTCCGATGTGCGGCCAACCCTTCTTCCTGATGCATGTTACATGGTGGCAACCCAGGGTACACACCTGTTTTGGTTTGATGTTGATTGCTGCCTGAGCATACCGCTCAGGCAGCAATCAACATCAAACCAAAACAGGTGCGTACCCTCTTGTCTTTTTGGATTAAGCTCTCGTTTGCTCTACTTGCTTGGCTCAACTTTATATCTTTGCTGATTGCAACTCATTGAGATATGGCGGACAACAGCCCCATGCAGGACACTAGCTGCACGTTCAGGTTGTTGGAAGATAATCCACTCAGAGCTACTGCACATGAAACATTAATCAGCAATATGGATGGAACTGAAAGCTCTGTCAAGTTGCTCTTCCACATCCTGGAAAGAAATATGACAAATGAGATTAGAGCTTATTGGGACTCCAGTTAGCTATCTGAATGTCTGTCCCTTGAGTGCATACCTAGGGGCCTACGTATAAAGAAATTCCGCAAGTTTTAACTGTTTGATGAGGATTTAAAGAATCAGTAGATGGGTACTCTTTCCACCTGCTCCTCCGCTCTCATGAACATCATTATTCTTTCTCAAACCAAAGAGATTGAAAAACTTCAAAAAGAAATCTCCATTTTGCAGGAGGACATCAAACCTCTCCAGAATGCGGCTGAATTTGCTGAATTGGATAAACGCCTTAACAATAAATTAGATCGATTGGAAAAGGAAATCATAGAAGGAAAAAAAGAAAAAATATTAAGAGATAAATTAGATTATGATACAAATACGGTCTATATTTGGAAACAACGGCGTTCCTGGGGTAACCTTCCAGGTGGAAAACACATGAGCTTCTCTGATACTGAAGCAGAATTCTTGGAAGATACAATGGGTGCCTCTGATTTGGATCGCTCGTCTATGCAACAACCTACTTTCAGACAGAAAAATAGAGCCAGTACACCTGTTCCTTCAAAAAACGGGAAACAGAAACACAAACTCCACAAAAAGAATCATCAAAAGGGTATAAGAAGACTAGAAGGGGAAAAAGATGAGGAAGGAACAAGTGGAAACCGATATCCGCTGCAGATACCAACTTGCAAAATGTAACAGGTACTGTCAATGTGTTAAATCTTTCAAATAGATCTCTTATTACTGACGAGGAACCCTGTAATGAACCACCTGGCGGGACCTCTAGCAACCCACAGGATAGGATTCCCCAGAGCGCGGAGTCTAAGTCCCAGTCTGCTTGTTCACCAGGGCCCCTTATGGTGGGGATGGACTTGGAGCAGCCCGAGGCCTGGTCGCGGCCCCTGAGTACGCCCACCTGTGGTAGAGGGGTCCGCCAGAGGTATCTGCAAGATGAGAGCCTGATGTGAAGAGGCGGATGGGCCTGAGCAGGACGGATGGATGAGCAGGAGCGTGGTCAGACAGGCCGAGTCGGTAACCGTGGCAGCAGCGAGGTACAAGGCAGCGGGCAGAGAATAGTCGGGTCACACGCCGGGTCAGTAACAGAAGATCAGATCCAATGGGGGGCATCCAAGAGAGAGGTCAGGCAAGCCAGGGGTCAAAGCAGGAGAATACAGCACAGTCAGGGACAATCCGGGTCAGCAACGATCAAAATAGCAAGGAGTACAGGAGCAGGAACACAGGATAGACCAAACGGCAATCAGTGTCAGCGCAGGGTATTTAAATACCGCGCCCTGCGCTGTCATTGGTGCCAGCCCCGAGTGCAGCCGGCCAGGACCTAGTGCCCGCACACCAGCGTGAGCCGGCACACTGCGCCTGCGCCGAGCCACAAGCCACGGTGGACCCTGACAAACCCCTTTTGACCAAGGGACTAAATTTTTACCCACAGAGACACTTTACCTTAATTGACATAGTTTTGGACATTAACAAGTTTATTAGAAATATTACCCTCAAAAAGCATTTATTTTCTGAACAGGATAGAGATGATGGTGAGCAATACTAGTATTCTAATGTTCATTTCTTGGAATCTACCTCAGAGTGTCAGGGCTCCCAGGTATGACCAGAGGTGTGTGACTGATGCAGGGAAACGCAGACTTCAGATATGTGATAAACAATACAATTTATTAACACTAACCATACAAACATAAACGCAGTGCAATACTAAACATAATACAGTGCAAACAAACCAAACCAAACCACCCACAGATAACAGTACATACAAGCAAGGGTTGTCAGGCAGGCCGGGTCAATATCAATTGGGCAGGTAGGTACAGGGGGAGCAAGCAGAGAATGGTCGGGGTCACAGGCCAGGTTCAGCAGGTAGCAAGCAGCGTAGTACAGAGGGTCAGGCAGAGGGATGGTCAGGGTCACAAGCCAGAGATCAAAACAGGTAACAAGCAGCGTAGTACAGAGGGTCAGGCAGAGGGACAGAACCAGGATGCAGGACAGATACAGGGCCCAGGACAAACACAACACCAAGGCAGAGTCTGTGGGTCTGGCCATCCCTTAAATACCCCAGCATCATCAGTTCCAGGTGTTAGCTGGCTGAAAGGTTGAGTCTCTGATTGCTGGGAGCACCCGCTGGCCAGCCCTGGTACTGCAGATCAAAAGGCAGGTGAGTCCCACCATTGCTGGCCAGTCCATTCCTAACAGTACCCCCCCCCAAGGAGCGGCCTCAGGACGCTCCAAACAGTCCTAGCTGGGCAAAATGTTCCACCGCCCGGGTCTGGTAACTGGCGGGATATCAAAGACTGGCACACAGGGCAGGACTCCGGGCAGCGGCACACCGGGCTGGACTCCGGGCAGAGGCACACCGGGCTGGACTCCGGGCAGAGGCACATCGAGCAGAGGCACACCGGGCAGAGGCACATCAGGCAGAGGCACATCAGGCAGGACTCCGGGCAGAGGCACATCGGGCAGAGGCACATCGGGCAGGACTCCGGGCAGAGGCACATCGAGCAGAGGCACACCGGGCAGAGGCACATCGGGCAGAGGCACATCGGGCAGAGGCACATCGGGCAGGACTCCGGGCAGAGGCACATCGGGCAGAGGCACATCGGGCAGGACTCCGGGCAGAGGCACATCGGGCAGGACTCCGGGCAGAGGCACATCAGGCAGGACTCCGGGCAGAGGCACATCGGGCAGGACTCCGGGCAGAGGCACATCGGGCAGGACTGCGGGCAGAGGCACATCGGATTACCAGGCGAAGCAGCAGGCAGCGGGCCACCAGGCGGAGCAGCAGGCACCGGGCCCCCGGGCGGAGCAGCAGGCACCGGGCCCCCGGGCGGGGCGACATGCATCGGGCCCCCGGGCGGAGCAGCAGGCACCGGGCCCCCGGGCGGGGCGACCGGGCCCCCGGGCGGGGCAGCAGGCACCGGGCCCCCGGGCGGGGCAGCAGGCACCGGGCCCCCGGGCGGGGCGACATGCATCGGGCCCCCGGGCGGAGCAGCAGGCACCGGGCCCCCGGGCGGGGCAGCAGGCACCGGGCCCCCGGGCGGAGCAGCAGGTCTCGGGCCCTCAGGCGGAGCGGCAGGCGCCGGACCCCCAGGAGGAGCAACAGGTCTCGGGCCCTCAAACGGAGCGGCGGGCGCCGGACCCCCAGGCGGAGCAACAGGTCTCGGACCCTCAGGCGGAGTGGCGGGCGCCGGACCCCCAGGCGGAACGACAGGTCTCAGGCCCCCAGGCGGGGCGGCGGGCACCGAGTCACCAGGCACAACCGTGGGCTCCGAGTCAACTGGGATGACCGCTGGCACTGGGTCAGACATTGGATCGTCTGGCTGGACAGCGGGTATCGGGTCACCAGGCATCAGGTCATTTGGCTCGACAGCGGGCACCGCGTCATCTGGCAAGGCAGTGGGCTCCGAGTCAACTGGTATGACCGCGGGCACTGGGTCAGACATTGGATCGTCTGGCTGGACAGCGGGCACTGGGTCACCAGGCATCAGGTCATTTGGCTCGACAGCGGGCACCGCGTCATCTGGCAAGGCAGTGGGCTCCGAGTCAACAGGCACGACAGTGAGCACCGGGTCATCAGGTACCGGATTGTCTGGCTCGACAGCGGGCATCGGGTCACCAGGTATGACAGCGGGCACTGGGTCACCAGGCATCAGGTCATTTGGCTCGACAGCGGGCACCGGATCAGGTACCGGATCATCTGGATCAACAGCGGGCATCGAGTCAACTGGCCTAATAGGATCGTCAGGCTGGATCAGTTCATCATGCTGGGTAGAGGCATCAGGCTGAATGCCGGCGTCCGGCTGAGTAGAGGCATCAGGCCGAGTAGAGGCATCAGGCCGAGTAGAGGCATCAGGCCGAGTAGAGGCATCAGGCCGAGTAGAGGCTTCAGGCCGAGTAGAGGCATCAGGCCGAGTAGAGGCTTCAGGCCGAGTAGAGGCATCAGGCCGAGTAGAGGCTTCAGGCCGAGTAGAGGCATCAGGCCGAGTAGAGGCTTCAGGCCGAGTAGAGGCTTCAGGCCGAGTAGAGGCATCAGGCCGAGTAGAGGCTTCAGGCCGAGTAGAGGCATCAGGCTGAAGAGAGGCATCAGGCTGCATACAGGCATCAGGCTGAAGAGAGGCATCAGGCTGCGTACCGGCATCAGGCTGAAGAGAGGCATCAGGCTGAGTAGAGGCTTCAGGCTGAGTAGAGGCTTCAGGCTGAGTAGAGGCTTCAGGCTGAGTAGAGGCTTCAGGCTGAGTAGAGGCTTCAGGCTGAACCACGGAAGGCAGGCTCACCGGTTTGGATACTGGCAGGATGGTATTGGTTGGAAAGAATTTTCGCTTTTTTCTGGTTTTAACTACTGGAGCACTGCAAGTAAACGCAGGTCTGCAAACGAATGGAGCAGCTGGAGACAGAGAAGAACTGGAGGATGGAATAGGAGAGGGAGCGGTTGCTACAGAGGGCTCTTTTACAGGGTTAAAGGCAGGATAGGTGCAGCGAGTGGGAACAGGGTACTGACATGCGGTAGATAGCAGGGCAGGAGGAGCTGTTGGGAATGCAGGAATAGAGTTTTGAGGAAATAGATTAGAAGCAGGACTGGGTCTTTGTAAGCTGACTGAGGCTGGGTGCAACAAATCTGTCCATGTCTGCAGTATGGGTTTAAACAAAGCTGAGCTTACACAAAGCCTGTCTGGTCAATGACTGTACTGCGTTTATACAATCTCTTAGTGTCTGTGGTGAACATGTGGAATAACGCTCCAGAAAGTAACCCACATCATCCTCTAATAACCACACCAGGGACTCTACCTGGTCTGCACTAAATGGTGGCAAAAATTCATCCCTGCATTCGGGGGAACCAGATGAAACCAACTCAGCACAAACCTCAATCAAAGGCTGCACCTCAGAGAACTCTGTGCCCTGATCTACTAGAACATGAGCGAGCCGTATACATTCTAGCAGTTCATCCCGGGTATACTCCTTCAGAGTTTGATAAGCATACTCCCTGTCATCAAACACTAGCAGATATAAATATTCAACCTCATCAAGATCCATCCTTCCCATCAACAAGCCAAGATGGCTTCCCTGTGCAGCCACTTCTGGTCAGGATTGGCCTTGGTGTAATGTCAGGGCTCCCAGGTATGACCAGAGGTGTGTGACTGATGCAGGGAAACGCAGACTTCAGATATGTGATAAACAATACAATTTATTAACACTAACCATACAAACATAAACGCAGTGCAATACTAAACATAATACAGTGCAAACAAACCAAACCAAACCACCCACAGATAACAGTACATACAAGCAAGCGTCGTCAGGCAGGCCGGGTCAATATCAATTGGGCAGGTAGGTACAGGGGGAGCAAGCAGAGAATGGTCGGGGTCACAGGCCAGGTTCAGCAGGTAGCAAGCAGCGTAGTACAGAGGGTCAGGCAGAGGGATGGTCAGGGTCACAAGCCAGAGATCAAAACAGGTAACAAGCAGCGTAGTACAGAGGGTCAGGCAGAGGGACAGAACCAGGATGCAGGACAGATACAGGGCCCAGGACAAACACAACACCAAGGCAGAGTCTGTGGGTCTGGCCATCCCTTAAATACCCCAGCATCATCAGTTCCAGGTGTTAGCTGGCTGAAAGGTTGAGTCTCTGATTGCTGGGAGCACCCGCTGGCCAGCCCTGGTACTGCAGATCAAAAGGCAGGTGAGTCCCACCATTGCTGGCCAGTCCATTCCTAACACAGAGGTTCACACTTTTAGAGAATTATGTGTTTTATGGGATCTTGAAGACCTCGCAGAGGAGGGAGGGGGTAATATTCTCTCTAATGTGGACACTGATTTGATTTAGTTCCCTTTAGGACAGGATCAGATTTTTATTCTATACTATCACGTAGTCCTGGAATGGATAAATATCAAAATTTGGTCAAGTGAGACCTGACTACCTTGGCATTGCAGGTGTCTGCTGGTTTGAGTCCATGGCATGATAATCTTACACATGGGGAAAGAACATCTCTGAAAAAGTTAGAAAATGACAAATCAATTGTCATCCGTAATGCTGATAAAGGTGGAATGGTGGTGGTTATGAAGGTTGACATGTATGAGAAGGAAGCAGAGAGACAGCTTTTAGATATTGATACCTACACCAGATTAAAAAGTGACCCTGCAAAAAAAATATAAAGTAATTCTCAAAAGCCTCGTTGATAAGGGAGTCCATGTTGGTATTTTCATCCAAAGGGAGGCTGATAGCCTGGTTCCTGATTTCCCTGTACTGTCCACATTCTACCACTTACCTAAAACTCATAAAGGTTTACATCCGCTACAAGGAAGGCTCATGATTTCAGGCATTGGATCTTATAACGAGAGGTTGGGTCATTGGTTGGATTCCCAGCTCCAGCCTTTCATTTTACAACTTCCTAGTTATTTAAGAGACACTAACCATCTCCTCAATATCGCAGATGGTCTCTGTTGGTATGACAGTTTCATGTGGGTTACCTGCGATGTTGCCAGTTTATATTCTTCTATACCCCATCATCTTGCAATAAAAGCGGTTTCCTTTTATTTAGAACATGATACTGGGTTGAGCATCAAACATTGTTTATTTATTTTGGATGTGTTAGAATATTTGCTCACCCACAATTTCTTTACCTTTAATGGTGAGTTCTTTCTCCAAAAGTGTGGGGCCACGATGGGAGCCAAATTTTCACCATCACTCACCAACCTTTATATGGGTTGGTGGGAATGGTCGCACATTTATGGTACCAAGAACCCTTTTAGATGCCATATTAAAATGTTTTTACAATACATTGACGATCTCATATTTGTTATGCATAAAGACCTGGGACACTTACAATCTTTTATGTCTTATTTAAACAATAATTATAGGAATTTGTAATTCAGTGGACAATCGGACGAGAGAGAGAGATTGTCTTTCTGGACGTCTGTTTGACCGGGGAGAACCTTAGAGTTTCCACAAGTTTGTATAGGAAACCTCTGTCTGGGAATACTCTCCTGGTAGCCCAATCAGATCATCCCAAACATACTATCAAAAGCATTCCTGTTGGACAATTTTTACGTATTCGCCGCATTTGTAGTGGTCAAGATTTAGACAGGGAGGCTTCTGTCTCATACCAATGTTTTTTACAGAGGGGTTATCCTAAATGGATGCTGGATACAGGAAAATTGTATAGCTACCTCTAGACGGAGGGAAGATTTATTGAAAAACAAACTACATAGTGACAGTGGAAGTAGGATGGATGATAGTGCCCACACAGATTATTCGAATAGAAGGAAACTTGCTTTTTCCACCTCATTTAGTTTGGAATTTAATGACATCAAGCGTATTGTCACATGTTATCTCCCTGTCTTATGTGAAGATCAGATATGTGCAGATATCCTCAAGGATGGCATCAATGTGGTCTCTAAAAGAGCCCCTAATTTAGGCAACTATCGATGTGGTGCGCTTTCTTCTCCATACTGCACACACATTATGAAGGGTAATAAGTTTCACTCTACTGCCAATAATAAAGAATATAATATTACCTAATTTTTTAACTGTAATACTACTTATGTTATCTGATTACTTGTAAATACTGTCGTGTCCAGTATGTGGGATACACAACCAGGCGTTTAAGGGATAGTTTTTATGAACATCTGTATAGTATTGAAAAACATCTTTCTACTAGTGTTAACCATCATTTCAACAACTGTTATGCAGCAGATATATCTGCAGTGCAGATACAAGTCATTGAAAAAGTTGGCCATCCCAAAGGGGTGGTGACACCTTTTTGCGGTTGCGTAAAAGGGAGGTTTTCTGGATATTTCATTTGAATACTTGTGTCCCTCAGGGTTTAAATCATGAATGGGACAACACATATTTTTATTAGCACTCAGAACTTGTCCTTCTTCACTCCGATGTGTGTATGCATATATATGTACATGTACGCACATGCATCCCGTTATATGTGTTTAATACATGTTTAGGTGCATTTTGTATGTGTCATGTGAGTGCACACACATGTACACACACTACTGTATATAGGCTGTATAAACTGCATACGTTATTCATACTTCCATGGATCATCTTTGAAGTATGTCCCCCCTTTTTTTCCTACATCATGTTCTTCTTTTTCCTTAGGTTTCCTTCCCATGCATTCGGTGTTTTATCTTTTGAAAGAACTTTTTTGACACATATCTGTCTGAATTTGTATGGACTTTATGATTTTAAGAATGGATATATAATCTTTGTATTTTTGTATTTATGTTTATATGTATATTCATGATGTTTATGGTATTTTTTAATCCATGTACCCTTTTGGGGATATTTGTTTGTTTATCCATTTTTTTATGATTTATCTCCCTATTTTCATTTATATATTTGACTGTTTCTCTTGCTTTCCTTTTGTTTCCCTCTTTTTGACATGTTTTTATATGTTCTACACACTATAACATTGTATCAGTAGGCGTTTCTCTGTGATTCGAGAATGCTGATTAGAACAGGTTTCCTTTGATGCCTACATAAGACAGCATTTCCAACCTACTTTGTTATGATTAAGCACGTGATCGTGTGAAATGCATTAACATCCATGTACAGTTGTGTTAAAAATAATAGCAGTGTGTTGAAAAAAGTGAATAAAGCTCAAAATCCTTTTAATAGCTTTTATTTCCATACACACAAATGCATTGGGAACACTACACATTCTATTCCAAATCAAAACATGAAGAAAAATATATCAAATTTGTGGTGTTCCTCTAAAGAAATTGAAGAAAAGTGAATATTAGACTGTTGAAAAAAAAAAGCAGTGTTTGTATTCTTCTTTACAAACTCAAACATTCACTATATAAACTGAAAAATGTTTGAAGATTTTGCTTTCCTTTGAATCACTTAATTAATATTTAGTTGTATAAGCACTGTTTCTGAGAACTGCTGTACATCTGTGTTGCTTGGAGTCAACCAACTTCCGGCACCTGTGAACAGGTATTTCAGCCCAGGATGTTTGGACTACATTCCACAGTTCTTCTCTATTTCTTGGTTTTGCCTCAGAAACTGCATTTTTGATGTCACCCCACAAGTTTTCTATTAGATTAAGATCCGGGGATTGGGCTGGCCACTCCATAACATCAATCTTGTTGGTTTGGAACCAAGATGTTGCACGGTTACTGGTGTGTTTGGGTCGTTGTCTTGTTGGAACACCCATTTCAAGGGCATTTCCTCTTCAGCATAAGGCAGCATGACCTCTTCAAGTATTCTGATGTATTCAAACTGATCCATGATGCCTGGTATGCGATAAATAGGCCCAACACCGTAGTATGAGAAACATCCCCATATCATGATGCTTGCGCAACCATGCTTCAGTGTCTTCACAGTGTACTGTGGCTTGAATTCAGTGTTTGGGGGTCGTCTGACAAACTGTCTCCGGCCACTAGACCCAAAAAGAACAATCTTACTTTCATTAGTCCATAAAATGTTGCGCCATTTCTCTTTAGGCCAGTCAATGTGCTCTTTGGCAAATTGTAACCTCTTGAGCACATGTCTTTTTTTCAACAGTGGGACTTTGCGGGGGCTTCTTGCAGATAGCTTGGCTTCACATAGATGTGTTCGAATTGTAACAGTACTAACAGGTAACTTTAGACCTTCTTTGATCTTCCTGGAGCTGATTGTTGGCTGAGTCCTTGCCATTTTGGCTATTCTTCTATCCATTTTGGTTGCCATTTTAAAGCATTTGCGATCATTTTAGCTGAGCAGCCTATCATTTTCTGACCTTCTTTATATGTTTTCCCCTCTCCAATCAACTTTTTAATCAAGGTACTCTGTTCTTCTGAACAATGTCTGGAACGACCCATTTTCCTCAGGATTTCAGCGAGAAATGCACTGTAACCAGCATGTACAACATTTGCTGCCTTCCTTCCTTCCTTAAATAAGGGCAATAATGTCCACCTATTTTTCAAAGAATGAATGACCTCACTAATGGAACTCCACACTGCTATTATTTTGATCATGCCCTTTTCAATTAGTGATTCAATTACACAGAATCAGCAGCATGCATGTCATGACTGTTGGGTCTGTTGAATTTCTATTACTCTACTACACCTGCTAATAAATTATTTGCCATGTAGAAATATCATTTCTACCAAAAACAGTGTTTGATCAGGTTAGTGATGTCTGACTGCTATTATTTTGAACACAACTGTACATGTCCTGGTGCTTTTGGTGTCCTATGGATTAATAAACTTTATGCACGTCTTTCATCATTCCTCTGTTTGCAGCCAACCCTTCTTCCTAGGAACAAGGTAAGAACAGAGCACATTTGTGGAACCACAGGTACCAGGTACCACAGCAGAATGGAGAGCAAGGGCAAACTGGAAGTATCAGCAGAACCACAGGTAACAAATCAGCACTGAAGCTAATCTGTGACACATACATACGTAGAAGTTTATTTACACATATTGGCTATTCCCATATACTCCAGAGGTAGAAGAATAATTGTAACACCTTGTAGCAAGCGTGCACACAGAGATGGACGCAGTTCAACCATTTTGCACCAACCCTCCATTTAGTTAAGAATTCCCCATGTTGTCCCATCATCCCCCCTCCCTCTCTGTTCATTTACAGTGACATGTGGCCTGAGTGATGAGGAGTGTCACAGGAGGCCAGAGCACAGCAGAAGCTCCGAGCTATAAAACCCCCAAGGGAACTAGGGCCTCACTGTCTAAAGAACCTCTGCAATCTGGCACATCGTAAAAGGATAACCCAAGCCTTCCCCTGATTTCAAAGACATTCCAGAGGAGTAAGAAACTAGATAACACTTTTAAATCCAATTTTCCCCTATGTCTCATATCTTGGAATATGAGAGACTTACATAAAAACCAGGCATATTTTCAGATTGGCCACGAGAAGACAAACAGTTTGATATGTCACTCTCCTTGGCTGGAATATATAGGAAAGCAGAAAATTACATCTCTTGAACCATTCAAGTCTGTATTCCATATTTCATATCTAACCGTTCCGCAGATGCATCTGCATATTAATCTACCCGCGGGTGGAATGTTACTTGTGCCTAGGAAAAGTTATGAGCCAAAATATAAGCTACGAGGGATTTTGGTTCTAGCTTGGGTCTCCGTCCAGACAACCCCTCCCCAAATGAGGCATTGGTCCTTGGCTTCAGAGACACCCCCTGCTGGGGGACTACAAAATAGGCTGTCAGGCCTAAGAGTGGAAGTTGAAGAATTCTCCCGTTTAACATCAGAACCAACTTGGGAGCCCTTTTGCTCTGAAACTTGATCTGCTTAACCCAAGGCTGATTGGCAAGTACTTTAACACTTTAACCTCCTTTCTGTTACCTCTTTGCTGTGCTGTTATCTGTCTATTTATATATATACAGGTGAAACTCAAAAAATCAGAATATTGTGCAAAAGTTCATTTATTTCAGTAATGCAACCTAAAAGGTGAAACTAATATATGAGATAGACTCATTACATGCAAAGCAAGATAGTTCAAGCCATGATTTGTCATAATTGTGATGATTATGGCTTACAGCTCATGAAAACCCCAAATCTACAATCTCAGAAAATTAGAATATTGTGAAAAGGTGCAATATTCTAGGCTCAAAGTGTCCCACTCTAATCAGCTAATTAAGCCATAACATCTGGAAAGGGTTCCTGAGCCTTTAAATGGTCTCTCAGTCTGGTTCAGTAGGAATCACAATCATGGGAAAGCCTGCTGACCTGACAGTTGTGCAGAAAACCATCATTGACACCCTCCATAAGTAGGGAAAGCCTCAAAAGGTAATTGCAAAAGAAGGTGGATGTTCCCAAAGTGCTGTATCAAAGCACATTAATAGAAAGTTATGTGGAAGGGAAAAGTGTGGAAGAAAAAGGTGCACAAGCAGCAGGAATGTCCGCAGCTTGGAGAGGATTGTCTGGAAAAGGCCATTCAAAAGTGTTGGGGACTTTCACAAGGAGTGGACTAAGGCTGGAGTCAGTGCATCAAGAGCCACCCCACACAGACGGATCCTGGAAATGGGCTTCAAATGTTGTATTCTTCTTGTCAAGCCGCTCCTGAACAACAAACATCAGAAGTGTCTTACCTGGGCTAAAGAAAAACAGACCTGGTCTGTTGCTCAGTGGTCCAAAGTCCTCTTTTCTGATGAGAGCAACTTTTGCATCTCATTTGGAAACCAAGGACCCAGAGTATGGAGGAAGAATGGAGAGGCACACACTGCAAAATGCTTGAAGTCCAGTGTGAAGTTTCCACAGTCTGTGTTAATTTGGGGAGCCATGTCATCTGCTGGTGTTGGTCCACTGTGCTTCATTAAGTCCAGGGTCAACGCAGCCATCTACCAGGAGATTTTGGAGCACTTCATGCTTTCTTCCGCAGATGAGCTTTATGGGGATGCTGACTTCATTTTCCAGCAGGACTTGGCACTTGCCCACACTGCCAAAAGCCCCAAAACCTGGTTCAATGACCGTGGGATTACTGTGCTTGTTTAGCCAGCAAACTCGCCTGACCTGAATCCCATAGAGAATCTATGGGGCATTGCCAATCGAAAGATGAGAGACATGAGACCGAACAATGCAGAAGAGCTGAAGGCCGCTATTGAAGCATCCTGGTCTTCCATAACACCTCAGCAGTGTCACAGGCTGATAGCTGCCATGCCACGCCGCATTGAGGCAGTAATTGCTGCAAAAGGGGTACAAACCAAGTACTGAGTACATATGCATGCTTATACTTTTCAGAGGTCCGATATTGTTCTATGTACAATCCTTGTTTTATTGATTGCATGTAATATTCTAATTTCTGAGATTGTGGATTTGGGGTTTTTCATGAGCTGTAAGCCATAATCATCACAGTTATGACAAATCACGGCTTAAACTATCTTGCTTTGCATGTAATGAGTCTATCTCATATATTAGTTTCACCTTTTAAGTTGCATTACTCAAATAAATGAACTTATCCTAATTTTTCAAGTTTCACCTGTATATATTGATTACATCTTTTTTCTGTAAATATTTTTATTGCACCCTTTTGACCTTTTAGTAATAAATCTTTCTTTCTGAAAGTGTTGAACTGTTTCTATAGCTCGTTAATGCAACTTACAAATTCCTGCCTCTAAAAGAGCGCTACTGTGTTTGTATAGCACTGTCATCGCAGACAGGTTATACAGAGGGTTAAACAGACGATTATCCCAACCATCCTAGTGTTATTGCTAATATTGCCGAGTTTCCTCTTTCTCTGTACAAAAAGGAGGTGGTGGCAGTGTGAAGGGTTAATTGCGTAATTAACCTGACCCAGTAACAATCGCATTCAGGCTGCCGGTACATCAATTGGTGGTCCATTAGCTGTAAAATCGTTGTGCAGGGTGCAGCTGGGTGTGGCATTGTTAGGCAGGTGCAATCACGGTTTTAGATTGGCTAGTCCTTCGGTTACGAGTTTGCTGAGAAGGTCAGGGGTCTGACGCCGCGATCGTCAGAGACCTTCACATGAGTTTCACTCTAAAATGAAAAATGTCAAAATTGATTGATCCATCTCTTCTTTACAATTTTAAGCATTACAGTTTTCAGTGGTTTCACAAGTGCACACACAGTTTCACTGTTTATATTTAAAGTGTATCTAAACACAAAATGCATAATATTGCAGTTTACCAGTTCTATGAGTAGTGGCTACATTTTTCCTGTCAGGCTTTTTTTAACCTGGTAATCCTGTGAATTATACACCTCCTGTCTTTGTGCTTTCGATTAGGCTCATAGGAAGTGACATGGACACTGCATTTTTGGGAAGATCTACAGTTTTCTGCACTTAGCAAAAATGTTACTAGCTTGAAAACTGGAAATGAATGCAGTCACCACATCTTGGGATGTTTAAAAAAATATATAATACATTTTTGTTGTTGGCCTTAGATACAGTCTTGTGAATAATTTATAGATTGTACCTGTGCAATAAAATTTTACTTTATTTTTTTACTAACAATATAGGTTTCATAGCCATTTGTGCAGCATAAACACTTGTTACTACTATCTTTTTGTTCCATAGGTCCTCTGATATAATGTTTTTAATTAAATTAGTCTATTTGCAATTAAACTATGTATTTTTGGCAAGCGGATAAAAAAAAATTGAGAAATCAGTACATCAGAAAAAGTGTTTAAAGAATGCTTTATTAAAAAAAAAAAAGAAAAGAAAAAAAAAAAAAAAGGATGTGAATTTTATCCAAGCACTTATCACTGATCTTTTGCCTTCCATGTTTTCCAATTTATTCAAACAAATGTCATTATAGCATAACATACACTGTCTATTCAAAGTCCTATATGAACAAATGTTTTCTTTAGTTTCAATAGACAGACAATGGAAATAGTATTAGCATTCTAAAAGCAGTTTGACTTTTTCTTTAAGAACAGCATTAAGAGGTCTTAATTTAAGGAAACTATCACAAAGCAAAAACGTGTGTGATTAACTGCATTTAAGTAGTTTATAGTGATTGTAAAGGCTCAAGGTTTTTTTTACCTTCATGCATTCTATGCATGAAGGTAAAAAACCTGTTTGCAACATCCCCCCCAGCCCCCCTAATACTCTCCAAAACCCCCCTCTCGATCCAAAATTGTGCACTGGAGTCTTGGCTATCCCAGGACTCCCTCTTCTCATTGGCTGAGACAGAAGTGGGAGCCATTGGCTCCCACTGCTGTCAATCACAGCCAGTGAGCCAATGAGAAGAGAGAGGGGGCTGGGCCGAGCCGCGACTCCGTGTGTGAATGGATACACGGAGCAGTGGGTTCCCCCATACCAAGCTGCTTGCTGTGGGGACACCCGACAGGACAGAGGAGCCAGGAGAGCCTGCGGGGGACCAGAGGAGAGGAGGATCCAGGCTTCTCTGTGCAAAACTACTGCACACAGCAGGCAAGTATGACACATTTGTTATTTTTCTTACAAAACAATAAGCCTTAGAATCACTTTAATTGGAGGTGATGTGACTGCCTCGAAACCAGAAAATAAATGTATCAATTGCACTCCTAACTTTTCTTGAGTGGGATACAAAAATGTAGGTGTTTTGGTGATAAGATGGATGACACCATATAATGTTAACAAAAATACATATATTCTTCACCAACATACCTTGGAAAATTATTTAAGCCCAACTCCGGGCAAACAAAAAGTTATTCTTTGCAGTGGGGCTGTGCACGCATTGCAAGGTTTAATTGCTTAAGTCTAGGGTTACAATGAAAGGAAATATAGGAGGGTTTTTCAAAATGTTTCTGCACTTCTTTAAATATATATATATAGATTTATAAAAGTGCAGAAACTTTTTGAAGACCGCCTGTATTTACCATATTCTCCGCTTGCTCCTCCCTAGACTAGAGCCCAGCATTCTAGTGGTCTAGGGTCTTGATGTAATTAAGTCCAGAGCAGAGTCCATAGCCATGCTCTGGATGTGAGGATGCCAATGGACAGGCAACCGCCAGATCACAGGGGAGCACTGTCTGCAGGATTATTTGTTTTCTGCTTTGAGCTTAACAAGATGGGAATAGTCATCGGTAAAGGAAACTAATGCTTCATAAATGTACTGCATCCATTCATAAAGATAGAGTGACAATAATAAGAAAACTATACAGAGCAGACAAGAAAAAAACAAACAAGGTAGAAACCTACAAAAAGGTATAAAACTATGATATGAAAATCCCAACTAAAAAGGTGTAAACAAAAACCCCAAACAGTGTGTTCTAAATCACAATAAGGCTCTATTCACACTTGTGCAACTTGCCATGGGACCTTGGACACATAAAATTACATGACAAGTTACAGCCCATTGTTTTCAATGGCACCTGTTCGGATCTATGCAGCGACTTTGAAAAGTTTCCTGCACTAGTTTGATGCGACTTAGTGTCAGAGAATGTAAGGTCAGATCAAAGTCACCCTGGAAATTGTGCGACTTTGAAGTAGCACAAGTGTGAATGGAGCCTAAATGTTGATTCATGAACCAGTAATAATAATTATCAACTGTAAACATAAATAGCCCCCGGTGACAAGACCCAGAGTATGAAAATAAACCTTTGATAGTATTGCAGTGTGTTCCAAATCAAAACAAAAAGGCAGAGCAAAGGAATAACAATCATTAAAAATATATACACCTAATGTGTTGTCATACTAAGGGAAGACTAGTATACAGCAGCACAGAAGAAAGATTAGTGCCTTCCATATCACACAGATGTTTTTGCATCAGAACAGATTTCCTTTGAGCACAAATTAAAAAAGAAAACACACAAGACCATAGGATTGTTTAAAATAAAACCTAGCTTATTAAAGTGGCCCTATGCCCGATCAGCAGACAGCTTTAACCATTTGCAGATTACTTTCAGGACATCCAATTAGTGACTAGGGTAGTGCTAAAACCCCTGGCAGTTTAATTTTTGTGTAAACACAAGAACAAAGGGGGCGCTGGATTCAGATTGTCTAAGGGTCACTGAAATTGTCACTGAGCACTTTGGCTCCAGTTTGGTATGCCATAAAATGGGGACCACCCTCGGGAACAGGGAAAGGACCCAGATTTGAGAATGCGTGCACACACACACACTTTCCTCAAAGACAGAGCCTTATCCTTCTCTACTGTTCAAAACAAAAAGACATAAAAAAGCAATAAGAGATGGCCTCAAGGGCCAATAAAAAGTGTGGGACATACCAGAGCACAAATATGACACCACCTGTCCAACTTGTTCTAAACTTTGGGGATTCCAGAACACTCAGGAAGTAATTTACATATGCCTTTAGGCACAAGGAAGCATCTGCTCTAATGGCCTGGGCCACTTTACCAGCTAAGGGGAACCCACAGGTGTGCTTTAAATATTTCTACTGTGTGTATATATATATATATATATATATGCATAACAAAATGTTTGATGGATTATTACTTACGTATTTGATATTCTAGGCCCTCAGCATTTTTTAGCTCAACACATTGAACACAATAAAATACACATTCCTAAGAACACTATGGGGGGAGAGTTGCTAAAGCTGGAGCGTGCAAAATCTGCTGCAGATCTGTATAGACGCTAATCAGCTTCCAGGATTTATTGTCAAAACTTAGCTGAAGAAGCAGAAGTTAAAAGATGATTGGCTACCATGCACAGCTGCACCAGATTCTGGGTGCTCCAGTTTTAGTAAATTTCCCCCTTTGTTAAATTTTTACCCCAGCACTTGCAGTTTGCAGCTCTTCCTCTCTGTTGTTATGTATTTCTATTGATGGGACACTACGTAGGGAGACAACTGTAGTCCCTGCATGCAAGAGAAAGGGGCCATCTTGAAACAGAAAACCCGGAGCAGCAATCATGTCACCAGCTTAAACTGGAACATAGTCCAGGGTTAATGCGGAACTACACTGTTTCTGAGAAGCACAAATCAAATACACTATTTAATTAATTTTAAAGATCCAAAGCAAACACATCCATCCATGTCTCAATGCTTTATTTTGCTGCAAAATCACTTTGAAAAACCATGTTGAGTAAGGACAGCTGAATATCCTAGCATTTACTTCCTGGAATCCATCTGTCCTTAGCTGAGAAAACCCTCCTCCCCTCCTGAAGACTCCTGGGATGTAAGACATAATTTACCTAGGCAAAAGAACCAGGAAGTAACTGAAGTAAAAAAAAAAAAAAGTTTAAAACAAATAAATATAATATACTTTCCTATCTATTTACTAATGTTAGCAGCATAAGGATTTAACATGATGTTGATTGAGAAAGTAAAATTCCACTTTAAAAGATAAAGAAGCTTCATAGTAAGTGATTTAAGTGGTAGCAAAGTCGATTTTTCTTCACTTGTACCTACAGGTAAGGCTATAATGCTTACCTGTAAATATTTCCCAATCGTGCACTGGAGAGATTTACCTGTAACAGACATGAACGCAAGTGCTCTGAAGGAATGGCATGACTGTGCCATTCCTTCAGAGCTGTGTGCCATTAAAAGTGACTCCTGTGCTCATACACAGAAGTGACGCCATCACGGCTCGGCCATTCTAGCTGCCGGAGCCCGCTTACTAGAAGGACCGGGTGAAGATGGAAGCTCTGTCAGCTGTGACAGCATGCTGCTGGAGGGCTTCCTTTTAAGGCCAGTTTCACATAATGTGCCAGTATGCGATGCATACTAGCACGTTATGCCATGTTCTTGCAGGGTTTTTTTTTTCTTAGTTTGCTACTGCTTTCAATCAGCTGCTGAAAGTGATTAAAAAAACCCTGAACTTTTAATATCACTGTTGTGAAACCTCTCCAGAAAAAACATGGAGGCTTTCATTGCTTTACTCCTTAAAATGTTAGTTACCTGTGTATCTTGCTGATATAATGTACTTTTGGATTCACTGACATGGAACAAGTATGGGGATTACTAGCTCCAACTTTATTGTCTGAAC
Organism: Staurois parvus; assembly: GCF_062004578.1. Classification (NCBI taxonomy): domain Eukaryota; kingdom Metazoa; phylum Chordata; class Amphibia; order Anura; family Ranidae; genus Staurois; species Staurois parvus. The sequence goes on along the minus strand of NW_028318390.1, from coordinate 296,990 downwards.
TCTTTTTCTGTGTTACTCAAAAAGAATTGAAAACTATGTGATCAGACTGAAAAGTAACACATCTTCAAAAGGCAGACTGTACTGAGCAAAAGATTTTTTTTGTAACATTTATTTTCTACCAGTTTGGTGAAGCACGCTAATATCGATGTCAACAGCTTTCTATAGAGTTGCTGGAAATGGAAAGTAAACCTAAAATACAAACACCTTTTATTTGAGACAGCTTTACAGGATATACACGTAAAAACGTGTAAAGGTTTCAAAAACCTGAAAAACAAATGGATTGTGAGAATATCAATGCAGAAATTTATCGTTCAGAATCCTTGCGTCCAACACTTTCCATTCAAACAAATTGGATAGTACAAGTCTTCGTAGCAATATCACATTCAACAAGTACATTTCATGATATTTGCTTGTGATAAATGAGAATTCCTGTCCGAGCTGGAAAACCATTTGCTACTTAAGCTTTTTTCTTAGTGGCATTTAAAACTTTATCTTTCTGTCGGATTTCCTCCCTCAGTTTTACCTCTGTGATTCGTAAATGTCTGATGCTGGACTTCATCTCTTTCATTTTCACCTCCATAAGGGCTATAATGTCTCGCTGTTCATTGAGCTTTCTCAGCAGCTCCTCTGTGGTGGTGCTAGAAGACATGGAGTAGGAATGGTCCGCGAACTGCGGCGATGGGTAATATTCGGGCATGGGATAGGTTTCTTCTCCCACCACTACCACTTGGAGTTGCTGATGAGAAGTTGCAGGAGAAAAAGCTGGTCCTCCTTCAGAATCCAGCTTGACGGTGAGATTGACTGGGTTGGTTTCTGCGTGGATTGCTCCTCCAGTCGGGGATCTTCCTATGGAAGGGGGAGACAAGTCTACGCCGCTCATATCTGCTCCCATGCCAGGTGAGGTGCCTATGAGCATCATCTCCGCACCTCCGGCTGTCAGCTCCAGCACCTCCTGCTCCTGTCCTGGCAGTGACGTCACCAGGACCGCTGTGGAGTAATTCGGCTGATGCCTCTTCTTGGTTTTGTCTCCCGGACTGCCCCTGCGCGGTCTCTTCTCGTTCACTCCCCGAAGAGGGAATATTGTCGGCACCCTGATGCTGTACGACTTGCGCCCACCGTGGAAGTGAAGGCTGCACACCCGGTGGCCGTTAGTGGGCTGGAAAGTGTTAAAGCAGCCCGTCACTCCAGCCCGAGACACGTTCTTCAGCCACAGGTGTCGCAGCTCCGGATCTTTGGGGAACGTATAAAAGTGCAGACCTTTGTCTCGGTGTGAATTGCTATAGCAACCCGGAACACAGCAGGTGAAGCCAGGCATCACTGCAAGTGCAGACCGTTCTCAGATGTACGAGGGACCCAATAAGATGTACAACGGAAACTACATATCCCAGAACACCATTAACTTCCGGTGCGAGAGCGCCGTCCGGCCACGTGACGTCATATCCGATAACTTCATTGTGGTTGTGTTATCGCGAGCTTAAGTCACACCAGCGCGGGATTGTGTCTGTTTCAAAAGGGATTCTGTTAGCTGAGTTCGATAACAGGTACAGGACGTGACATTGAATGATACGGATGTGTAATGTGTGGTACGCTCCATTGCGCGGTATGTCGGCATTGTACATAATAATGGAATTGACACTTTAGAAAAAGCAGCATCGCTTGGCAATTGCATTCAAGTTTATGTAAAGACGAGATTGAAAACAATATGCATCGGTCAGCCTTAACATTGGCAGCACTGCCAGGTACAGTGAGTAACATGGATTATTTCGTTACAATGGCCTCTGAAAGTGAGTGGGATACATCAGGCAGCAAATGAGCATGTTGTCCCTTAAGTTAGAAAACCAGACAAGTGTAAGGATCTGAGTGACTCTGGCATAGAGGCCAAGTTGTAATGGCTCGACGACTTGTGCAGAGCAGCTCAAGCTCTTGTGGGATGTTCCTGGTCTGCATTGGTTCAGGGACGGGAGACTGGGGGCAGGGTCTTGGGGAGCAAAGTTTCCTCTGTGTAGTCCCATCTAAAGGAAAAGCTCCTGAAGATCAAATTGCTGAAAACGTTAGCCATGGAAACCTGTGATCTATGCATGTTTCATGCACTGCATTCAAAATACACTGTCCTTGCGATCTGCAGCAGGTGTCAGTGCAGTCTTAACACCCCCAAATGTTGGTTTGCCTGCAACAGATATCATGGTACAAAACTACCATTGCAGTGTGTTCCCAAAGTGGTGTGATCTGATTCTATTCAAAATGAATGGGCTCAAATTGCACTGCACAGAAATGCAGTGCACATTCCTATGCGATTCCTAAGCAATCCATAGTGTGAACCTAGGCTTTAAGTGGAGCCTTAGTCAGAAAATTAGGTCCTGCTTGATCACTTCATGCTGGACCCTTTTGCAGGTATATCTATGTAACATTAAAAATAAGTGTCTCTATACTGTTTAAAATCCAGTAATACATTGTCTCACTCTGCTCTGTACATACTCAGTTGCCTCTATTTTTTTCGCACTGTGCCGAAAATGTCGAGGCAGATCTGCTGACACCCAAGAGATTTACTGCTGCTCACAGGCTTTGGGCCTCAGAAAAATGGCAGCCTCCAGCAAAAAGAAACAGGAGCAATGCTGGAAGCAATTTACAGCACACACTAATTTTGGTAGCATAATTATCAAATCGATCATAAAGGTTCACTTTTTTAATAACTTGCCATACTTGCCTGTTCTGTGTAATGGTTTTGCACAGAGTTGCCCCGATCCTCTTCTTCCTGGGTCCCTCCCCGGAAAAAAGTGTTTGCTCCCAAGCCACTTCTGTGTGTCTTTTAGACACAAAGAGCAGAAAGAGGTCCAAGTGCTAAGACCCAGATGTATGGGGGCCACTTGCCCACTGCTGCTAATGTCACACTGGGGAAAAGTGGTGAATAAATACAAAAAAACCAGCGCTGAGGAAACTTATTTAAATCAATATGAGCCCCACATTGATTCCATAAGGGGTATGCTTTTATTTTGTACAGACTTCATGAAATTAAAATTCATCCAGAAATCATCCAAAACAAGGCTGTATAGCCAAGGCACAACAAGGTGTAATGTCCGCTCACCTATGTCTACAGGCCAGGAAGTGATGGTAAACACAGTTTCTTGCTGTCCCAGCCAGGGATACCGTCACAACAACTGGGGAGGAAGCGGAAGTCAGGCGCTGGGTATGGACTGCAAGCTTGGCTGATAACCATGACCATGTATTTTGCGCGCATGCGCTTTGTCAAGTCTAGGAGATCAGTGGTTACCAGCTTTGTTTATATAGTTGGACTGAACAAGTGGGCCAGCATCAATCAGGGGAGGAGCTGGAGCAGACATTCCCTTTGAATTATGCTGATACACTTGCAGGGTCCAATGTTATATTGCAATATACTATTTAGGGTAAAAATATATATATATTTGCACCCATGTGAAAAACATTGTAAAATATACCATAAAACTAATAATAAATATAATAAAACTCATAAATTACACAAATAAAATACTACTTATGTTCATCAGCATTGGATCATTGAATTTAAATCACAGAATTCCACAACAAAAGATATAAACCTATGAATAGAATATATAGATAAAATTACATAATTAACACAAAAGATCAAATAATGTAAAATAAATCCAATATCTGATATAAATCAGATTGAAACGATACTGTGTATCTCAAGTTCTTCATTAAGACCAATGGGGGACATTGAGCCTAATTTAAAGATCCAGAACTTCTCTCTCTTACATAAGAGAGAATATTTTATTTGTCAAAGATCTTTTCTCAATGTGTTCAATTGCCATGACTTCAAGACACCCAAAATTCTTACACTGGGCTTGAGGGAAGTGTAACACTGCTTATCACTTCTATCCTTGATAAGCCTACAATGTTCCCCAACACGCTTCCGTAAAGGGCATAAGGTGCGACCTATATACAATAATTTACATGGACATGAGAGTACATATATTACAAAGTCAGTCTCACATGTTATGAATTTTTATCTGAAAAGGGTTACCTTTGTTGTCCATTATTTCAGAATGACCAGGTGTAATGAATTGACAAGGCAACCTCTCTTCTTACACTGAAAGATTCCGGTCCTATTATCAAAGTAGGATTGAATATTCATGTCCCTCTTTATCCTTCTTGATAATTTGCTAGGGGCTAAAATATTTTTTAATGTGCGCGCCCTTTTAAAGTTGACCTGGGGAGCTGGGGGTAAATATAAAAATATCGATATATCATCCGTAAAAACAATGTATCTGGTGAAGGGATTGTTGGCCCAAATGTATTAAGCCCATTGCTAGATTGGCATATCCTGTGGCAAAATTGGCACCCATCACTGTGCCGTTGGTCTAGAAAAGTGAAATAATTGTGTTTCAAACAAAACTCAGTACTGTCTACTAAAAATTGGTCCGGCCTAAAATTCATATTAGAATTGGCAGACAAATACTGAGTGCCGATAAACCGACTTTGTGAGGAATAGATGTATACAGAGAATAAACACCTAAAGAGGCCCAATTGTTGCCCTCTTCCTAGTTGTAATGTTTTAAAACTTCAATGACATGCCCTGAGTCTCTGATAAACAATGGAAGTTGGCAAACCTTTGGTTGTAGAAAATAATCAATATACTTGGATAGACCATTATTAAAACTATTAGTACTTTGCTACTATAAGTCTTTCTGGTGGATGATCTAATGATTTGTGGACCTTTGGGAGATGATAAAAATAAAGGGTGCTGCTTACAAAGGGGAGCAAAAATTTTCTTCCTCCTGTCCAGCACACCCCTTCTCCACGCCTCCTCTACCAATGTATTTAGCGCTAACTGAAAGGTTGCTAACTTGCTATAGGTGTTAATATCCAAAAGAAGACGCAATAGTTCTTTCACATTTTCCTCCCTAGTCTGAACAACCAGGCTCCCACCTTTATCCGCTTGTTTCAACAATATTTCTATTCATCTCTAAATCTTTTAAAGTCTTATGTTCCCATGATATGTTGTTCACTTTTGTTTTTTCTGAGGTGGCACACAAGGTCACAAAATCCCTATAAACAATGTGATAAAAAGTTTCAATTTAGGGGCCCTTTGTGCTGGGTAAAAATTAGATTTAGATCTTAGACTTGTGTGAGTCACTTCAGGATCTAAAGAGATGTGGAAATGTTGTCTATCTGTATTAGTTTCAGTCCATAGCTTCCAATATGTCGATCATTTCTTAATCACTTGAATGGGGTGCAGGATCACTTGCCTGGATGTTTATTGGGACTGTATTCTGAGAATCAATAGCAAAATGTCTTTTGATAGTAAGGGAACGCACAAATTTGTTCAGGTCTTTTAACAGTCCAAATTTATTAGGTCCCACAACAGGGGCAAAACTTAACCCTTTTCTTAATGACAATTCCGCTCCAGTAAGGGTGTATTTTTTTTATTTTTTAATCTGTTTTTTCTAAAAAAAAAAAAAAAAAAAAAAAAAAAGGAATAAGAAATATTGTCATCTAAAGGAGCAGTCCTCTCAAGTGTCTGGTGTTACATCTGACATGTTTGAGTGGGCGACAGGAGTAGCAGGGAAAGTGGATGTAGTACTGGAATTAATCCAATGTGTATCTGGAGGACCCTGAGTTGATAGAGAATTATCTTTCTCTATTTAGCCCATTGGCATTAGCTAAAGGAATATCATTGCCTTCTTGTGTGCAAAAAACTTCAATATTATTCTTATACAGGATTTATATAGCACCAACAGTTTGCTCAGCGCTTTACAATATAACGGGAACAATACAGTTCAATACAAGAGGGATTTGAGGGCCCTGCTCCTTGGAGTTTACAATCTAGGAGGGAGGGGCTAGTGGTACAAAAGGTAGTAACTGTGGGGGGTGGACTGGTTGGAAGAGTAGAAGATTCCAGTATTAGCTGAGGGCAGGATAGGCATGAAGAGAGAGGTTTTCAGAGATCGCCTAAAAGTGAGCAGAGTAGGTGATAGTCTGCTAAATTGGGGTAGAGCGTTCCAGAGGATGGGGGAAGCTCTGGAGATGAGCATGGGAGGAGGAGACAAGGGAGCTAGAGAGTAGGAGGTCTTGCGAGGAGCGGAGAGTACGGTTTGGGTGATATTTAGAGACAAGATCGGTGATGTAATTTGGGGTAGTTATAAATTGCTTTATACGTTATTGTTAGTGTTTTGAATTTTATCCGTTGGGCAATGGGAAGCCAGTGGAGGGATTGGCAGAGAGGGGTGGCAAATACAGAACGGTTAGTAAGGTGGATGAGTCTGGCAGCAGCATTCATGATAGAGGGGATAGCCTGCGATTAGGTTGGCCAATGAGGAGGGAGTTACAATAGTCAAGGCGAGATATAACAAGGGAGTGAATAAGTTGCTTAGTGGTTTCCGAGGTTAGGAACGGTTGTATCTTGGAGATGTTGCGGAGGTGAAGTCTATAGGATTTGGACAGTGATTGGATTTGGGGCTGAAAGCACTGGTGGGAGTCTAGGGTTACACATAGTACCCTGGCATGAGGGGAGGGACTGATGATTGTGTTATTGATCTTGATGGAGAAGTCAGGGGAGGGGGCACGGGCTGGGGGAAATACTAAGAGCTCAGTTTTGGAAAGATTGAGTTTGACGAAGTGGAGTCACATCCATGCCGATATGTTACTTAGTAGGTTAGTAATGCGAGTGGAGACTGAAGGGGTGAGGTGAGGGGTAGAAAGATAGATTTGTGTGTCATCAGCCTAGAGATGGTACTTAAAGCCGTGGGAGTTTATCAAGTGACCAAGGGAGGAGGTGTAGATGGAGAAGAGAAGGGGTCCAAGGACAGAACCTTGAGGGACCCCTACAGAAAGAGGGAGTGAAGAGGAGGAGGCAGCGTTATACGTAACACTGAAGGAGCGCTTTGATAGGTAGGAGGAGAACCAGGAGAGAGCAGAGTCTGAGGCCAAGAGAGTGGAGATTTTTGAGGAGGAGGGGATGGTCAGCTGTATCAAAAGCTGCAGAGTGGTCAAGTAGTAAGAGTACTGAGTAGTGGCCATTGGTTTTAGCAGTTAGTAGATCATTCGTGAGTTTTAGCAGGGCAGTTTCAGTGGAGTGTAGAGAGCGAAAGCCAGACTGTAAAGGGTCAAGAAGGTTGTTGTTGGTGAGGTGGGAGCTCAGGCGATTGTAGACTAAGCGTTCTAGGAGTTTAGAGGTAAATGGCAGCAGGGAGATGGGTCTTAACTTGTTCAGGTCAGTGGGGTCCAGGGAGGGCTTTTTAAGTATGGGAGTGATGTGCGCATGCTTTAGAGGGGAGGGGAAGGCACCAGTAGAGAGGGAAAGATTGAAGATGTGAGTGAGGGAGCATAGGATGGAAGAAGAGGGTGACCGTAGTAGTTGTGAGGGGACAGGATCCAGGGGGCCGTTAGTGAGACGGGCTTCTGAGAAAACCTTAGTGACCTCTTCAGTAGTGGTGAGGTCAAAAGAGGAAAGTATTGATGGAGGTTTAGTATAGGGTATGCTAAGTGGGATGGATGTCTGTGCAGTGGCAACGCCCCTATGAATTGCGCCAATCTTGTTTTTGAAATGATTTGCAATCTCGTGAGCAGTGAGTGAGGTACTGGGTGGAGGTGGAGAAAGTAGAGAAGAGACAAGGACTGGATGAGAAGGTATTCATAAGAGTGACAAAGTAGGCTTGTTTGACAGCATGAAGGGAGCAATTGTATGTTAAGAAAGCAGATTTATATCGGGTGAATGCTTGGTGGGATTTGGTTTTACGCCACAATCGCTCCAGTGCACGACTATGTCGTTTAAGATTTCTGGTGTGGTCAGTCTGCCAAGGTTGTAACGGTTGGGGCCTGATGCTTCGTGTTAGAGGAGCAAGCGAGTCTAATGCGAATGAAAGCGAACTGTTATAGACAGCAGTGGCCAGGGCAGGGGAGAGATTCTGTCATAGAGTTGGTCAGTTGCAGAGTGGAAAGGAGCCGGGTTCGAGTTGTCAAGGTTTCTGCGGGTAATTGTTTGCTGCTTGGAGGGATAGGTGTTTGAAGACGAGGAGACTGTGAAGGTGATGAGATTGTGATCAGAGAGAGGAAAGGGGGTGTTTGTGAGGTTGTAGGGTGTGCAGAGACGGAGAAAACAAGGTCTAATGTATTCCCATCAGAGTGATCCCATCAGAGTGATCACAATATTCCCAATATTGTGATGAAAATGTGAAGGAACCTTTTTCTGTATTTTTATATTTACCCCCAGCTCCCCAGATCACCTTTAAAAGGTCGCGCACATTAAAAAATATTTTAACCTCTAGCAAATTATTAAGATGGATTAAGAGGGACATGAATATTCGATCCTACTTTGATAATAGGACCGGAATCTTTCAGTGTAAGAAGAGAGGCTGCCTTGTCAATTCATTACACATGGTTGTTCTGAAATAGACCACAAAGGTAACCCTTTTCAGATAAAACAGTTTATAACTTGTGCGACGGACTTTGTAGTATATGTGCTCTCATGTCCATGTAAATTATTGTATGTAGGTTGCACCATACACCCTATACGGAAGTGTGTTGGGGAACATTGTAGGCTTATCAAGGATGGAAGTAATAAGTACAGTGTTCCCTGACCCTTCCTTCAAGCCCATGGTAATAATTTTGGGTGTCTTGAAGTCAAGGCAATCGAGCACATTGAGATCAGATATTGGATTTATTTTACATTATTCTTTTGTGTTAATCATTTAATTTTATTTATATGTTCAATTCATAGGTTTATATGTTTTGTTGACTTTTTGTCATTTAATTCAATGGTCCAATGCTGATTAACATAAGTAGTATTTTGTTTTTGTAATTTATGAGATAATATATATATTTTTACCCTTGATAGTTGTGACGGAGGTGTAGGTGGGACAGGACACACGCGGAAAGCAGTGGGGCACCCAAGGCTTTTATTGAGTGATTTGGAGGGCGCATGATAAATATAGCAAGGGTTAAGTCGGGGGGGCACACAGCAGAAGAGCAGACTCTGGCCGGAAAGGGTTTACGTCCATGGGGCACACAGCAGAAGGCAGGTTCGGTCCAGCATGGCTGTAGGGTCTGGCCACAGCTCAGACCTCTCACAGCACCCTGGGTTGCGAGCAGGGGAAGATACCTCTGCCCGGGTCCTGCTCCTGTCTTTTTCCCCTACCGTCTTTCAGGCCAGCACTCTGAGAGACCTCGGCTCCTCCCCATCTGAGGAAACACCTCCACCTACAATAAAAAAGCTCCACTCCCCTCTGACCTCAGTTCAGGTGTTTCCTCCGGTGGGGAGACACGAGGAGGCGCAGGAGGACGATAGGGGAGCCGAGGGCCGGATAGCCGGCTGTGAGGCCCGACGCAGCCGGGAGTGAAGGCCGGAGTGTCCGGCTGCATATCCTCCCAGGGCAGGCTGCCAGCAGTGAGAGTGCATCCCGGGGGACGGGACAGGGCACTTACCTGCTCTTCGCCCCCCGACCCCCTCCGGCGAGGGGGGGTGTCGGGGTGGCCGTGGTGAGGTCTGGGGAGGATCGGGGGGAGTTCCGCTCCTTCCCATGCTGGCGGTCTGAGGGCTTTGCCGGGCCGGACGTCGGGAGACGGCGGTTTCCGGCGGAAGGGGCGGGGCTTCGCCCAGGGCCGCGACTTCCGCTTCCGGTCGCGGCCTTCACACCACGGCGGCGCGAAATTCGAATGTGGCGGTGCGGTGCACAGCGGTCTGGGGGACAGACCTGCACCAGGCGACCACCCTCCGGTACGGGATGTCGGAGGCACCGGGACCAGGAGATGCCAGCACCAGCCAGTCACAGGTAAGGTGCCTCAGTGGAGGCCTCCCCTACCTGTGGGCCCCTAGCAGGAGGTAGGGCAAGGGGTCTGCGGTTTTTCAGGCCCTTGCTGCTCTGCCGGGAAGCAGGGGGGGGGGGGGGGTGTTTAGTGTCGGACTGATTGGGTTTCCCTCCTCCCCCCTTTTTCTTTTGTGTCTTGCAGGGCAAGGCCCGAGCTAAACTTAGGCACCAGGAGCCCAAGCGGAGATGCCCTTCCTGTAAGGAAGTTTTAAAAGAATCTTGGCGAAAGGTTCTTTGTGGCCCATGTATACAGGGGTTGGTGAGGGAGGAGAAGCCGGAACAGGGGGACCTAGCTAGGTCAGTGAAGGAGTTGGCTACCACCTTCGACTCCTTCAAGTCCCTCATGGAGAGGTTTGCCCTCCCATTACCTACACTTCCCCCCCCCCCCCCCAGGTGGCTTCGGTGAGTCGTCGGGAACCCCTTATGACTGGGGAGGAACCAGTGGGGGACTCCCAGTCTGAGGAGGAATCAGCGGGTGAGGGTCCCTCGGAGGAAGGGAGGGGCCCCTCACGGTATAAGTTGACCCTAGAGGAGGTTGATGAGCTCCTGGGGGCTATATACGAAACCCTGGACATTAAGGAGGAGGTTAAGGCCTTATCTCTCCACGACCAAATGTATCAGGGATTGGAGGAGCACCAGCACAGAATGTTTCCTGTGCATGACATTTTGGTAGACACGATTAAGAAGGAGTGGCAAGACCCGGAAAGGAAACCGTTCTTCTCAAAAGCATTGAGGAGGAGGTTTCCGTTTTCGGAAGACCCGGAGGCGGTCTGGAACAAGAGCCCCAGGCTAGACGCGGCCTTTTCCCAAACAGCCAGGAGAACTGACCTAGCGTTTGAGGACATGGGGGTCTTACCGGACTTATTGGACAGAAGGGCAGAGTCTCTCCTTAGGAAGGCCTGGGACTCGACCCTGTACAACCTGAAACCGGCCATGGCTACGACAGTGGTAGCCAGGAACTTAGAGTATTGGCTTACGCAATTACAGGCCCATATTGTGGCAGACTCTCCCAAGGAAAAAATCTTGGCCTCTTTTGAGACCCTTTTGCAAGGAGTGGGGTATATTGCGGATGCTTCCGCAGAGTCGGTGAGATTGGGGGCCAGGTCTGCTGCCCTGACCAATTCAGCCAGAAGGGCGCTGTGGCTAAAGACATGGCAGGGGGACATCACTTCAAAAGTTAGGTTATGCGGCATCCCCCTCACAGGAGACTGTCTGTTCGGCCCGGGGTTGGAGGAATTATTGGACCGGACGGCTGATAGGAAAAAGTCCTTCCCCCTCAAGAGGAAAATGCAGGAGGGGGGGACACGGAAGGCCCGCCCGGCAAAGAGGCTGAGCCTGCGACCGCCTGGTCAGGGTAGGTCGGCTGGACAGAGAGGTAGGGGAAGAGGGGGGGCGATTTTTCGCCCTCCTGAGCAGCCCCAAAAACCAAGGTGACTTGGTTCCTCCTGTGGGGGGAAGATTGGCGGCATTCCTCCCACAGTGGGAAGCCGTGGTCACCAGCCCCTTCATTTTGGATGTCATCCGAAGGGGTTACCGGTTAGAATTTCTGAGACCGCCACCCGAGACTTTTCTAGTGACGACCCGTCCAAGGGATCCGACGAAGGACGCGGCTCTGGTGGGCGCTTTGGAGATTCTGGAGTCCCAGGGGGTCATCTCCAGGGTTCCGGTAGCGGAGCGAGGGAAGGGAGTTTATTCCCATGTGTTTGTGGTTCAAAAGCCGTCTGGGGCGTTCAGACTGATTTTGAACCTGAAACCCTTGAACAAGTCCGTACGTTACCGGAGGTTCCGCATGGATTCCATTTTTACAATCAGGTCCCTAATCCCACCAGGTGCATTCATGGCATCCATAGACTTGAAGGACGCCTACCTACACGTGCCCGTGGCGGAAGCCTCTCAGAGGTTCCTCAGGTTGGCAGTGGGGGGGGAGGAAGGAATTCGACACTGGCAGTTCAGGGCTCTTCCATTCGGCCTTTCCTCCTCGCCAAGAGTATTCACCAAGGTTCTGTCGGAGGCACTGATTTCTATCCGCTTGAGGGGGATTTCAGTGGTGGCCTATCTGGACGATTTGCTGCTCTTCGCAGATTCAGAGGCTCACTTACGGCAAGACCTGGTTATAGTGAGGAACCATCTGGAAAGCTTGGGGTGGGTTTTGAATCTGGAGAAGTCCTGCCTGGTGCCTTCTCAGAAGGTGATTTACTTGGGCTACACTCTAGACTCGGTAGACCAAAAGACCAGCCTGACTTTGGAAAAGGTCACCAAGTTGGAGGCCGGAGTCAGATTGCTGCAGGGGAGCAGGTCGATGTCCGTAAGACAGGCCATGTCGGTACTTGGATTGCTGACAGCGTCCATTCCGGCGGTTCAGTGGGCAGGTCTGCATATGCGTCCCCTCCAGTTGTGGATCCTGAGGGTTTGGGACAGGAAGTGTCACTCCCTAGAACGCAGGGTCTTGGTGCCCCCCAGTGTGAAGAGGTCTCTATGGTGGTGGAGGAGATCGTCCAGCATAACTCAGGGGCTGTTGTGGTGCTTTCCGATTTCCGCGGAGGTCACTACGGATGCCAGCGCCAGGGGCTGGGGAGCCCACCTGGGAAATTTGGTGACTCAGGGGGAATGGTCCTTAGGGCAGAAGGACAAATCCTCGAATTGGAAGGAATTGAGGGCAGTGTGGGAGGCTCTGCACTCCTTCCAGGCGGGGGTCACGGGCCAGCACGTGCGTGTCCTGACGGACAATGCCACGGCAGTGGCTTATATAAACAGGCAGGGAGGGACGCGGAGCAAGGCCCTCGGGGCCTTAGCGGCGACACTGTTGTCCTGGGCAGAGCTGAATTTGGCGTCCCTGTCTGCGATACACTTAAAGGGGGAGCTGAACCAGAAGGCAGACTTCCTGAGCAGGACTCGGCTCAGGGAGTCGGAATGGGCCTTGAACCCCGATGTCTTTCAGGAGATTGTGCGAAGGTGGGGATCCCCGGATGTGGACCTTTTTGCCTCCGGAAGGAACAACAAGGTCCCAAATTTCTTCTCTCTATCCCGCTGGGACGGGTCCAGAGCGGTGGACGCATTAGGTCAGAGGTGGGACTACCGGCTTTGTTACGCCTTTCCCCCGCTTCCTTTGCTCCCCCTGGTCCTGAGGAAATTCAGGACAGAGGGGACCTCGTTAATCCTGATAGCTCCCTTCTGGCCGCGGCGGGCGTGGTTTGCGACCCTGAAGAGTTTGGCCTCTCGTCCACCCTGGGAGCTGCCACCAAGAGTGGATTTGTTAACACAGGGGCCGGTTCTTTGCCCCAGCGTAGGAAGATTGCGGTTAACGGCCTGGTTTCTGAGCAGCAGCTCCTCTTAGAGAAGGGGTTCTCGCCTAGGGTGGTGGCGACATTACTGGCCAGTAGGAAGGAGGAGACCCAGGCCATTTATGGTAGGGTCTGGGGTTGCTTTACAGCCTGGTGTGACCGGACAGCTGTGGCAACCCATAGTTTGGTTTCTGTGTTGGAATTCCTGCAGGCGGGAGCGGACAAGGGATTGTCTGTCAGCACGCTCAAGGGCCAGGTCTCGGCCCTCAGTGTGTTCTTGGAGACGCCCCTGGCCAGGGAGGCGTTGGTGAGTAGGTTTTTCAAAGCTCTGGTGAGGCAGAGGCCTCCGAGGTCCAGACCATTTCCAGTGTGGGATTTGGCCAAGGTGCTCGGGGGGATGACTAGGGCTCCGTTCGAGCCCTTGGAGTCCTGTCCGATAGGTGAGCTCACCATTAAGACTGCTTTTCTGGTGGCGATTACCACGGCGAGGAGGGTGTGTGAGATGGAGGCCCTCTCGATCAGAACACCCTATCTCCGTATTTTTTCAGACAGGATCGTTTTCAGACCAGACCTGTCCTTCATTCCGAAGGTAGCTCGGAGTTTCCAGAGGGAACAGGACATTGTCCTTCCCTCATTTTTTCCTGACCCGGTGGGGGTAGATCAGGAGAGGTATCATTGTTTAGATGTCAGAAGGTGCGTTCTCCAGTATCTAGAGAAATCTAGGGAGTTCAGAAGCACCGAATCCCTTTTTGTTTTTTTTAAGGGGGCTAGAAGAGGCAAGAAGGCGTCTAGAAGGACGCTGGCCAGCTGGCTGCGGCTGGCGATTACAGGAGCATATCAGGCAGAAGGCCTGGAGGTCCCGGAGGGTATCAAGGCACATTCCACCCGAGCTGTGGCGGCTACCCAGGCAGAGTTAGCAGGGGTTTCCCCAGGGCAGATTTGCAGAGCGGCAACATGGTCCAGCTATGACACATTTGCCAAGCATTACAGACTGGACCTGGTCTCGGTGCAGGAGCAGGACTTTGGTCGTAAGGTCTTACAAGCAGTTAGCCCGCCCGAAGGGTGAGTACTCGCTTATCCTCTCAGAGTGCTGGCCTGAAAGACGGTAGGGGAAAAACCAAGTTACACTTACGGTAACGTCTTTTCCAGGAGTCTTTCAGGCCAGCACCGGTTTCCCACCCACTGTTGATATTGGTTATGTGAAGATGGCTTATTATGATTATGTTGTCTCGCATTGTGTCTCCCCAGATGACCGGAGGATGCTTGGAGAACTGAGGTCAGAGGGGAGTGGAGCTTTTTTATTGTAGGTGGAGGTGTTTCCTCAGATGGGGAGGAGCCGAGGTCTCTCAGAGTGCTGGCCTGAAAGACTCCTGGAAAAGACGTTACCGTAAGTGTAACTTGGTTTTTTTTTTTTTTTTTTTCTTTTTTCTTTCTTTTCCCCAAAGCAGGACATTGCCAGGCAATGATCGCCCTGGCATCTGGTTGCTGTGGCAACAAGCCCTGCCCAAAATAAATCTGTAACAGACATGCAGCGCTCCCATTAATTCAAAGATAAGTATAAATAAACATATGTAATATTCAGAAATTGTTAATGCATATATCAATGTAAGTTTGTGTATATCACACACAATTGTAAGTCCCCCTCTGAAGTTATATTCGTAATTTCAAATCAGGAACGTAGAGATGGGTGACAGTCTATAAATAGCCGGCGGATGATATTCGTGATAAAAATAGTAAGGAAATGAGAATAGGTTGCACTAACCCAGTGTTTCTCAACTCCAGTCCTCATGGACCCCCAACAGGTCATGTTTTCAGGATTTACATTATTTTGCACAGGTGATTTGATCAGTTTCACTGCCTTAGTAATTATCACAGCTGTTTCATCTGAGGGAAATCCTGAAAACATGACCTGTTGGGGGTCCATGAGGACTGGAGTTGAGAAACACTGCACTAACCAGATAGCGCTTTATTTAGCGCATGTAGATGATGAAATCATCTGGGTATAAGCCTCTGAACCCGGGTATTCCGACTGGTAGTAGCCTCTATCCCAGCATTTCTGCAGGGTTTCTGAATGGCAGAGAACTGATTGAAGACCACCGGAGGGAGCCAGCAAACAGGATCTCTTCACAGACCAGATATCCCAAATGGTGTGGTGTTCATAGGCCACCAGAGGGAGATGGAGCTCTAAACAGTGTCTCACGATTTCCTTAGGGAGAATTGGCTCAAGCAAAAAAAGAAGAGCCAGAGAACAAAAAATATCTAAGTGCAAAACTGCTTTATTCAGGTGTAGAAAAAATATTGAAATTGCAACTCACATGATATTAGAGTGGACCGATGGCCAGACATTAGAAGTCCACGTGGATAGAAAGTCACTGAGGGTTGCTTTCTAACATGTTTCGTGCCACGCACGTTCTCAAAGAAGGCTAACCCCCTCAGTGACTGCACAGGCTTATATAGGGGAACACATGCCATTCAATTTTGAACTAATTAGCGGTCCCGCCACTCGCGCATGCGCAGATCGCGCCTGAGTTCGTGCATGCGCAGTTCGCGCCGACGGCGGCTTTTTCTTGAAGTCCTATGCCATAGCTTTATACTGAAGACATAGGAAGAAAGCAGGAGTGTAAGGGTAGTCACTCTACCTCTGCATCTTTCTTTCGTTTATACTACTATGCCAGACGATATTTAAGCCCTGCAATATGCCGATTTTTGGGATAAAGGAGAGTATAATACTACTACAGGAAGTTATATTTTCTTTGTGGGGATAAGGACATATGAAAAAAGCCCAATTATGAGTAATCTCTCCATTGTTCTATATAAGAATCTCTTTAATTAAGCCTGTAGAACTACAGGTGCCAGAATCTCCTTCCCAGGCATGTGCAAACCCCATATAAAATCAATAGTAGACATCATGATAATTAAAACTTGTAAAGAAACTTAAAGCCACATAATAATTTAGAGTTAAAATTTGTGAACGGAAGAGTAAAATTAATAAATCACATGTCAGATACGAAAAAAATATAAAAAATTAAAAAATTGTTTGGAAACAATCATAAAACATGAGAACAAATTGAGAGTAATTCCATCAGAGTAAATCCATAAAATTCATATCTATAATA
Source organism: Staurois parvus (assembly GCF_062004578.1). NCBI lineage: Eukaryota > Metazoa > Chordata > Amphibia > Anura > Ranidae > Staurois > Staurois parvus. The sequence continues at coordinate 280,793 of NW_028318390.1, read as the reverse complement.
TATTATAATATCTCCTATTGACCCAATCTTAAAAAATCTTGATACAAACTAGCATGAATAAATAGGATTAATAAAGTGAAATGCAATAAAATACAAATTGAAATAAAAGGATATAAATTAAATGATAAAATAAAATGATAAGCCGCAAATAAGGACCTGTCATACCTGGATACTGGTAGTACCCATATTTTATTAGTGATCCGTGGTAGATATGGTAATTAACCCATAGTGTTCAGCCCTAATGCCCTTAAGGGTAAATCCATGAAATTAATATATATAGAAATACTGTACTTAAATATAGGAACCCCAATCTAAAGAATCTAAAGCAGAGTAATATAAATAATAGATGCGATAAATAAATAAATAAATGCTCCGCCCCCTCACTCCAGCCATGCACAGGAATCTTGGCCGTTATCTTCGGCAAATGCAGAGAGCGGCAACCTCGGGGCCGCACTGTGCCCGCTGAGACAAGGGGGAGGGGGTGCGTGGCTTCATCTAGCTGGCCTGCATGTGGGGAATCCACATGCAGGCACAGTGGGGTGGCAGACTCCTCGGTGCCCGGCTGAGGAGAGGTGTGGGGACTCCCATCAGGAGGCAGCTCCCTGGCGCCCAGCACACCACGTTATGTGGGCTATGTGCGGGCGCAGGGGCATGCAATGGGTAAGGGGGGTGCAGGGATCCGGAAGGGGGACCGTGACAATAGTATTTTGCAATATAACATTGGACCTTGCAACTGAATCTGCTCAATACAAGGGTAATGTCCGCTCCAACTCCCCTGATTGACGCTGGCCCACTTGTTCAGTCCTTCCATATAAATAAAGCTGGTAACCACTGATCTCCTAGACTTGACAAAGCGCATGCACGTGAAACGCCTTGTCGTGGTTGCCAGCCAAGCTTGCGGTCCATATCCAGAGCCTGATTTCCGCTTCTTCCCCGGTTGTTGTGGCGTCGCTTCCGGAGCGCCAAGGTCCCATCACTTCCCGGCCTGGGGATGTAGGTGAGCAGACATTCCACCCTGTTATGCCTTTTTTTTTTTTTTTTTTTTGTCTTTAAAACACACAGAGTGTAACTCAGCCCCGCCCCCAGCTCCCTCCTCACTGGCTGTTTCTCAGCCAATGAGAAGGGAGAGACCAGGGAGAGCCACTGCTCTCGTTCGCATTGCTGGATTAATTTTGGGTTCAGGTAAGTATTAGGGGGGCTGAGGTGGGAGCTGCACACTGAAGGGTTTTTACCTTCATACATAGGTAAAAAACCTTCAACCTTTTATAACCACTTTAATGTTGAATGTGTGTTCCTTGCTAAAGAACATTATATTTTATCAAGTTGTTATTGGTAACAATAATGTGTAACGCTGGTTCCAACAGAAAGATGCCAGAAGACAAAGTGTATCAGCTTGTTGCATATAGAGCTGCGCAGCCGTAGATTGATCAGGGTGCCCATTTCTCCCCTGCACTGCCTGCTGTGACCACTGCTACAAGGGGGGAGAGCAGAGGGAGAATCGGCGGACGTAATGGAAACAGGTGGGCTGTGCAGGGGAAATTAAAGTTATTTGTTGGGCTCCCCTGTTGCTGGGCGCCAGATTCTCCTCCCGTGCACAGCCCGTTGTCTCCTATGCTGCAGGTGGGGAGAGAAACAGGAGGGATTGGAGGACGCAAGGGGGTTCTTGGGCTGTGCAGGGAACACAGCATGTTTTTTTGTGTGGATAATAGGGCTTTCATTTGGTAGCAGATTTGGCTAGTAACTCTCCTCACGCATCTTGCAGAACAGTATGAGAGGCTCCACCTACTTAAAATTGGAATACATCATTCACAGTAAAAAAAAAAGAGAGCATAGTTGACTAGTCTTCTCAGTATGTGTTTCCTCTGGCCTAACCGGAACCTCAAAATGCTTTGTTTTCCTCAGGCCTTAATGCTAGTTGCAGTATAGGTTCCTCCGTGATTGCAGGGACAGTGGACCTTTCCTATAACACGCTCAATAATTGGCTTTCTGATTGTTAGCACCTATCAGCATCTTCATAAGTTAGTATGACCAATGATACTAACCACAATATAGGGAATCCAGGAAAAATTGTGTTCTATTTGGATATGATAAATATCACCTAAACAACATTTGTATACATGTAACTTTGTTCACATTCCCATATTTCTCTTTTAAACAGTCATACACCTAGGTGGATGCAGCATCGGTCCTCTGCCTCTCAGACCGAGAACTGAGCAATCAAAGACTGCTGATCACTCTTCTCAGTCTTCAGTGAGCAGAGAGCTGGTGACGGTTGGCACGTTCTGCACTCCTGTGACCCACAGGAGAAGTAGGGCCAAAAGAGCTTTAGCCTTCTCAGTCCTAAGCCATTTCTGGTACTTTTTGCTTACATACCTAGAGAATTGGTGGTTTTTGCATTTTTTTTTTTTTCACCTCCCTGTCTTTCAGGACAGCTCCGAGAGACATTGGCTCCTCCCCACCTGAGGATACACCTCCACCCAGAATAAAACTCCAACCTCCCCACACCGACATCAGCAATGGTGTTTCTTCCGATGAGGAGACACTGTCTTGGAAGCCCTCTCAGAGCGGTCAGAGGACCGTGCTGTGCCTGGAAGATGAAAAGGTGGGGGGGACCGTGTGCTGTCCGTCTGGTGGGTGTCTTTTACCTGGAATTCTGCTCTGGCCCCCCACCGGTGGGGAGGTTTGGGGGCTGAGCGTCCACCTTTTAGTGTCCAGGGGGACCAAGGGAAAAGCACCACCACTCTACGAAAGTGCCGGCAAATGGAGCCCGGGCCAGGCCGGATAATGGGGGACACCACTACTGGCGGAGGAGTGGGACTTCCTCCTGGGCCGCGTCCCTTGAATCATGGCAGTGCTGAGAGCTGCATACTGCAGACATGGGCGACGCAGGACCTCAGGGCGGACCACCGCCTTGGAACATGTCCAGAGCAGAGGCGCCAGGACCAGGTGATACCGGCACCAGCCAGCCTCAGGTAGGTGGCTCAGAGGAGCTTATTTCCCTATCTGTTTTGCCCCTAGCTCCAGGAGGTGTCCTCAGCCCTCTTGGTGGTCAGTGGGACTAGAGCAGGGGGTGGGTAGGGGTCTCAGCAAAAAGACTCCCACACCCTGTCGGGGGGGGGGGGGGGGGGCTGGCGGCGCCCAGTCACTGTCTTTGGTTAATGGGAGCCCTTGGTTCTGTGTGCTCTGTTGCAGGTGAAAGCCAGGGACAAGCCCAAGCTGTACTACGTGGTTAAAAAGTGCCCCCATGCAAGGTGACCCTCAAAGACTCCTGGACGAAGGTGCAGGACATAACCTTGGTGGTGAGACACTTGGAGGGTTTATGCTGGTTAATAAACTTAGCCAAGTCGAATTTGGTCCCAGCCCAAAGGATGGTGTACCTGGGCTATGAACTGGATTCCACGCTTCAGAAAATCTTTCTACCCCAGAAGAAAATCCTAAAGTTGGACAGGGGAAATGGGCAGCTGCTAGGGAACCAGTCCATGTCCCTAAAGAGAGTCCATGTCGTTGTTGGACCTGCTGACCTCGTCCATCCCAGCGATACAGTGGGCAGGTTTGCATTTACGGCCCCTCCAGCTGTTCATTCTGGACATTTGGGATCGCCGGCAGGAGTCTTTGGACTCCTTGGGACAGGGTGAAGAGGACCCTCTGGTGCAGGAGGTCAGCCAATTTGGCTCAGGGGCTGTTATAGGTCTCACCCATCTCCAGGGAAGTCACAATGGACACGAGTGCTAGAAGATGGGGAGCGTACCTACAGGGGTCTGTGGCGCAGGGTTCTTAGTTACCAGAAGAAAGGTACAGATCCTCGAACTGGAAAGAACTCAATGGGATAACGCAGGCTCTTGTGGTGTTTCGGGAGCAGTTACGGGGACAACACGTGCGGGCCCTCTCGGACAACTCCTCCGTGGTGGCGTATGTCAACAGACAGGGAGGGACTCAAAGCAAGACTCTGGTCCCTGGCTTCGGAACTTCTCACCTGGGCCGAGGCCAATGTAGCCTCCTTATCTGCCATCCACCTGAAGGGGGGATCTGAACCTAGTGGCAGGTTTTCTCTGCAGGAGGCAGCTGAGGGAATCAGAATGGATGCTCAATTGGGAGATCTACCAAGCCATGATAGGGGAGTGGGGATCCCCATCCGTATACCTTTTTGCATCAGGCCATAATTCCAAAGTCCTGGCTTTCTTCTCCCTAAACCGTTGGGACGGGGCGTTGGCACTAGATGCACTAGCCCAGCGGTGGGACTTTCCCCTGTTAGGCCTTTTCCCCAGTCTCCTTATTCTGCGTAAATTCAGATCCGAGCAGACTTCTCTGTTTCTGATAGCCCTGCACTGGCCCAGACGTGCTTGGTTTTCGGCCCTGGCAGCCATGGCTGTCTACCCTCCCTGGATATTGCCCTGCTGAGAGGACTGGTTTCTGAGCAACAACTGTTAAGGAGCAGGGGGTTTTCAGCTAGGGTAGTATCCACCCTCCTAAATAGAAAAGAGGAGACCCGTTCTATCTACCTTAAGGTCTGGAAGCTGTTTAACAGATGGTGTGCTCAGACTTCCTCTAAGCTTATAGCTTGGTTTCCATCCTGGAATTCCTGCAGGTGGCGGCCGACAAGGTACTAGCGGTGAGTATGCTAAAAGGCCAGGTGTCGGCTCTTGTCGTATTCCTCGAGTCTCCTTTAGCCAGGAAGAGGCTGGTGGCGAGATTATTTAAGTCCTTGACCAGACGAAAACCAGTAAGAGAGAGGCCCTTTCCAAAGTGGAACCTGAAGACGGTGCTTAATGTTCTGACAGGCCCCTCCGTTTGAACCTCTGGATTCAAGTTCCCTCAAAATCCTGACCCTCAAGACAGTTTTCCTGGTAGCGTTTACTACAGCAAGGAGAGTGAGTTGTAAGCCCTATCAATTAGAGCCCCTTTCCTGCATATTTTTGCGGATAGGCTAATGTTTAGGACGGTTAATATAAAGAAAAAGTTGCCATTGAATTTAGGTGTAATTACCATATCATAAGTAGTCCCAGACTCACCCTATGTATAGGGTGTGGATTTTTAAACCAAATAACATATGAAAAGAAATTAGCAGCTGACTAGAGCAGACCTGCCATAAAGTGGTATATTACAAATCCTATGCAAAGTAATGATCACTTAATTAGTGACTGCAAATAGTATTTATTAAGATCACAAGGATCATGAAAAGGTAGACATTGTATCATGGTGAACAGTTTTCAATTATGAAATAAAATAAAAAATTATAAAAACAAAAAACGTTCTACGTTTTCCACTTAGCTGCGTGAATGACTGATAAGCCAGATATGATAGGCAAAGACTACTTCTGTATTCATTAGTGGAAAGTCCATGTAGAAAATCCAGGTGTAAATAAATCTTTCATATTTGAATCTATATCCTTTTCAGTTCCTCTAATAGGGTAGTAAAGACTTGTGTAGCAAAACTCCTTAGTAGATCATCAACATCATATGGGTGAATAATAGTGGATTCACAATATATGGCCATTGCCAATCATGATAGAAACCATGACGTTTCCACTGATGAATTGAGTATCAATATATATTCCGAGGTTGAAGTAAGGTATAGTCTCCTTTGAGTCAAATAATTGGTTGAGTATGAAAATAAAGTCTTAATTGTGCATAGTACCACTAAAGCCTTCATGTGATTTTTGCCTAAACATGGGTTCCAAAAATGTATCTTTAAATGAGAGCAAGTGCGGTTCCTTACAGGGATAGGGCTTAGGCTAGGTAAGTCTATGTGGTCTCCTTTATTGGTCCCTATTTGTGAGGGGCATTTGCAGAGACTGCACTATGGGTGAGCCCCTAAGGTGATACGCATCAAGGATCCCTGAGTGCTGCATGCAGATGTGACTGGGAGTATCCTGACCTGATCTAGGAGGTGGATGACCTGAATTATACCTATTGAGATAGGTTATATCTCAAATGCGTGTATACACGCACTTCTGGTGAGTGCGCATTCCATTTACATCGAACACCTGCCACTGGAAGTAACCCTCCACGCACGCTTATCGGGCTCATATAGGATCCTCACGTGGGCAATACATCTGGGACTTTTTTTGCACTATATTCACCTATTGGTGACATCATTTATGCACCTATTTTTATTTATTTGTATATTTGATATTGGTTTATTTCCTTGAATGATCTGATATTGCTGGAAATCTATACCTATGTACTGAGCACATGCTATTGATTTTCTCATGTTGCACAATTTTAGGGGAGACTGCACCTTCTCATTTTCTTTTAATTATGATGAGATTTACGCTGCATATTTAGTGTTTAGCGCTGCACCTTTATATTGAGATTTACATTGGAAGGTTTTGTTTGGTTACCTTTTCTGGTGTTTCAGCGGCTATTTTTCTTTTGGATAGTGCTCGCATATCTACTCTTTACATACAATTTTATAGTGCATTATTTGCATACTTTCATCACTATAACGCCCTCTTGTGTTGAAATGTCATCACTACATTGTTAATCCAAATTTAATTAAAATTACATATTATTGACAGTGAACATCAGAAAATGGCCTAAGTATTAAAATTTAACTTCAGTTAGTGTTCTTTGTGAATCAGTTACATCATATAACAATAACGATATCAAGTTATTTAATTTATGTTTACAAGAAATTATTTCCAAAAATTCTTTATTCCGTGATGAATTACATAATTTAATCATAAAAGGATTTATTTCAGGAATACTTTAAAATTTAATTCAGTATTTAAACCATGTGGTAATAGAGTACCCAGTGTATATATTCAAAACTTTTCTTTTTTGTAAAAGTATTCTATCAAAGTCTCCTCTCCTAGATGAAATTTTCAAGAGGAAAATTCCTTTTACTTTTAGACCATCAATTTTCCCTTGATGTACTTCCTTAAAATGTTGAGACAATGGATTCTCTTTCTCCTTATCATTCTTATTTCTATGTTCATTTTTAATATCTCGTCTATGTTCTCCAATGCATATTTTTAATGGTCTTGTATGCTCTCCAAAACGCATTGGAGAACATATAAGAGATATTAAAAATGAACATAAAAATAAGAATAAGGAGAAAGAGAATCCATTGGCTCAACATTTTAAGGAAGTACATCAAGGGAAAATTGATGGTCTAAAAGTAAAAGGAATTTTCCTCTTGAAAATTTCATCTAGGAGAGGAGACTTTGATAGAATACTTTTACAAAAAAGAAAAGTTTTGGATATATACACTGGGTACTCTATTACCACATGGTTTAAATACTGAATTAAATTTTAAAGTATTCCTGAAATAAATCCTTTTATGATTATTCCGTGATGAATTACATAATTTAAAGAATTTTTGGAAATAATTAATTTCTTGTAAACACAAATAATTAACTTAAACGGAAGAACTTCCTGCGCTAAGAATGGGGCCCTATAGCATGGGGTATTGAAGGCTTGTGAGGAGAAGAATTGAAATGTGAGTGGGCAATTTTATTATATATTTATTTTGGAAGAATAAACAGGATTACACTATGTGAGTCTTTTGTTTATATATGAACCGAGGAGGAGACCGCTGTTAGAGTGTAAGAGGCGGGGGAGGACCTGGTGAGTCATCAGAGTGGTGTCCTGTTTTAAAGCAAGCTGACCCTGTGGGATATTGGCAAGGAGGTGAGGGGCCACTACAGCTATTGTTTGGATTCACACAGTGTGGACACGTGTGATCACATGCATGAAGATTGAGAGTTCCTTATGTTGTATTTGGACATTTTATTTTTCCTTATGGACTTATTTTCTTACAACAGATGTTTGCAGTGATCTCGATTGTCACTAATTGCACTTTATTCCCATTTGGGAGTACACGGGTTGCACAATTTTGTAAATGCACATTTTGCACATTTTTAGCACAGGTTTAGTACCCTGTGGTATTATTTAGAGCACTGTTACACTTTGAACAGTTAGGTTGCAGTTTATATTTATTTAGTAAGTTTAGGGATAGCGCTGCACTTTATATTTATAAATAATTAACTTGGTATCTTTATTGTTATATGATGTAACTGATTCACAAAGAACACTATCTGAAGTTAATTTTAATACTTTGGCCATCTTCTGATGTTCACTGTCAATCATATGCATTTTTAATTAAATTTGGATTAACAATGTAGTGGTGACATTTCAACACGAGGGCGATAGTGATGAAAGTATGCAAATAATGCACTATAAAAAGCAATGGACAAGTTATCCCCTCCCAGTTCTGCCGAAGTCCGCAATGATTGACGCGTTTCGTATGCCAATGTAGTGACATCATCACGCTCTGCGTTCTTCCATGCTGCAGTGTCCATGAGGGAAAAGAAGCAAGCCATGCGTCTCCATCTTGGATAAATATAAGGCAAGACGGAAAACCACAAATACACACAACTCCCCAGAGTTTTTTACAAATATAAGTGGCTTAGTTGACTTCCACCTCTGCATACCTCTGCATAGAGCTAAGTCATACCTTGTTAATATCAGTGATACGGGGTTGCTATACCTCATGCCGCAATTGGGAATTCAAGCGCTCTGTTATAGAGAAATTTTTGGGCCTTTTTATAGGTGAATACCGAGTATTATCTCATTTATATTTTTATGCAACACGGGACATATGTCCTATCTATCCCTGTAAGGAACCGCACTTGCTCTCATTTAAAGATACATTTTTGGAACCCATGTTTAAGCAAATCACATGAATGCTTTAGTGGTACTATGCACAATTAAGACTTTATTTTCATACTCAACCAATTTTTTGACTCAAAGGAGACTATACCTTTCTTCAACCTCAGAATATATATTGATACTCATTTCATCAGTGGAAACGTCATGGTTTCTATCATGATTGGCAATGGCCATATATTGTGAATCCACTATTATTCACCCATATGATGTTGTTGATCTACTAAGGAGTTTTGCTACACAAGTCTTTACTACCCTATTAAGAGGAACTGAAAAGGATACAGATTCAAATATGGAAGATTTATTTACACCTGGATTTTCTACATGGACTTTCCACTAATGAATACAGAAGTAGTCTTTGCCTATCATATCTGGCTTATCAGTCATTCATGCAGCTAAGTGGAAAACGCAGAACTTTTTTTGTTTTTATATTTTTATTTTTTTTTTTATTTCATGATTGAAAATTGTTCACCATGATACAATGTCTACCTTTTCATGATCCTTGTGATCTTAAATACTATTTGCATTCACTAATTAAGTGATCATTACTCTGCATAGGATTAGTAATATACCACTTTATGGCAGGTCTGCTCTAGTCAGTTGCTAATTTCTTTTCATAATGTTTAGGACGGACCTGGCCTTCTTATCCAAAATAAAGCCGGACTTTTATTCTGGGTGGAGGTATTTCCTCAGGTGGGGAGGCGCAGAGGTCTGTTAAGGTGCTGTCTTAAAAGACTCCTGGAAAAGGTGTTACCATAAGTGTAACTTTGCCTTTTTTTTAATGCTACATGGTATTTGCACAGCGGTTTTTCAAACGCAATTTTTTTGGGAAAAAAAAAGCACAGGCACAGTCTAGGGGAAGTCCTAATTGGTAGTAAACCCAGTTTACTGCTTAGTGTAGGAGTTTGGACCTAGCTCCTTGCTGGGACTTTTTAGTCACCCTGGCCAACAGCCCTCTCCCTTGGTGGGAGGTGGGAGCATTACCCGCAATTTCTGCTGGATTGGTAATTGCCTCCTCCTGCCGTCCCTGGGCACAGTCTGGGGTGGTCGGTCCTGCAAGGTCTCCTCCCCACCAGACCCAGGCTCCTTTTTACTAGCCCCACTTCCCTCTGACAGTCCTCCCCTCTGTAAGTTCCTCCTCCCTTCCAGTCCTCTGTTTTGCCGGTCTTACCTCTCTGCGACCTTTTTCCCTGTGCTAGACACTCATCCCACCAGTCTTCCATCATTGCTAGGCTTCCTCTCTGCCAGTCCTAATCCCCCCCCCCCCTTTTTTTTTTTTTTTTTTTGGTCCAACAGCTGTGGATGTTCTCCTGACCAGGCCAGCAGGGCTTCTTCCATTCCATGCAGAGGGCCTGCGGTTTTGTTTCCATTTTTGTGGGGAGGGTTTTGAGTCCTATGGTGTTACTGGCAGTCCCTGGTAGGGGTTGGCTGCTTGTGGCAGCCATTTTTGAATGTGCTAATTCCATGTACCTTGATTTGGGAGGATTCGTGGGCAGCCATTTTTGCAGAGGTCAGGCGGGGGACATTTGTCTGTATCTGTGTGGTGGCAGCCTTTTTGTACGGAACCTCTGAGTGTGTGGGGGTGGTGTCTTCCAGCATTCTGGAGCTTTGGCGCTCTCCTCCACAAGGCCGTCTCCCTCTTGGATGGTGTAGCATTGGCTGACTGCTCCTTATTTCTCTGGGTGTTGGTGGTCAGTCCTGCTGGGGTTCCCCCTGTCTGCAACAGCTGTTATGGGCAGTTTATTCCCCCCCCCAATGGAGCAATCTGTTCCCCACTGTGCCTGGTTGAGGGTGGTATTTACCTACGGAGTCTGAAGTGCACAACCCCCCCAGACCTCCTTTTGGAAGTGGCTACTCGGAGGAGGATTCTGAGCCAGAGGGAGCCTCAGCTGTAGCAGGTCTAGCTGTCCCTGATTCTGACAATGAAGAGGAATCCTCTGGCGCTGCTGCACATGAGAAAGCGTTGGTAGCCACACTCATTGTTGCAGTGCGGGAAGCCTTAAAAATTGAGGATTCTTATTATATTGACAACTTTGTGTATAAAACAAAAAAAGGGAATTTTTCATTTTCTTTCTGCATTTGTGACAAAATGTTTTCAAAAGACTCACCATGCCTCCTAAAATATACCTTGGGATATTTATTCAGAATGTGGTCATTTTGTGGTGTTTCTACTGTCCTGGTGCTCCAGGGCCTCCAAAAATGTCATAGGTAGTCAGGAAATTAGATGCATAATTTGTTGCTAGAATGCTTGAAGGTGGATTTTGGGCCCCTCTATATGGCTCGGCTCACACATGTAATATCATACTCAGGAGGAATAGCAGAATGCATTGTAGTGTAACTGTAAGTATGCCCATAATGTATGTCACAAATACAATGCCAAGCTGCAGTTTCTAAAGTGAGCAAAATCCTCTCTTGTATTAAAAGAGGTATAGACTCCAGAGAGATCATTTTTACCCCTGTACAAATCAGTAGTAACACCTCATCTGGAATATGAAGTTCAGTTTTGGGCACCAAAAGGGCAACCAAATTGGATAAGAGGCATGGAGGAGATCAGCTATGAGGAAAGATTAGAGTAACTGAATTTATTCTCTTGAAAAGAGGAGTTTAAGGGGGAATATGATCAACATGTATAAATACATCAGTGGTTCATATAGTGTACTCGGTGTAGAGTTATTCACCTTGAGGTCATCACAGAGAACAAGGGGGCACTCTTTACATCTGGAGGAAAAGAAATTTAATCTCCAAATACAGAAAGGTTTCTTCACAATAAAAGCTGTGAAAATGTGAAATAGACTCCCTCTGGCCAATTCAGTGGATTGCTTTAACCACTAGCCTACAGGGCACTTATACCCCCTTCCTGCCCAGGCATGCGCAGGATCCCGACAAGGCATACGGGCAGGCGGGCACTAGGAGGAAGGCAGACACTAGGACCCAGGCAGACAGTAGGACCCAGGCGCGCCTGTCGGCGCTGGGCGGGTTATTTAAAGAGCACCTCGGTGCTCATTCATTGCTGACTGGTCTTCAGCTTCCCCCAGTGTCCTGCTTGTTTCCTGTGCGATTCCTTTGGTGCTGACCCGGCTTGTTCCTGACCCGACTGATTACTCTCCTGCTCCTGGTTCATGACTTGGGCTCTGCTCCTGACCTTGGCTTCTCCTACTGATTCTGTACCTCGCTGCCCGACTGTTGATGACTTTGGCTTCCTTTTGACCCTGCTCCTGTTCCGTGTCCTGGCTACCTACTTGCTCTGCTGCACATCAGGCATTACCCAGAACCTGCTCTGTCTGCTGCTACAGTATTCTAATCAGAGGATACACTGCCTTTCCAGGCCATCATCTGCAAGAGCCGCAAGCAACAACACTGGCGCTCTTGTCCCCCTGGTTCCTAGACTCCCTCTGTTCCAACCTCAGCGGGGTCAGGGCTAGTGACACAAGTGAGGCCGACCTCATCAATTCAGTCTCCTATCAGGTACGTGACAATTTCCCTGTTTACATGTGATCAGCTGTGATTGGACACAGCTGATCACATGACCGAGCTGACATCTTTGGCACTTTCCGTGGATCTGTGATCCGCTGTGTCCAAGGGACACAGTGTACCGCCGATCGCCGCGCTCCGGGAGCCGCGCATGCGTGGTTAGAATGGGAGGACGTCATGACGTCCTCCCAGAACGAGAACCACCTTGCGTCTGTCATTTTACTATATGGGGGGCGGGAGGTGGTTGAGAGGCCTGGATTCTTTCTTGGATACACAATATAACTGGTTACTAACATTTATAGGTAAAGTTGATCCAGGGAATGTCCGATTTGCCTCTTGGGAGTTCAGGAAGGATTTTTTTCCCCCCTGCAGGAGCAAATTAGATCATGTTTTGCTGCATTTTTTGCCTCCCTCTGGATCAATTGTGTATGTGGGATTTATAACTTTTTTTTTTTTTTTTTTTTTTTTTTCCTTTATGGTTGAACTGGATGGACTTTTGTCTTTATTCAGCAAGACTATGTATACTATGTAAATGTGCCAACAAATTACATTTTCAGAAGACTGTCTTTCAGAAAATACCTTGGAGGGTTTGCTTTCCAAAATGTTTGTTTTTATTTATTTTTTGCACCAGGGCCTCCATAGTGTTATCGGTAATCAGGAAATTAGATGTGTAATTTATGCTCCTTGAAAGCCCAAAGGTACACTTTGGATTTTGACCCCCTCTATTCATCTAGGCCAGGGGTCAGCAACCGTGGCACGCCACCACATTTATCATGCCACGCAAGGGAGACCGGTGCCTTCCTCTCACTACACAGACTGGTGCACAGCCGGCTCTTTGTCACTTTAATTCTTTGCTGCCTCTGTTCCCGCCCACCTCACTCGACTTGCCTGCAGGTGACAAAGCTGTATTGAGGATGGGTGGATGCAGTGGGTGGTGCATTGCGCTCCCCAAATGGATGCTGTACCCAGCTCCGTGAGCTTCTCTCCCCAATCTCAGACTGTACTCCTCAAAGGACATGCAGGAGAGCCTATGTCCCATTAACCCCTTTCCTATGCCCCACTGACCCTATACTCTGCCTCCTGTCCTCTACCTTGCTTACCCTGTCCTTTTCCCTGATTACCCCATCTTATGCTTTGTTGGCCCATCCTATGCCCTGCTGACCATTATACACTGCCCTGCTGACCCATCCTTTGCACTACTAACCTTTGTACACTCCCCTGCTAACCTGTGTAAACTGCCCTGCTGATCCCTTGTCCTCAGCCCTACATGACCCCTGCCTTCTGCCCTACTAACTCCTGCTGACCACCCTGCTGAACCCTGTTCTCCACCCTACAGTTTCCTGTCCTCTGCTTTGTTGACCTGCATACACTTCCATGCTGACCTCCCATTCTCTTCCCTGCTGGCCTCTCTACACTGTCCTACAAACTGCTGACCCTATCCTCTGCCCTGCTGACTTCCCATTCTCTGTTCCCCAATATTTCTTACTGCACCCTCACATCAGGCAGGCTAGATCTGGTGCTGAGTCAGACGCCTTGAGCTGCCTGCTCTTATTTTGCAAACTTATGTTAATTTAGAGGTGAAGGAATTGGGCTGATCTGAGGGTGAAGGTGGAGAAATTGGGGCTTATTTGACATGTGACTGTGCAGAAACTGGGGCTAATCTGAGGGGAGAAGGAATTGGGGTGATCTGAGGGGTGAAGGCGCAGGAATTTTGGCTGATTTGCAGTGGGTGCAGGAAATGGGGTGAACTGAGGTGTGAAGGTGCAGGAATTGGGCGGATCTCTGAGGGGTGAAGGTGCAGGAATTGGGTGGATCTCTGAGGGGTGAAGGTGGAGGAAATGGGGCGATTTGAGGTGTGAAGGTGCGGGATTTGGGGCAATTTGAGGGGTCATTGTGCAGGAATTGGGCTGAACTGAGGTGTCAAGGCGCAGGAAATGTGGCTGCTTTGCAGTGGGAGTGCAGGAATTGGGGTGAATTGATGGGTGAATGTACAGGAATTGGGGCTTATTTGAGGTGTGAGGGTGCAGGAATTGGTCATTTACAACATTTATTTTATAAAACATTTCTTTTTCGTGCCGAAGTGTGAGAAGTTGTCATTATTTTTTGTTTAGCTGGCAGTCTGTTTCTTGGAAAATACGTTTCAACACACTATGCTCAAAAGGTTGCCTTCCCTTGTGAAATTCTCACACACGTTGCATCCGCACATTCAAGCCGCATGAAAGTGTGACAAAATTACAACTTAAAAAAAAAAAAAACTTGCCATGCGAACTACCTTGGGCTGTCTACTTTACAAAAAGGGGTCGTTTTAGAGCCTAAAGAAATTAGATAAGCAGTCAGAACATCAGGACTGATCAGTCTTCAAATAAAAAGAAATATATATATATATATATATATATATATATATATATATATATATATATATATATTTTCAAAAGTTTGCATACACTGGCAGAAATTGTGAAATTTTGTTATTAAAAAATATGACTGATCATGTCAAAAAATGCACTTTATTGAAGGATGATGATCATATGAAGCCATTTATTATCAAATAGTTTGGCTACTTTTTAAATCCTGATAACAGAAATCGCCCAAAATGGCCATGTTCAAAAGTTTATATACCCTGGAATGTTTGGCCTTGGTACAGACACATACGAGTTAAAATGCCAATTAGAGGTAAATGTCCCACATCTATGGCTTTTTAAATTGCAATTAGTGTCAGAGGATCTCTTGATACCAAGCCAAGGTCTCACAATTTCTGCCAGGGTATGCAAACTTTTGCGTGTGGGTGGGTGTATAAATGTGTATGTATGTGGATAGATAGATCTCAGTTTGTAGAGACTATAATTTTCACACAAACCATGCTCTGATTTAGGTTATTTTTACCAGAGAAATGTATCAGAATACATTTGGGCCTAAATTTATGGTAATGTTTAAAGTTGTTGACTAAGAAAAACATGTCTTTTTTTCACGCTCTTTGGTATGTTTGTTCATTTATATAGCAAAAACTGAAAAACCCAGTGGTGATTAAATGCCACCAAAAAGCTCTATTTGTTTCCAAAAAAAAGATAATTTAATTTGGGTACAGTGTTGCATGAAAGAGTCATTCAACATGTGACAGTGTTGAAATCTGAAAATTGGTTTGGGCAGGAGGGAGGTGAAATTGTCCGGTATTAAGGTGGTTAATGAGGCTGTATGGTTTGTGTAACCACTTGAGCTTTGGAAGGTTTTACCGCCTTCATGACCAGGACATTTTTTGCACTATGCTACTTCAACTGGTAATTGCGTGGTCATGCAATTCTGTACAGAAATTACATTTTTGTTTTTCAGCCAAATAGATTTCTTTTGGTGATATTTGATCACCACTGGGTTTTTTTTTTTTTTTTTTTTTTTTCGATCTAAAAAAACCTAAAAATTTTGAAACAATACTGTATTTTCTACTTTGTCATAAAACATATCCAATAAAATCAAATTCCGCCATACATTTAGGCCAAAATGTATTCTGTGCATGTCTTTTGGTAAAAAAAAAAAATAACTATCAAGTGTATATTACTTGGTTTGTGTGAGAGGTATAGCATCTACAAGCTTAGATATAGATATATAGATATATAGATATATCTATCTCTCTCTCTGATGGCCTCTCTCATTTCAAGGCCCTAAAATGCCAGGACAGTACAAATTCCCTTCAGATTACCCCTTTTGTTGGAAATGTTGGAAATTCTTTCCCTTACTTACTTTGAAAATTCAAGAAACTGAATAGATTTCTTTAAATATTGTGTGTAATGTAAATGTGTGTGTATGTTTATGTATTTGTATTCGTTTATTGTATATTTTTTAACATACTATCACCAGTGCAGTACAGCGTCGTCGTTTGACAGATGTGGTGATCATGGACACTGACTGGTGACAGTATATAAAAAAAAAAAAAAAAAAAAAATTGGCATTGATGTGACTGGGATTATGGCTTCTTTAGCTGAAGCATGATTAAGTCTTTATCTATTAATACCATTGCATGTATACTGGTTACTGGGCGTTGGAACTAAATATATTTGGGGGTTAAATATGTATGCTTTTTATTTATAATTGGAATCGTGGCTATAGAGATATAGATATATATAGATGGATGGATAGATATATTAGTACATATACATTCAGTGCATCTATTTTAATGTTTTTTTTATTTTAGGGAAAATGGAAGATTATTCTCAAGAAAACCTTACCACGCGTTCTTTGCTAAAGGGTATTTTGGCAACTGAGATTGTTCGTCCGGAAGTAAAACACAAGCCTAAACAGAGGTATAATTGCGTTATATTTTATCATTTCGAAAGTGTGAAATTATATTTTAATCTTTTCTATATGTTATATGTATTGTCTAAATAACAAAAAAAAAAAAAAAAAAAAAATGAAGAATACCCTTCACATCTAAACAGAGGATTACCTGTGTTAGCAGTGTGTTATAGAAAGGTGATGGAAGAGGAGGGGGGTGGTGTCGGGGTTTGAAAACAACGTACCAAATGAAAGCTTTTTAACTTTAAAAAAAAAAAAAATTGCAGTTTATTGGCACATTAGTCATAGCATGTTTGCCAAATTGACAGTTGAATACTGAAGCTGCTTTGGTTTGGGCATCTATAGCAGGCTTCAATGATTTCTGCTTTTTTTTTTTTTTTTTTGACACTTTGGTATAGAGAACTGTTGACTCTGAGGAATCTGTGTCCATAGGAAGATGCTACTCTACATCTATATACTTTTCCATGGTCTGAGGCAAATCGGCACAAAATTGAGGCAGAATCTGAAATTAAACAAGGTCTACATGGTAAAAATGCTGTCAGTTATTGGCAGCCAAGGTAGGGTCAGCCCTGTGTCTATGGATTACTGCACTGTCCATAATCTGTTCAAACTGATTTGAACCCGTATCTGTCCTAATCTAATTAGGTATGCTTGAATTTACAAACTGCAGTATCGCTGTTCTTCTGTGGTATTGTGTTTTGGTGTAGTGTTTTTTTTTTTTTTTTTCTATTAAGCATACTAATGGAAATTGTAAGAAAAGTGGACACAAAACAAAATGCAAATAAATATAAAGTAAGCCTGTAAAACAATGCAAACCAGCAAACAACACCAAGCATATTGATTATCAAATGGATCGAATAGAGAAACTAAAACAATGTCTGTCATTCAAACGAATATGTAGCCAAAAATCTATATCCAACAGATATAGGCAAAAATAGATCTAATGCTTTCACAGACCCAGGAAGATGACTTGACCACAGTCCAGGCGCCCCCAATAAACCCCATCCCCTCCACAACCTACCCTCCCCCAGATCTTAATTCGATCAGGCAAGCATCAGTATGTATACCTGACAACGCAAGAAAATTAATTCTATATTCCATAACAGATTCTCACATTAAACTAAACTATAAACAAAAATGTAAAGAAACAAACCAATTAATCATAACTCTATTGTGAATCCTGGCAAATAATTCCTGCTGAAAAGAAATAATTACACCCTACAGTCTCACAAAATCAAAGATCTTATAAAAGGGGTTTAAAGCTGATATTTTCCTTCAACTCTGGTGACCTAGTAGCCTCAAACTGAAAAATCCATTTTGTTTCCAACTGGAGGAGACTAACAATAATCCACACCAACCTTCTGACAGTTAATTGCATATCGTGGGGTCCATGTCTTACCATTTGGTAAAGTCACACTTCTTCCTGCATGGATCCAATTTCAAAATTTGAAACGTCCACATGGGAACGTGCCTCTATGTCTGATTACTGGGGGTACCTTGTTTTTGTAAAAAGCTGTGCATCAGATAATCTTTTTAATGATCTGGCCCGCCTAAAGGTAATTTGGGGCCTATTATTCATGTATTTAGCTGCCATCGGGTCTTCCCTAAGGAGATGCCAGTGAGCTGGCTCGCTGCTCAATGTTTGCCTCCAGCTGACTACTCCAATGACACTTGGATCGAGCTGTGGCTGCTGCTAGTGTTGGGAGAACCTCTGCTTTGGACATGGATCAAAAATGTTCTGTCTTACACGTCATGTCATGGTTGACTTCTTTTAACCCCTTTTACAACTAAGGGTAAAACAAATCTTAAAGCCTAAGTAAAATTTTACAACTGTGACATGTTAGTAAAACCCTACATGTCATCACAACTACTTTGTAGATCCAGGTGGATTATACTTTTTTTTTTTTTTTTTTTTTTTTTTCATGACGAAGCTTTCATTTGGTGGTAAATGGTAATGAATATCTTTTTTTTTTTTATTACCAAAGGAAAACTGGCCCAAAATGGTGAAACAATATTTTTAAATTAAGCTCTGTGTTTCTTGTTCTTACTATAACCTACCACCAAGGAACAAATCAAAATACATTTTCCAGCTCCTCGCAGCGATACAATTTGTGTCTATTTGTACCTGTATTACAGGCCAGAAATAATAGTGTGCGTGTTTTTTTGTGTTTTTTTTTTTCCTAAAACACACTGACACCAGTTTAAAATTAATAAAAATCCTGACCTTTTGACCCAACAACTATCCCTGGCACTGAACTAGATCAAACCTTGATCTAGGAATTTTTTCTTTTTTTAAGAGTTTTTTTTTTTTCTCTATAGAGAGAGATCATGTGACCCAGAATTGGGAGTCCCAGGTCCCGATCATTAGAAGGGGACCCAGGGCTCTTGGTGACACCCCAGTCTTTGTGCTGGGAGCGCGCTGTGCGGCGTGCTCACAGCACAAAGACAGGTACGCAAATATGCGACCCCACTGAAAAAAGCCCACTTCTGTGAGGCCACAAATTTGTGTGATATCGGTGGTAAAGGGGAATTGCATATTTCGCACCCTTTTGGTGATGTGTCTGATGATGACTCTTCTTGCTGAGCCACCTGGTAGTTTTTTTGCGACTTTCACGGACTATTGTTATATGGAGTGTAAGTATTTTTACAATTGAATTGGTCACATGTGCTTATAAGTAAGCATTTGCACATTTGTGTGAACTTTATTTGATCACAATTCACAAATTTGTAATTGATTATGAGCCTGGCACTAGTTGTATTTATAAATTTTTAGAAAGCTGGTAGCTTGTAACTGGTAACATGTGCTGCTGCTGGTTTTATGCTTAACATAGATTAAGTAGGTAGTGCGAGAAGTTTCACATGTTAACTTGTAGTACTTAAACATAAACATGCCTTTTACTTGACACATGTTTGGTATCTTCACATGCTAGAGGTAGAATATTTTCTTTTCTTGTTCAGTAAGTTTTTATTAAAATTTCTAAAGCAAAATTGGTTTGAAAAATCAGATATAAAATAAAGGTTATCGCTATTCATTAAAACAAGACATAGCAATAAATAATACTCAAGAAGAGGAGGGATAAAATATATAATTAAAAATGGGAAGAGAAGGAGGGGCAGAGCCTGAAGCAGCATGGAATAGGACAGTAGAGTAAGGACCTCCACTTGTACATTTTCTGAAACCTTTATATCCTGGGACCCCACAGCTTCTTAACTTGCCCCGTTGTATCCCATGTGGACTCAGCTTCATGTCCCTGGTCCACATGGATCAATCAGGCTTTATGCCTTGTTGAAACGCCTCTTTTATTCTTAGACTACTGTTTATTAATTTACAGGCAACTCACAATAACATTGGCACTTGTACGATCATTTCCTGAGATACAGCCAAGGTTTTTGATTCAGTTGATTGGTGCTACTTTTGGAAATGGCCTTCATTTCATAAAATGGGTGCAATTATTGTACCAGGCCCAGGTGGCAAGGGTCCTGGCTAATGGTTGGCTATCTAAATCGTTTCCTCTATTTAAGAGGATGAGATAAGGCTGCCCCCCCCCCCCCCACACACACTTTTGTAGGCATTGGCGGCAGAACATCTAGTGATGGCCTTATGATCCCATCCTTTTATCCAGAGTCTACAAATAGGCACATTAGTCAAAACGGTTAGTATGTATGAGAACAGAGCTGGTGACATGTTACACTGTTTTGCTTACTTGGGCCCCTCCTTACAAACCACCCTGCAGTTTGGATAGTTCTCAGGCCTAAAAATGAACTGAGAAAAAAATCTCAGATCCTACCCATCGATGGCTTCCTACTGCCCAGGGACCAGGCTTATCTTCCCTTACAGCAGGTCCACAAGATTAAATACCTGAGAGTTGCTTTCACCAAATCCCCTGCAGACTGTTTCCACCAATATTGAACCTTTGTTTTCCATGATTAAATCCAAGACTCAAGTACGGGCCGGGTTGTCATTGGGTGTGTTGGTAAGAATAAATTTATTAAAAAGTATACTTTGTGCCCAAGATATTGTGTCTCCTATGGCACTCTCCTGTATGTCTGCCTTTAAAATATTTTAAGCTTCTAGAGTCTATCCTTAATCCTTCTGTATGGGGCTCTAATAGACTCAGACTCAAACTGTCCTACAGTGCACTTAAAAATCCAACGAACCTCAGGGGAATGTACCTTCCATATTTTAATCTTTACTACCTCACAGCTCGGTTATCTCATCTATACAGTGTAGCTTAAGTGGACAAGGTTAGATTTTGTACTCTCCTGTGCCCCCCCCCGCCCCCGACTTGGCTGTCAAATGATCTGTTTCACTGCCAGGAAATTCATTGCAAGTTGTTGGATGTGGATTGTACTGCCCACTCTCAACTCTTGGATTAGTGAAATAAAACACTTTACTCCTATAAGACGTTTATATACATTAATTTGGTTTGCCATCTGTGACGGACGCAAGATCGCTGCCACTAATATGTGACGATCCCACAATCGCTGTCACCAGTATGTGATGAACACGGCGTCAGACCCCAGCCCTTCTCACCAAACTCGTGACCGAAGGACTAGCCAATCTAAAACCGCGATGTCACGTGCGTAACAATGCTGCACCCTACACAACAATTTTCCAGCTAATTGGACCACAATCTATGTACCGGCAGCCTGAGCGATTGTTACTGGGTCAGGTTAATTACGCAATTAATCCTTCACACTACCACCACCTCCTTTTTGTACAAAGAAAGAGGAAACTCGGCGATATCAGTTATAACACTATAATAATTGAGGTAATCATCTGCATAACACGGTCACCGCAGGCCGGTTATACAGAGGGTTAAACAAGCACAGTAGCGCTCTTTTTAGAGCAGGAATTCGGAAATTGCAATTAAGAGCTATAGAAACAGTTCAACACGTTCAGAAGGAAAGATTTAATACTAAAAGGTCAAATGGGTGCAATAAAAATATTTACAGAAAAAGATGTAACCTATATATATATATATATATATATATATATATATATATATATATATATATATATATATATATATATATATATATATATATATATATAGAGAGAGAACAACAGCACAGCAAAGAGATAACAGAAGGAGGTTAAAGGGTAAAGTACTTGCCATTAGGTCTTGGATTTAAGCAGATCAAATTTCAGAGCAGAAGGGTGATTTGATCTCCCTCTGTTTCGATGGTCAACGGGAGAAATCTTCAACTTGGCTCTCTTAGGCTTGACAGCCAGTTTTGTGGTCCCCCAGCAGGGGCTGTCTCTAAAGCCAAGGACCAATGCCTCATTTAGTTAGGGATGGTCTGGGCGGATACCTCAACTAGAGCCAAAATCTCTCATAACTCACATTTTGGCTCATAACTTTCCATATGCATAAGTGACACTCCACCCGCAGGTAGATTATTATGCAGACACGTCTGAGGATTGATTAGATATGAAATTCTACACTGGTTCACGAGATCTGCCTTTCTATGTATTCCAACCACGAAGAGTAACCTATCAAACTGTTCGCCTCCTCTTGGCCAATCTGATGATATGCCTGTTTTTTATGTAAGTCTCTCATATTTCAAGATATGAGACATAAGGGAAAACCGGATTTTTAAAAAGGTTATCTGGTTTCCTGCTTCTCTGGAATGCCTTGAACTCCTGGGAAGGCTGCGTTATCTTTTTACGAGGTGTTAAATTTTACAGCTCTGGTAGACAACCCAGCATTTCGCTCAGAAATGTTTTATAGCTCTGGGATTCCCTGCTGTGCTCTGGCCTGTGACACTTTTTAACACACAGGCCATATGTCAATGTATATGAACAGAGAGCAAGGGGGGGGAGAATGAGGGGACAAAATGGAGATTTCTTAACAAAATGGAGGCTGCGTCCTTCACTGTGTGCACGCTTGTTACACCATCTAAATATAATAAGACCTGGGACTGTTGGCTGCAATTTCCTGCAACATGTATATGAATGCCTTGTACATGAATACTCCCCTTTTTTTTTTTCCTCTTTGTTATTTGCTATTTGTGGATCACCTTGCTACATTTTATCATTTTGTGTGCTCATAGAAGCTATGGATCCTTGTCCCTTCCTTAGGTAATTTCCTCAACTCTGTAGTCACCTACATAGTTTAGCTTTATGGCTCTCTCTAGCCCCTTGATATATAGGTACCTTGATGTGATTGTTACCTACAAACTGGATTTTTTTACTTTCTTGCTTGTAAAATCCATTTCTTGGAGTACATCACGGAACACAGAGCAGGCTGTAATCATTACCGTCTGGGTTTTGTGCCACTTATAGGTGAATGGAGATTGGCAGACCAAAAACAAAGTAAGTCCTCTCACCTATGTAACTACCTCCCATACAGGAAGTTCCTCAATTTTGTAGCAAGCCATAAACTCCCTGAAAGAGGGGAAGGGCCTCTGTGCCCCGTGATGTACTCCAAGAAATGGATTTTACAGATAAGTAGAAATAATCCAATTTTCTTTATTGTACATCACTCAACGCAGCGCAGGCTATAATAATTACCATCTGGGATGTGCTAAAGCAATGCACTTGAGGGGAAGGAGAAACAGACAAAAAACCATAATCGATCCTACAGAACATACTCTGTTGTCCACAGCACTCTGCAGCCAAAAGCATTATCCTCTGTGGTTTGAAACCTTGTGAATGCGTGTACCAAAGACCATTTTGTGGCTCTGCAGACCTGAGCCACTGGCGCTTGATGACGACTAACACAAGACGCTCCCACACTCATATTGGAGTGCGTGGTTTTTGTTTTTTTTTACCCGAAAGGGGAGCAAAAAATCAAGTCTGATTGTTTTGATCTGTGCAGATAACCTTAAATAAGTTCTGACAGCCCGAATTATATCCAAAATGTGAAGAGCCTCCTTTCCTGGCGACTGCGGAAAAAGTCAGGTAAGACTATGTCCCGTTTTCAAAAGATAACTTGAAACCACTTTCGGCAAGATGTGGATGAGGCCAAAACACCCCCTTATGGGAAGGACCAAAAAATTGCTCTTTACACAAAAGAGCTGCCAAGTGTGATACTCTTCTTGTCAAAGTGATCAGAACCAAAAAAATAGATGTTAAAACCACCTTCTGAGTTAATAAGACTAAAGGAATATCACAAATTGGATCAAAAGGTGGTTTCTGCAAAACAGCCAAAACCAAATTTGAATCACAAGGACGGTCTAACAGGCGGAACCATATTGAACACCCCTAAATGAGGGAATGAAGCAGCGAATTAGAAGCAATCAGTCTCTTTGAAAAGCAGAGGGGACATCTACACTGATCATCAGGGCAATGATGATCAGTGTGACCTGATGATCAGTGTAGTCCCAGCAGTGCCACCTGTCAGTGCCACATCAATGCCACATATCTGCCCAGCTGAGCTGCCTTTCAGTGCCGCCTGTCAGTGCCCATCACTGCAGCCTCATTAGCGCACATCAGTGAAGGAGAAATATCACTTATTTACAAAATTTTATAACAAAAACTAAAACTTTTTTTTTCAAAATGTTCAGCTTTTTTTGGTTTGTTTAGCAAAAAATTAAAAACCCAGAGGTGATTAAATATCACCAAAAGAAAGCTCTATCTGTCTTAAAAAAAAAAAAAAAAAAAAATTGATATAGGTACAGTGTTGCATGACCGCACAATTGTCATTCAAAATGTGACCGCGCTGAAAATTGTCCTGGGCAGGAAGGGGGTATAAGTGCCCAGTAGACCTAGTTTAGGTTACCTCTACAGTGAGTTGTAAAGCTTTTAAATGCAAATGTTGAGAAAAGTACAAAAAAAAAAATCACTTGCTAAAATGAGAGTGTCAAAACTAGTAATGTGTAGTTGCATTATGAGTAACCAGGGAATGTTTTTCTTGATTTGAATATCAATAGGTTACAACTGTTTTTCCAAGATTATGGCTGATAAAAGCTTAAACTACACTTGTTTCGGTGCCCTTCAACGTAGTCACACAGCAGCAAGTAGATAATTGCTGCAGCCTAACAGTTGTAAATCTTTACATTTTGTGTACTTAGTATACCAGTGCTTTACATATCAAATAGCTCATCGCTTTTAGTAGGGAACTGTTAGTTTTCAGTGGGATTCAAAATTTCCAAAATGAAAGCCACTTCCATACAAAATTCACCTAGTGTCGGTGACATATGCTCAATTAAATTACCATAAATCAAAACCCAAATAAGGAGGGGGGAAAGAGCCATACAAATGCCATAAAGTTGAGTAATCATTACATACCCCTCCAAGATGGGGGGGGGACGGGGACGGATGCTTTAACATTTTTTCCAATAGCTTTTACTGCTGTCATGAGGCATGTAAACCTTACCTGTGACAGCAAGAGGCAATGATAGGTACTCTTTATGGACTGATCTGGGTTCCATAAGACCCCATATCCCTCTTCTGCCCTGAAAAGCATTTGATCACACCAAGATCGGTGTGAACAAATGCTTTCCATTTTTAAAAATGGCGCCGTTTCCATCTGGGAAAGTGATTGTATGCTCATCGCTTCCTTTTTCCTATATCATAGGGACAGACAGAGTGGTTCTGGTCTTTGTCCGCCTCTATGATCAGCCAGCAGAAGCACTGCCTGGTTGTTTGGGTGTCCTGGGTTGGACAGGCTCTGTCTCCCCACCCAGTGGATAGGACTCTCACAGTACAAGGTTGCAGTTAACAATAACTGAATTATAGCAACAAAAATTAAAAATGTAAATAATAAAAATATTTAATCTGCACATAACAATAATTGGATAATATTACCAACAAAAATAAATATAGATAGATAGATAGAGATGGATATATATAGAGATATATATATATAGAGATAGATAGATAGATATAGATAAATAAAATAAAAAATAAAAATTTCTGTAGATCACAATCAGATTACAACAAAAATAAATGCAAAGTATAAATTAGAAAATAAAAATATCAAAATAAATGCAAATCTCCTTTAAAAATAGATTTATTTTATAAAATAAAAATAATTTAATACATAAAATAATCTGCTGCTAACAATCAGTAATAAACCAGATTAATTAAAAAGAAATAAACAAAAAATAAAATACAAAACAAAAAATAAAATATATAAATTAATTAAATATTTATTATTATTATTAATTAAATATATAAATTGATGATAGGTGTGTGTGTGTGTGTGTGTGTGTGTGTGTGTATGTGAGAGAGATCTAGAGAGAGAGAGAGAGAGAGAGAGAGAGAGAGAGAGAGAGACACACACAGCGACAGCGCCCCTTCGCCAAGCGGGAGGGGAGTTCCACAGACGTCCGGTTAGCCTGCATCCCCCCTCTTGAGCCGCTTGGACCGCTTTTACAAGAGCCGACCATTGGTTCTAAACCCTGCTGCTTGCCCGCAGGTGGGCTAAATGTTTTAAAAAAAATCTTCTTGCCCGGCACCCAGAACTGCATGTCCCGGGCATCTGGTGATAGGAATTCAACATCCCTGACTGATTGCAGCTAAATACAACATACAGTCTGACACCTAATACTCCTGTTATGCAGATAGAGTAAGATCGAGACACACTTGGTCACAACCCCTAAATACAAAAAGATGCCATAGTGTGCGAATGAATATATATGATAAAAACCAAGATTATAAAAAATTAACCCCATTCTTCCACCAAATAAGAGAGTGGAGTTGTGGAGACATACAAGAGAGCAGAGATGCACTTCATATTACTCTAACCCTAATTGGAAAGGGGAGCATACACAGATCAATCCATATAACAAATCGTGTGTGGAAAAAGAGGGCGTCATACCTTAAATCCTGCCATGTATCTATGGTGGTAGGCTCCAAACGGAATCCCTTAATAAACATTCTTTCAGGTAGATCAAGAAATCTGCTCATTCAAACACATGAAAAATATCCACCTACTCCATAAAACTGGGTGGATTTCTTTTTAGCGCGAGATCAATGTTATTCATAACATGTTGCAACTCTAAGCAGAGAGTAGCCAAATTGTATAAACACCTAGTTTACTTTGTATCTGCCCTCTACATGCATATCTAATACCCACAGGTCATATCTGCTGAATATAACTTGCCTGTCAAACTCCCAACATTTGAATAGTGAACTCTCCTTATCAGGGGGTTGTTAAACTGATGCTACCAAGAGCTTTCACAGGAAATGCAGCTGCATGTGCCAATCATGACCTGTTGCTAGTCGTAGCAGGTACTGCTAGGGTTGTGTCATCAACCGATATACTTGTAATCGGAGCTCTGCATGCATTTCAAACAATCATGTATTGTATCTATCCAATATGGACTGTCCATCAAGCTCCAATCAATGAGGAATGCTGCACTGCCAATAGCCTAATAGTAATATAAATGCTGTGTGTAATATAAATCAAAAAATGTGTAATTTGTCTATGGTTTGCAAAGTCCATCTATACACTGTATAGCATGTACAAAAAA
Organism: Staurois parvus; assembly: GCF_062004578.1. Classification (NCBI taxonomy): domain Eukaryota; kingdom Metazoa; phylum Chordata; class Amphibia; order Anura; family Ranidae; genus Staurois; species Staurois parvus. The sequence continues at coordinate 253,944 of NW_028318390.1, read as the reverse complement.
TTAGAGGTGGAAGATGGCATCCTGTATAAATTAACTCTGCCCACACATCGGTTCTGCTAGAAATCAACAGATCTTGATTTTGTGGTAGCTATATTTTCCTAATATTCCTCACTTAAACCGAAGAAACCTTTTGGTTATCAGTAAAAATTTGCTTTCATTTCTTAGTATTCGTCGTGCATCTGTGTCTCGTATGCATCAAGAGAAGATTTCTGCATCTCCAACAATGAGTCTGAGAAGCCAAATGAAGGCAAGAGTGAGACGATCTTTTGGAAAACTGGTATGTTCTAATCTGTTTGCTGCATTTTAGAGCTAACTTCACAAAAAAACAAAAAAAAAGCAATGAGTGTAATTTTGTTTTTAATACATGTCTTTGCCTAATTAAAGGAGTTGTTCATGTACTTTGACTACCAGCCTTTTGATTTAAAATATATACCAATAGTACAAAAAGCCCACAAGTCTTGGTTGAGTCTATAACTAATCTTGTTTGTTTTCACATATAAGAAAGGATAGATTAAGAACAGGTATGCCTGAAGGCTGCCCACCCCTCCTTAGAGGAGGTGTGGGCTCCCTCCAGGAATACCTGCCCTTAATCGGAGGTCCCTTGACATGGGCACTGTGGCTTGCGCATATATTTGCAAATGTGTTCAAACAGAATCCGTTTTTAACGTAAACTGATAGAGACACTTTGGTGGATATGCAGACCGGTTGGTAAGTGTGCTGGGAAATTCTTTGTTTGTAATGTGCATTGCCCTTCCATGTGCACCTTGCTGCAAATGCCAGCTATAGGTTGGGGTGGTTGTCACTAAATTGTGTAATATTAAGAGTAAGGTAGGGGTTCAAAATTAGAACATTCCAGTAATGATGCCAAGGGATGAAGGTGAGAATATGAAAAAGAGAGGATCTTAATGAGGGACAGGAATGTGACGGAGTTGAAAGAGATGAATCCCACCCCTCCTAAGGGCTATGTGGCTTCCATTTAGCTCAAAAATGTAATGCCCGTTGGCCTGGTTGAGAGTAGGAAATCCTCAGGGCCTATCTTGAGGGATTTTTCTTTGGTATTGGAAAAAATTGTTTATGTTGCTTGACAGAAAAAAAAGATCAAAAGCTGTAAAGATAGTATCACCATAGGAGCATAGAACATACTGTACATAGTATGAACTAAGGAAAATTTGAAATCGTTAAAGATCAAATGGATAAAGCCAACGTCAATTTATTAGGACTCAGTGAACTCAAATGGACAGACAGGTACACTTTCACTCAAAGGATATGCTACTCTGGTCATGTAACTTGCAGGAAAAATGGTATGGCATTTATCCTCAACAAAAAGCTCTCAAAGACTAAGAGATACTATCAATGATGGTCATCTCAATCCATCTACAGGGAAGGCCGATCAATGTCACCATGATCCAAGTGTATCCAACAACAGATGCAGATGGAGGATGTAGAATTATTTTATGAACAACTTCAAAGTACAATAGATCAAGCAGTGAATCGAGATCTACTAATCATCATGCGGGACTTTAATGGAAAAGTAGGATGTAAATCCAAAGATGCAGTGGTTGTAAAGTATGTTTTAGGAGAAAGAAATTAAGCTGGTGATAACTTTTTACAGTTTTGCAAAGCTAACTGTCCATCAAGAATACACAATTCCAGCACCACAAGCATCGGGTATACACATAGATCTCTCCAAATGGCATGAATCGTAATCAAATTGAGTACATCTGCATAGGACAGAGGTGGAAATCTGCACTTTTGACAGCAAAGACTAAACCAGGAGCTGATTGTGGTAGCAACCACAAGATCTTTAGAGGCCTTCCAAGATATATTGAAAATTTCCACAAGATTACTGGATTAAACTAAATAGATTTGCAGTTCTGGGTACAGAAGATTGAGAGCCTGAAGAGTTATGAAACCATATTAAAACCATTAGTGAAGAAGCTGAAAGAACATTACAGATGAAGATAGGGGTGAATCTGCAGTGAGGCAAATAAGGCATTTGCATTGGGTGGCATTTTACAGGGGGGCAGCGCCACCCCCAGGCAGAAGGAGCCAGTGGCTTCACTGTAGGGGAGCAATTGCCCCTTAGGTTATTCCTTGACACCCCCCATTTTTTTGTGCAGGCCAGTCTCGTCTGGGCTTGGGTGGGGGGCAGCTGGGCTGGCACAGATTTGTGGACCGGATATAGGATGTAGAAGGGTTTGGTGCGTGGTCCTACCCCTTCCAGCTGGGTTAAGTTTGGAGCTCTATGGTGCATCTTGGGGACTGGATAGTCACTGAAGACTCTGACAGAGAGTGGGGGGGGAATAGTTTCCCCAGCTGGGAGGTGGAGGGGGTTCTGTGTGTCACCTCATGGCTGGGGAGTGGAGAAGGGTGCGTGAATTCATTAATGGGGACAAGTAGCAATGGGGGTTTATGTTAAACACAAAATCTATTTCATCATGCTTTGCTATATACAGTTTTATTACACTAAATACAGTGCCTTGAAAAAATATTCATACCCATTTTAAATTTTCCACATTTTGTCATATTGCAGGCAAAAATTTAAATGTATTTTATTGGGATTTTGTTCTACACCAACACAAAGTGACAGATAATTGTGAAGTGGGAGGAAAATGATAACTGGTTTTCAAAATTTCTTACAAATATCTGAAAAGTGTTGCATGCATTTATATTCAGCCTCCCCTGACACAATACTTTGTAGAACCATCTTTCATTGCAATTACAGCTGCAAGTCTTTTTTTTGGGTATGATCTCTACCAGCTTTGCACATCTAGGAGTGACATTTTTGCCTATCCTAATTTGCAAAATAATTCAAGCTCTGACAGATTGGATGGAGAGCATCTGTGAACAGCAATTTTCATGTCTTGCCACAGATTCTTAATTGGATTGATGTCTGGCCTTTGACTGGCCCATTCTGACACATGAATATGCTTTGATCTAAATCTGTAGCTCTGGCTGTATGTTTAGGGTTTTTGTCCTGCTGGAAGGTTTTGTTTTAAGATTGCCCTGTATTTTGGCTCCATCCATCTTCCCATCAACTCTGATCAGCTTCCCTGTCCCTGCTGAAGAAAAGCATCCTCACAACATGATGCTGCCACCACCATATTTCACGGTGTGGATGGCGTGCTCAAGGTGATGTGCAGTTTTAGTTTTCCGCCACACATAGCGTTTTGCTTTTAGGCCAGAAAGTTACATTTTGGTCTCATCTGACCAGAGCACTTTCTTCCACATGTTTGCTGTGTCCCCCACATGGCTTCTTGCAAGCTGCAAACGGGACTTCTTACGGTTTTTTTCTTTTCAACAATGGCTTTCTTCTTGCCACTCTTCCATAAAGGCAAGATTTGTGGGGTGCACGACTAATAGTTGTCCTGTGGACAGGTTCTCTCACCTGAGCTGTGGATCTCTGCAGCTCCTCCAGAGTTACCATGGGCCTCTTGGCTGTTTCTCTGATTAATGCTGTCCTTGTCCGGCCTGTCAGTTTAGGTGGACAGCCATGTTTTGGTAGTGGTCTCTTTCCATTTTTGGACAATGGACTGAATAGTGCTCTGCTCTGTGAGATGTTCAAAGCTTGGGATAATTTTTTATAACCTATCCCTGTTTTAAACTTCTCCACAACTTTATCCCTGACCTGTCTGGTGTGTTCCTTGGCCTTCATGAGGCTGTTTGTTCACTAATGTTGTCTAACAAACCTCTGAGGGCTTCACAGAACAGCTGTTTATACTGAGATTAATTTACACACAGGTGCACTCTATTTAATAATTAGGTGACTAATGAAGGCAGTTGGTTCAACTAGATTTTAGTTAGGGGTATTAGAGTAAAGGTGGCAGAATACAACTGCGGGCCACACTTTTCAGAAATTTTATTTGTAAAAAATGTTGAAAACCATTTATCACTTTCCTTCTACTTAGCAATTATGTGCCACTTTGTGTTGGTCTATCACATAAAATCCCAATAAAATAATTTGTTTTTTTATTGTAACATGACAAATTTCAAGGGGTGTGAATACTTTTTCAAAGTGTTTGTAGTCTTTTTGTAGTCTTTTCAAAATACACCACTGGATGAAGAAAAAAGTTGCCTTGGATTTCAGAAGAAACTAGAAAGTTAGAAAACAAGGCAAGCCAACATTTCTGGTGATATAGTAAAAAGGTTTCTCAAATGAATCGAATCAATTCCAAGTTCGGAAAGATAAAGGGAGAGATACCTCAAGAATATTTTGTCAGAAAATTGAGGCAAAGCATGTAAAAGTTAAAATCAGACTAGCTTTTCAGGACATTAAAAGATGGAAGCAGAAATTCCAACTTCGATTGGGGATGCTCAAAGACTCCAACAAACTTATACTGCATGATCCAGAGAATATTAAAAAGAGATGGAAAGATAATACTGAAAACCTATATATAAAGCCGTGTGGATAACCTTGTAGAAAGTAGACCAGGCAGTGACGCTAAAGACAAACCAGATATACTAAAGGAAGAAGTCGTACCAGCAATTAAAACTTTATCGAAAAATAAGTAAGCACGTATCAATGAGATTCCAATTGAGGTAATCGGAGGCTCTGAAGGTGCTATCAGCTCAGCTATGTCAACAGATCTGGAAGGAAAAAACTTGGCCAACTAACTAGAATAATTCACTGTTCATTCCCGTATTAAAGAAAGATGATGCCAAATATTGTAACAAGTACAGAACTAGATTGTAAGCTTCAAGGAGCAGGGCCCTCCTATCCCTCTTGTATTGAACTGTATTGTTGCTGTATTGTCTCACTTTATATTGTAAAGCGCTGAGCAAACTGTTGGTGCTATATAAATCCTGTATGATAATACAGAACGATTAATTCCACATGCTAGCAAATTATTACTGAAAATAATACAAAGGAGAATACAATCCTAGATTGAGTGAGTGAGAACTACCAGAAGCTCGGGCTGGGTTCAGAGAAGGCCGAGGAACAAGAGACATAATTGCCGTTGTTAAATATTGGAAAAGAGCAAAGAATACCAAAAAGATTGCTTCATTGACTACAGTAAAGCATTTGATTGTGTGGATCATGATAAATGTATGCAGGGCTCTTTTGCAAATGGGAGTACCTAAACACAACACAGTTAATAAAGAACCTCTACAAAAATCAAGAAGCTGTAGTGAGAACTGAATACAGCAACACTGACTGGTTTCTGATAGAATGTGGTGTGGTGTCAGGCAGGGATGTATCTCGTCACCTTACCTGTTCAACCTATACAGTGAGGCCATCTTCAGGAAAATAAATTTGGAGGAAGAGTCTGCAAGTATTTAAAGTTGGTAGCTGAGAAAAAAGCAAAAAACAAAAAACAGCCTGCGCTATGCAGATGACACAATGCTCATCACTAGCAACAAAGAAATGCTGTATCTACTGAAGTTGAAAGTCATAACATGGAATTAGAACTGAATACAAACAAACAAGACGAAAATCATGAACACAGAAAATGACAACCATTTTGAACTTGATGGTGACAGGATTGAAGTTGTAAATCATTTTATCTCCTAAGCTCTCTCATAACCAAGGAAGCAACCAGCAGTGATGAAATATTCCACAGAATTGCACATGGCAGCTACACAATGAAGACTCTAAAATGCAAAGAAATTATGCTGAAAATAAAGATCAAATTCGTCTATGCTCTCATTCTCTCAGGTTTCAATTAGGGTTTTGAGAGCTGGACACTACGGAAACAGGATAGAAAGAAGATTGACTCATTTGAGGTTTGATGCTGGATAAGTATTTTTATGTGTGTTGTGGACAGCCCATAAAACTAAGAGATTTTGGAAGGGATCAAACTGGCTATGTCGCTTGAAGCCCAAATGATCAAGTCCTATTTTGGTCACACTATCAGAAGGGAGAGATCACTGGAGAAGGAAATGTTTGGGAAGATTTAAGGAACCAGGCAAAGAGGGAAACTGACTACTAGGTAGTTGGACACATTAACTACAGCTGTGGGGATGACACTAGCACAAAGCAGACTTCTTTTAAGAGCTCTAATTGATGGTACTTACTAATAATATTAACCAGAAGTAATGGCTGATAATTTTTCAGCAATCCTAGTCCAAATCAATCATGAAAACTTACTTTTCCCCTGGCTTTTATGTAGTTTATCTGTTATTTGTACAATCCATTCCTGAGACCTGCGCATATATAGTGCATATTCACAAAAGTATAGGAAAAATGCTTGCCATTCACAGATCCTCATTTTCTCAAGTATTGCAAGACTTCTGTTTTGTTTTAAAGAATAATTCCAGGCTTTAGCATGTTATATTGGTCCAGCTTGGTCAATACCACTGAAAATCACTGGAATAGACTCCACTACGCAAGAAGTCATCACCCTGCCTCTCCACCTTGTTAAATCAGATAAACACTTTGCATTCAGTCAGAAAATGCAAGCTTTCTCTGTATGGCTCTTATGCCCAACGAGTGACCACCTGTGTTCACAATACAGGAGAGCAGCCACTCTGCTCCTGACTCAGAAGCAAGTGGAGATCACTGCAGTAGTGGTGTCCAGCAGGATTGGCCAGGTATGTCATATACATACAGTAGTTGCATTGGACTGATGTAACTAAAGAATAATTCCAGGCATCGGCATGTAATACATAAAAACTAAAAATAATTTGAAAGATTTTTTTAATACTGTCTCTTTGTGTTAGGCTTTGGAAGATTCGTCTGTGAAAAGAAATGCTAATACAAAGACTAAGAAGAAGCCTATAAACAAGGGATTTCATAATATTGTAGAAGAATTAAATAATATCACCCCACAGAGTTTATTAAAGAAAATAATACAAAATGGTAAGTGATTTTTATTTCCATATTGAAGTACTCTTGAGGGTAAATGACCAAAAAATAGTTGAGAAGCTGCATTGGAAGATTACTTTTAGGGTTTGTCATTGTATTTTTCTGTCTTCCCATAGTTGGGGGTAGGGCTGAAACTACTAATCAACATAATAGATTATGAAAATAGTTTTCAACTATTTTCATAATTGATTAGTTGGTCAGCCGATTAGTTGGCATGCATAGAGAATGCATTTGTTTACATATCAGAAAATACAGTGCAGCACACATAGAGCTCAGTACACTGTTCATACATGTCAGTATACACCGTGCAGTGCATACAGTTCAGTACAGGGCTCTGTGCAGGGAAGATCAGCATCTGAATCCAGAGAAGCTGATAGACTGGAGGTAATATAAGGCACTACAATTAAAGTGGTACTAAAGGATCGCTTTTATTGGAAAATAACACACATGTTTATACTTGGCTGCTCTGTGTAGTGGTTTTGCATAGAGCAGCCTGGATCCTCCTTTTCTCGGGTCCCCCACCTGTGCTCCTGGCTCCTCCTTTCTGTTGGTGCCCCCATAGCAAGCAGCTTCCTATGGGGGCACCCAAGCAGGCATGTCCATTCACACACACGGAGCCACGGCTTGGCCCCACCCTCTCTCCTCATTGGCTGACTGGCTGTGATTGACAGCAGCAGGAGTCAATGGCTCCTGCTTGCTGTCTCAGCAAATGAGCAGGCAGAGATCGGGACAGCCGAAGCTGTTGTGCAATTCGTTTATTCACGACGATAAGTATTGAGGCAGCTGGGGGCACTGCTGCAAACAAGGTTTTTTACCTTAATGCATAGAACCTTCAGCCTTTACAACCACTTTAAAGTTTTTTATTTTCTGCTCCTTCGAATTTCCCCGTCACTGTGGTCAAAAACAAACTTCAATTAGAAAATCGAACGTATGTTCTTAAAACAAAAATTTTCTAATAAGTGCTTGTCTGACCAGCATAAGTGACAGCAGGCGCAGGTAGCTTGTATCAAGTTACCTGCCTATGCCAAGGGAGTCTGTCAGGCATAATACTATATCATAGTCATGTTTGAAAATCTGCAAAACTGTTTTTAGGTAGCTTTTTAAATCGTTTTTTTTTTTTTTTTTCTCTTTAAAGAAATATTTTGATCTGAGTCTGGTGTGTACCAGATTCAACCTCCTAATAGTAGTATATACATCGCTTCTCTCTGTTATTCCCAGAGTTGATATATTTTACATTCTGTATTACCTATACTATACACGTTTGTGGAGTGTTTTTTTTTTTGTTTTTTTTTTTTTTCCGATTTGATCGAAACAATCGTCCAACTGTTAGATTTATGAAAATAATTGTTAATTGCAGCCCTAGTTGGGAAAAGGTGAATAGCCAGGGATGTGTTAAATGCCAATATTTTTAAAGGAAGGCTATAGCAGTGTTTTTCAATTTGTTTTGGTCAAGCACCCTTTACAATTGCACACAATGCTGGGGCAAACTAGTCTGAGACTCTTTTAAACAAGGAGGTGCATCCGAGTGAGGGAGCTCTTTTCCACTTTCTGCGTGTTACATTTTTTTAATAGCCCGCTTGATGCTTGTAAAACATGCAAAAAAAAAAAGTGCTGGCATGATTTTTAAGTTGCGCCCCACCAAAGTGCATTGTACTGCAGTACTACTTTGTGTTTTTAGTGTGCACAAACATAGATGCAGTTGGATGCATGGGGGTGCAATTACGAATTAAAGGTACCCATGCGCATGAACCCTTTCATAATCTGACTGTACAGGTATTTGTCAATTTCCTGTGGCACATCTGGGGACTCTTTGTGGCACCCCATTTGAAAAACACTGGGCTGTCTTATTTCTCTTGTACACCTTCCAATCACATTAACAATATATTTAAGGTCTGCCAACAACACAGTAGGTCAGGGATCTGTTTATGATTATTTCAAGATCCTGATTATTTTTAATTCTGCACTTCCACTACTTCACTGATTCATTATTGTTAATAGTCTCTCCTAATTTACTATTCTAATATTGTTTCTTGATAGTCTTACAGGACAGCCCATGAGATTTATGCATCTCCTCCAATGTAAAACATTACTGGACAGTTACTGTTTTTCCTACGTTCAGAGGAGATGCATCATTTGGTACCTGATGGAATTGTCATCCATTCAGGATTCTTGTACGCGTTGTCTGCAGTCTTCCACCCACCCTCCTTTTTGCTCTCACCCTTTGATGGTGTGATTCTTGTCCATCCTTGGCTCCCAATCTCTTCTCTTTTACAGATAGGCAGATGCCTGGGCCCACTTTTTCAGTACGTGTGAAAGGCCAATACTGGCTTGCCCCTGTGGTGGACCGGCAGGGCCTGGGCTGGTGTGATGCCCTTCTGTTGGCAATAAGCAAACATTCCTGCTGGCTTTTCCCCAGGTTTGACAGAAGCACTTTCTGTTAGTGTTTTTGAAGGAGGGAGGTGCCCATCTCTTAGGTGTTGTCTTGAAAGACTTCAGGAACTTGAGTTACTGGTAAGTGAACTCCAGGATTTTTTTTGTGTGCAACTTTTTGATTCAAAAACAGTCACATGACATATACAGTTGCAAGAAAAAGTATGTGAACCCCTTGGGATTACATGGAGTTTTGCCTGAATTGGGCATAAAATGTGCTCTGAACGTCATCTAAGTCACAACAATAGAAGAACACAGTCTGCTGAATGTAATACTACACAAACATTAGATGTTAGCAATAGTGGTGTGACCCTCCTGCGCTCCAAATAATGTGTTTAAACAATTATCAAATAAAATAAATGAACCCCAAACAGCTGCTAGCATTAAATCATATACCAGTGATCAAGTGAATATAAACCATATAAATGCTGCGCTACATTCAAAAATAAAAGTGAATGTGGAATCCAATGACATAAATCAATATAGTGACAATAAAAAACCATATAAATGCTGCGCTATATTCAAACTAATTAAAGTGAATGTGGAATTAAATAACTTAAATAAAACAATAGCAATAATAATAAATATAATAAATTGTGCTTAGTGATAACACAAAAATAATGGCAAAACACAAACTAAAATCAATACGCATGTGCATAAAAATGCACATACATATATTACACGTGCAAAATGTGAAGTGAGGTCAATCTAAATAATACACACAAAACTCAAAATCCAATAATGGAATATTAAGGTGAAAAAAGTCCAATAATGGAATATTAAAGGTGAAGAAATTTTGGTTTTGGTAAACTGTGTTTCCAATATGCTGTAAGGTGACCACAGGTGAAACAAAACGTGCAGGTATCTGGGTGTAGATAACTTGTGAATCCAACCACCTTCTGGATTAGCCTCTCACCTCATCACTTCGACCCTTGCGGGTCACAGAGCAGTATGGATCTCTCTCACAGATCCTCCAGGCACCACAGCACTCCAAAACCACTTCTCAGGATACAATATTCCCACTCAGCTCTTCTCCAAGTGTAGATGAAATATCACTTTCCCAGAATAAAACAAATGGATCCTCCCATAGTGTAGTAAGTTTATTATACCATTGGAACATCACATGTATAATAAAAAAACACTCACGTAGCAGCCAGTCCACATTAAACCCTCATGCTCTCAAATGAGGATATGTGTATGTAAGTTGGGTGTACAGCTGAGTCCACAGGTGTACCAAGATGGCCGCCACGCCGGAAATACGTCACCGCGTGGCGGCCATCTTGGTACACCTGTGGACTCAGCTGTACACCCAACTTACATACACATATCCTCATTTGAGAGCATGAGGGTTTAATGTGGACTGGCTGCTACGTGAGTGCTTTTTTATTATACATGTGATGTTCCAATGGTATAATAAACTTACTACACTATGGGAGGATCCATTTGTTTTATTCTGGGAAAGTGATATTTCATCTACACTTGGAGAAGAGCTGAGTGGGAATATTGTATCCTGAGAAGTGGTTTTGGAGTGCTGTGGTGCCTGGAGGATCTGTGAGAGAGATCCATACTGCTCTGTGACCCGCAAGGGTCGAAGTGATGAGGTGAGAGGCTAATCCAGAAGGTGGTTGGATTCACAAGTTATCTACACCCAGATACCTGCACGTTTTGTTTCACCTGTGGTCACCTTACAGCATATTGGAAACACAGTTTACCAAAACCAAAATTTCTTCACCTTTAATATTCCATTATTGGACTTTTTTCACCTTAATATTCCATTATTGGATTTTGAGTTTTGTGTGTATTATTTAGATTGACCTCACTTCACATTTTGCACGTGTAATATATGTATGTGCATTTTTATGCACATGCGTATTGATTTTAGTTTGTGTTTTGCCATTATTTTTGTGTTATCACTAAGCACAATTTTTTATTATATTTATTATTATTGCTATTGTTTTATTTAAGTTATTTAATTCCACATTCACTTTAATTAGTTTGAATATAGCGCAGCATTTATATGGTTTTTTATTGTCACTATATTGATTTATGTCATTGGATTCCACATTCACTTTTATTTTTGAATGTAGCGCAGCATTTATATGGTTTATAAACATTAGATGTTGCCATGGTTTAATTGCACATAACATGTAAACATTCACATTACAGTGAGGAAAAAGTATGTGAACCGTTGGACTTAATAACTGGTTGACCCTCCTTTGGCAGCAATAACCTCAACCAAACGTTTACTGTAGTTGCAGATCAGACCTGCACAACGATCTGGAGTAATTTTGGACCATTCCTCTTCACAAAACTGTTTCAGTGTAGCAATATTCTTGGGATGTCTGGTGTGAATCGCTCTCTTAAGGTCATGCCACAGCATTTCAATCGGGTTGAGGTCAGGACTCTGACTGGGCCATTCCACAAGGCGTATTCTGTGCTGTTGCAGCCATTGTTTTGTTGAATTACCGTATTTTCCGGCGTATAAGACGACTTTTCAACCCCTGAAAATCTTCTGAAAAGTCGGGGGTCGTCTTATACGCCGGTGCGAGCCGGTGTCAGGGCGGCACTTTTTCGAGGGGCGGCGCGGCGCTGCCCCCCCTCCTCCTCCAACGGTCACTAAGTACAGGGATGGGCAGAGGGGCTGCTGTACCTTACCTGGCTCCGGTCCCACGACGATCCGGTCCAGGAAGCGCGGCTGCTCCTTCTTTCAGTTCGACCGCTCGATGGTCACGCGGCTGCTCGGCTCCGCCTCCTCACCGGTGATTGGGCGCCAGCACTGGAAAGGCACACAGGCGACCAATCACCGGCGAGGAGGCGGAGCCGAGCGGCCCTGCGAAAATCGAGCTTCCGAACTGGAAGAAGGAGCAGCCGCTCCTCTCCCCCACTGACACGAACGATGGGGCACTATTCCTCCTCCACACTGACACCAACGATGAGGCACTGTTCTCCCCACTGATACCAATGATGGGGCACTATTCCTCCTCCCCACTGACACCAATGATGGGGCACTATTCCTCCTCCCCACTGACACCAATGATGGGGCACTATTCTCCCCACTGACACCAATGCTGGGGCACTATTCCTCCTCCCCACTGACACCAATGATGGGGCACTATTCCTCCCACTGATACCAATGATGGGGCACTATTCCTCCTCCCCACTGACACCAATGATGGGGCACTATTCTCCCCACTGACACCAATGATGGGGCGCAATTCCTGCCATTGACACCAATGATGGGGCGCAATTCCTGCCACTGACACCAATGATGGGGTGCTATTCCTCCCACTGACACCAATGATGAGGCACTATTCCTCCCACTGATACCAATGATGGGACACTATTCCTCCCACTGACACCAATGATGGTGCCCCATCATTAGTGTCAGTGTGTGAGGAATAGTGCCCCATCATTGGTGTCAGTGGGAAGAATCCTGCCCCATCATTGGTGTCAGTGGGAGGAATAGTGCCCCATCATTGGTGTCAGTGGGAGGAATAGTGTCCCATCATTGGTGTCAGTGGGAGGAATAGTGTCCCATCATTAGTGTCAGTGGGAGGAATTGCACCCCATCAGTGTCAGTGGGAGGAATTGCACCCCATCATTGGTGTCAGTGGCAGGAATTGCGTGTTGGAATATTATTATATTATTATTAATATTGGAATACCATACTGAAATAGCATACCATATTGAAATCAAATCTGATGTTTTTTCATTTTTATTTGGTGTGCGTTTGAAGAGGGGTAGTCTTATACGGCGAGTATAGCTCAAACCCCATATTTTAACAGGAAAAGTAGGGGGTCGTCTTATACGCCAGAAAATACGGTACTTGTATGCTTTGGGTCATTGTCCTGTTGCATCACCCATCCTCTGCGGAGCTTCAGTTGGAGGACAGATGGTCGTACGTTTTCCTGCAAAATGTCTTGGAATTCATTTTCCCATCAATGACAACAATCCATCCAGGCCCTGAGGCAGCAAAGCAGCCCCAAACCATGATGCTCCCTCCGCCATGTTTTACAGTGGGGATGAGGTTTTGATGTTGGTGTGCTGTGCCTTTTTTTTTTTCTCCACACATAGTGTTGTGTGTTCTTCCCAAACAACTCAATCTTGGTTTCATCTGTCCACAGTATATTTTGCCAGCAGTGCTGTGGAACATCCAGGTGCTCTTTTGCAAACTTCAAACGTGCTGCAATATTCTTTTTGGACAGCTATGGCTTCCTCCGTGGTGTCCTCCCATGTACTCCATTCTTGTTTAACTTGTTGCCAACCGCAGATAGCCGAATTACGGCTGCACTGCGGCCGGGCAGTTCTGAGTGGACGTCATATGACGTCCCCCCAGAACGCGCTCTCCTGCGCGCCCCAGGGGGCGCGCAGCCGGCGATCTCCGTGATCGCTGTGTCCTACGGACACAGCTGATCACGTGATGTGGTAAAAGGCCAATCACAGCGGCTTTTTACCACCTGATCAGCGGTGTCCAATGACACGCTGATCAGAGGGAAATGCAAGTGCCGGTTCTCGGCTGCACTTTCCTCACGCTGTCAGATCATGAGGAAAGTACTGCCGAGAACCGGCAGTTGTCAGAGCGGGGATCGGCACCGATCATCAGGGCACTGATGATCAGTGCCCTGATGATCGGTGCCCAGCAGTGCCACCCGCAAGTTCCGCCCACCTGTGCCCTGCAGTGCGCCCACTAGCTCCGCCCACCTGTGCCCAGCAGTGCACCCACCTGTGCCACTCTGCAATTTCACACACCTGTGCCCAGAAGTGCCACCTACCTGTGCCACCCACCTGTGCCCGCCCACCAGTGCCGCCCAGCAGTGCTGCCCACCAGTGCCACCAGTCAGTGCCCAGCTGTTGTGCCAGTCAGTGCTGCCAGTCAGTGCCCAGCAGTGATGCCAGTCAGTGCCGTCTATCAGTACCCATCATTAGTGTCACCTATCAGTGCCGCCTATCAGTGCTGCATATTAGTGCCGGCTATCCGTGCCACCTCATTAGTACTGCCTATCGGTGCCCTTTAGTGCTGCCTATCAGTGCCGCCTATCAGTGCCCATCAGTGCTGCCTCATCAAAGCACATCAGTGAAGGAGAAAAATTACCTGTTTGAAAAATTTTATAATAGAAACAAAGAAACTTTTTTTTTTCTAATTTTTTGCAATTTTTTATTTATAGCGCAAAAAGTAAAGCGCCCAGTGGCGATTAAATACCACCAAAAGAAAGCTCTATTTGTGGCCTGGTAAATAAGGGGGTATAAGTGCCTGGTAGGCAAGTGGTTAATGATTTCCTTATTGTAGATGTGTCAACAAAAATGTTAGCATGTGCCAGAGATTTCTGTAGGTCTTTAGCTGACACTCTGGGATTCTTCTTTACCTCGTGCTGCATTCTGCGCTGTGCTCTTGCAGTCATTTTTACAGGACGACCACGCCTAGGGAGAGTAGCAACCGTGCTAAACTTTCTCTATTTGTAGACAGTCTGTCTTACCGTGGACACATGAACATCAAGGCTTTTGTAACCCTTTCCAGCTTCATGCAAGTCAACAATTCTTGATCGTAGGTCTTCTGAGAGCTCTTTTCTGCGAGGCATGGTTCACATCAGACAGTGCTTCTTGAAACCAGTAAACCCAAAACAGGTGTGTGTTTTTTAAGGGCAGGACAGCTGTCAGCAACACATCCAATATCATCACACTGATTGGAGTCAAGGTTGGCTCACTCCTGGCTCCAATTAGCTCTGGGAGAAGTCCTTAAGCTAGGGCCTCACATACTTTTTCCTCCCTGCACTGTGAATGTTTACATGTTATGTGCAATTAAACCATGGCAACATCTAATGTTTGTGTAGTATTATGTTCAGCAGACTGTGTTCTTCTATTGTTGTGACTTAGATGACGTTCAGAGCACATTTTATGCCCAATTCATGCAAAACTCCACATAATCCCAAGGGGTTCACATACTTTTTCTTGCAACTGTATACCCCATGGAAATTGTTGACTTTTTACACATATTTGAAACAACAAACATTTAGATGTTCATTCAGATAGTACCTACAGGTATAGGTGATATACTTGAACAAAGTATACCCAAAATTGACATTGTGTATTCATTCTTATAATTTAAAATAACAAAATTGCATATTTGTCACATTTAAAAAGTGATTATACCTGTATATTTATCAACACTTTAAAATTAAAATTGTCTGTTTCAGATTGGGTGCAAAATAGATGTGATTAGATCCTTCATTGGAAGTATAAAGGTGAAACCTGTCTTATTTAAACCAATGATATCTACAGTCTAGTGTAGACTTTTTTTGACGTGTGGTATCAACATGCCTTTAAAAAAAGATTATGGAAAGGGATTTATACAGATCACCTAACAATTTGAAATCTACTTCTCCTCTGTAAGGAAGAAATCTATAAGTGGCGTATTTTTCAAATGACTATAAATTTGTGTAGGACCGGCTGGCCCAGCAAATCAACCCAAGTAATGATCATTTGATGTTAAAAGAAGTCTTCAAGAACCTCAATATTTAATTGTGGGATATGTAGGTAACTCTTACAATAGTTGGCATATCCCACATTTAGAAAAAGATTGAGCCAATTTAACCTGCATGGGCAGTGTACCAGGAAGCCTTTTCTGTACATAAAGAACATTACAGCAAGACTACAGATTGAAATTAAACATATACAGTATCTCACAGAAGTGAGTACACCCCTCACATTTTGTAAATATTTTTATATCTTTTCAAGTGATAACACTGAAGAAATTACACTTTGCTACAATGTAAAGTAGTGAGTGTACAGCTTGTATAATAGTGTAAATTTGCTGTTCCCTCAAAATAACTCAACACACAGCCATTAATGTCTAAACCGCTGGCAACAAAAGTGAGTACACCCCTAAGTGAAAATGTCCAAATTGGGCCCAATTTGCCATTTTCCCTCCACTGTCATGTGACTCATTGGTGTTACAAGGTCAAAGGCGTGAATGGGGAGCAAGTGTGTTTAAATTTGGTGTTCTCTCGAACTCTCTCATACTGGTCACTGGAAGTTCAACATGGCACCTCATGGCAAAGAACTCTGAGGATCTGAAAAAAAAAAAAAAAATTGTTGCTCTACGTAAAGATAGCCTAGGCTATAAGAAGATTGCTAAAACCCTGAAACTGAGCTGCAGCATAGTGGCCCAGACCATACAGCGGTTTAACAGGACAGGTTCCACTCAGAACAGGCCTAACCATGGTAGACCAAAGACGTTGAGTTCACATGCTCAGCGTCATATCCAGAGGTTGTCTTTGGGAAATAGATGTATGAGTGCTGCCAGCAATGCTGCAGAGGTTGAAGGGGGGGTCAGCCTGTCAGTGCTCATACCATACGCACACACTGCATCAAATTTGTCTGCATGGCTATCCCAGAAGGAAGTCTCTTCTAAAGATGATGCACAAGAAAGCCCGCATACAATTTGCTGAAGACAAGCAGACTAAGAACATGGATTATTAGAACCATCTCTGATGAGGCCAAGATAAATTTATTTGGTTCAGATGGTGTCAAGCGTGTGTGGTGGCATCCAGGTGAGGAGTACAAAGACAAGTGTGTCTTGCCTACAATCAAGCATGGTGGTGGGAGTGTCACTGTCTGGGGCTGCATGAGTGCTTCCTGCACTGGGGAGCTATAGTAAGAGGTAATCATGAATGTCAACGTACTGTGACATATTGAAGCAGAGCATGATCCCCTCCCTTCGGAGACTAGGCCGCAGATCAGTATTCCAACATAACGACCCCAAACACACCTCCAAGACGACCATTGCCTTGCTAAAGAAGCTGAGTGTAAAGGTGATAGACTGGCCAAGCATGTCTCCAGACCTAAAAACCCTATTGAGCATCTGTGGCACATCCTCAAATGGTAGGTGGAGGAGCGGAAGGTCTCCAACATCCACCAGCTTCGTAAAGTTATTATAGAGGAGTAGAAGAGGACTCCATTGACAACCTGTGAAGCTCTGGTGAACCCCATGCCCAAGATGGTTAAGGCAGTGCTGGAAAATACTGGTGGCCACACAAAATATTGACTCTTTGTCCCAATTTTGACATTTTTCACTTAAGGGTGTACTCCCTTTTGTTGCCAGCGGTTTAGATATTAATTGGCTGTGTGTTATTTTGAGGGGACAGCAAATTCACACTGTTGTACAAGCTGTACACTCACTACTTTACAGTGTAGCAAAGTGTCATTTCTTCAGTTTTGTCACATGAAAAGATTAAATATTTACAAAAATGTGAGGGGTGTACTCCCTGTGAGATGCTATATATGTTTAATTTCAATAGTCTTACTGTAATGTTCTTTTATGTACAGAAAAGGCTTCCTGGTACACTGCCCATGCAGGTTAAAATTGGCTCAATCTTTTTTTAAATGTGGGATATGCCAACTATTGTAAGAGTTACAGTGAGGAACAGAAGTGTTTGAACACTCTGCGATTTTGCAAGTTCTCCCACTTAGAAATTATGGAGGGGTCTGAAATTCACATTGTAGGTGCATTCCCAATCAGACAGAATTAAAAAAAAAATTCAGGAAATCACATTGTATGATTTTTAAAGAATTTATTTGTCTTGCACTGCTGAACATAAGCATTTGAACACCTAAGAAACAGCAAGAATTCTGGCTCTCAAAGACCTGTTACTGTGCCTTTAAAAAGTCCACCTCTATTCCACTCATCTAACTTAGTAGCAACTGTCTGAGCTCTTTAAAGACACCTGTCCACCCCACAGTCAGACGCCAACTACTACCATGGGCAAGACCAAAGAGCTGCCAAAAGACATCAGAGACAAAATTGTGGACCTCCACAAGGCTGGAAAGGGCTACGGAGCAATTGCCAAGCAGCTTGGTGAAAATACATCAACTGTTGGAGCAATTGTTAGAAAATGGAAGAGGCTAAAGATGACTGTCAGTCTCCCTCGGACTGGGACTCCATGCAACATCTCAGCTCGTGGGGTATCACTGATGATAAGAAAGGCGAGGAATCGGCCCAGAACTACAAGGGAGGAGCTGGTCAATGACATGAAGAGAGCTGGGACCACAGTTTCAAAGGTCACTGTCGGTAGAACACTACGCCGTCATTGTTTCAAATCATGCATTGCACGGAACGTTCCCCTGCTGAAGTCATCACATGTCCAGGCCCATCTGAAGTTTGCCAATGACCATCTGGATGATCCAGAGGAGGCATGGAAGAAAGTCATGTGGTCAGATGAGACCAAAGTAGAACTTTTTGGTCTAAACTTCACTTCGTCATGCTTGGAGGAAAAAGGATGAGTTGCATCCCAAGGACACAATCCCTACTGTGAAGCATGGGGCTGGTAACATCATGCTTTGGGGGTGCTTTTCTGCAAAGGGGACAGGACGACTGCACTGTATTAAGGAATGGGGCCATTTATTGTGAGATTTTGAGCAACAACCTCCTTCCCTCAGTCAGAGCATTGAAGATGGGTCATGGCTGTGTCTTCCAACATAACGACCCGAAGCACACAGCCAGGATAACCAAGGAGTGGCTCCGTAAGAAACATATCAAGGTTCTGGAGTGGTCTAGCTAGTCTCCAGACCTAAATCCAGTAGAACATCTTTGGAGGGAGCTGAAACTCCGTGTTGCTCAGCGACAGCCCTGAAACCTGACAGATCTAGAGGAGATCTGTGTGGAGGAGTGGGCCAAAATCCCTGTTGCAGTGTGTGCAAACCTGGTAAAGAACTACAGGAAACGTTTGACCTCTGTAATTGCAAACAAAGGCTTCTGTACCAAATATTAACACTGATTTTCTCAGGTGTTCAAATACTTATGTTCAGCAATGCAAGGCAAATTCTTTATAAATCATACAATGTGATTTCCTGAATTTTTTTCTTCTTTTTTTTTTAATTCTGTCTGAGTGGGAATGCACCTACAATGTGAATTTCAGACCCTTCCATGATTTCTAAGTGGGAGAACTTGCAAAATCGCAGAGTGTTCAAGAACCTCAATATTTCATTGTGGGATATGTAGGTACAGTGAGGAACAGAAGTATTTGAAGACTTTTTAACATCAAATGGTCATCTCTTGGGTCGATTTGCTGGGCCAGCCAGTCCTACACAAATTTATAGTAATTTGAAATATATGCCACTTATAGATTAGAAGAAGAGTAGATTTTAATTGTTAGGTGATCTGTATAAATCCCTTTCCATAATCTTCTTTTTTTTTTTTTTTTTAGACCTGTTGATACCACATGTCAATAAAAGTGAACACTAGGCTAGAGATATCAGTGGTTTAAATAAGACTGGTTTCACCTTTTTACACTTCCAATGAAGGATCTAATCACATCTATTTTGCACCCAAATTTACACTGTTATATAAGCTACTTTACATTGTAGCAAAGAAAAGATGATATAATAAAACATTTATAAAAATGTGAGGGGTGTACTCACTTCTGTGAGATACTGTAGGTACAGATCAGGCTTTCAGAAACCACGTGTTTTGGACTGATGGAGACTATTGTTTTGCCATAGTTACAGTAGACATGTTTGGTGAAAACCAAATGCTGTATTTCTGGAGAACTGTGACGTAATGGGGTGAAAATATTATGTTTTGGGGTTGCTTTGCTGGTTCATGATCTGGCCAGCTTGCAATTGTCAGGTCAGCTATGAATTCTGCATCATATCAAAGTGTGTCTGAGAATGAGAAGCCATGTGTCCAAAACTTGAAGTTAAACCAGAAATTGAGAATTTTCTAGAGTGTCGCAAATATTTTGTTAAATATCAAATGGATGGCTCATAAAGGAGAGGTCAAAATAGGGAATTATGGACTGGCTTAGTCCACACCCTCATTTGAATCCCATTGATGTAAGAGCATGTTAAAGGGACAGTTCATGCAGGGAAACCCTCAAACATTGTGCAACTGAAGGAATTTTGCATGGAAGAGTGGTCAAAATTTCACAAAGGCAATATGAAAACTGGTCAGTTGTACAAAGCACTTTAAGTTATCTCTGCTAAAGGATGTAATATCAGATTCTGAGGTAAGGATATGCTTAATTTTTCCACAGTAAAGAATTAAATGAAAAAAAAAAAAATTAATATTTTTTTAATTAAAAAATGTAAGTCATCTTTTCTGTAGGCACAGTTTGAGTAAATCTGTTTTGCCTTTTTAAGTGTTGAAAAGTTAAATTTTTTTTTAATGAGATGTATGTATGGGTAAAAACAGGAAACAAAACAAAACCCTGTGTCTAGGCTTACATTAAGAAAAAACCCACACAGTATTTTAGAGGGTATAAAGTGGACTTTATAAGCACCACAGGAGACCACACATAAATTGTAAATTGAAACGCGTTTCACATTTAGCTTCTTCAAGACCATTTATTTGAGGAGGCAGAAAATGAATACGGTGTAGAAAACATAATATACATTAATCTTTAATCCATAACAAATGTGTACAAGAAAACTAATGAAAAAGGGTCACATAGGTGGGGCGCATTGCCAAAGGATCCAGAGAAAATCTTAGACGAACATAGGGGAAACCAAAAAGACTCCCAATAACTAAGGAGGCAGATGTCCATACTGAGGCCCATCAACATCACTATAGAGATATGAATGATGCAGTGGGGAAAAGAATTGTTTGATTACCTGCAGATTTTGTAAGTTTGCCCACTTACAAAGAAATGGTCTATAATTTTTATCATAGGTGTATTTTAAATGATAGAAACAGATTATCAACCAAAAATGCAGAAAAAAACACGTGATACGAATGTTATACATTGAGTTGCAGTTCAGTGAGTAAGTATTTGATCCCCAATAAAAACATGACTTAGTACCTGGTGGAGAAACCCTTGTTTGCAAGCACAGAGGTAAGATGTTTCTTGTAGTTGGTCACCAGGTTTATATATGCTAGTTTAGCGCTAAAAAGAAAAAAAAATTATAATAGTGCAATCCCAGCTATCACCATAGGAAACGCAATGTGAGAAAAATACATGGCAATGTTACTAGGATATATATATCCGGTACAAATTATATATGTGAAAAAGTCCTTAATGTGTCCCAGTTCCATAAAAATAAGTCACGTGCAAACGTGAGTCTTCGGTAACTATAAATATCCAAGTGGGATCCGTGCAAACATGTCACCCTACTCTGCTCAGAAAGATGCCTACCAGATAAATTTGACCATCAAATTATAGAATGGTCAAAAACGGCTCAATATTAATGAATGACACCGAGTCATGCATTTTCCAGAACCTCCAATACAACACAAACCGCATTCATCCACTCCTTAGTTACGGTCCGTTCGTCTGTTATCAGGTATCAAAGGTGGCATGTGCATAGAATAAAAGAGAAACTCCAATATAAATTACAGCGTTGTTAAATCAGAGAGATCTACATACCACTTGCAAGATGGCCACGATTATACACATGTGCGTGGTGACATAGATCCAAGCTCTACCCAATGCATTTTGTGGTATTTCACATGGTAATAGCTGGGATTGCACCACTATTTTATTTTTTTTCTTTTTAGCGCTACACTATTGTATATACTATATCTGTTAAATTATTCTATCTGAATTTGTGTTAGCAGCTTAGTTAACATTTTGAACCAATGCAGATGTTCTATATTTTATTCACACACGATCTTGGTTACCAGGTTTGCTCACATCTCAGGAGGGATTTTGGTCCATTCTTCCTTACAGATTTTCTCTAAATCCTTAAGGTTTCTTGACTGTTGCTTGTCAACACGATATTTTCAGCTCCCTCCATAATTTTTCTATAAGATTAAGGTCTGGAGACTGGCTACGCCACTCAATGACATTAACCCCTTCACGCCTAAGGGTAAAACAAATCTAAATGCCTAAGCACAATTGTGCAACGTTGACATGTGTTAGTAAAACCGTACATATCACAACTACTTTGTACATCCAGGTGGATTATACCTTGTTTTTTTTTTTTTTTTTCAGGACAAATTGGGCTTTCATTTGATGGTAAATGGTAATGAATAGCTCCTGATTTTTTTTATTGAGCTGTGTTTCTTGTTATGACCATAATCTACCACCAAAGAACACCAAATAAATTCTTCAGCTCTTGACGATCGCAGCGATACCTTTTATATGTTTGTTATTTGTTTGTACCCGTAGTACAGCCCAGAAACAATAGTGCGCATTTTGTTTTTCCTAAAACAAACTGAAACCAATTTTTTTTAAATCCTGACCTTTGACCCAAACACTAACCCTGGCACTGAACTAGATCAAACCTTGATCTAGCTATTTTTATTTATTTTTCTTTTCTTTTTTTATATTTCTTTATCTTTCTCTTTTTTTTTTTTTTTTTTTTTTCCTCTATGCTAGGAGTTAGAGAGATACAAAGTATCTCTCTTCTCCATTCATAGAGAGAGGAAAAAAACAAGGTGGCCGGGCTGCACAGTGACTGATCAGAGGCTATCACAGCGATCGTGTGACCCGAAATCAAGAGTGCCGGGTCCCGATGGTTAGAACGGGACCTGGGGCTCCCAGTGACACGGCGGTCTCTGTGCTGGGACCGTGCCGAGCGGGGCGCTCCCAGCACAAAGACTGGTACGCAAATATGTGGCCCCACGGAATAAAGCCCAGTTCCGTGAGGCTGCACATTTGTGTGACGTCGGTGTCAAGGGGTTAATGTGCTTCTTCTTGAGTCACTCCTTTGTTGCCTTGGCAATATGTTTTGGGTCATTGTCATGCTGGAAGACCCATCCATGACTCATCTTCAATGTTCTGGCTGAGGGAAGAAGGTTTCTATCCACGATTTTAAAATACATGGCCCCATACAATAGCCCCTCAATGCAACAAAGTCAGCCTGTACCTTTTTAGCAGAGAAACAACCCCAAAGTATAATGTTTACATCTCTGTGCTTAACTGTAAGGATGGTGTTCTTAGGGTCATAGTCAGCATTTTTCTTCCTCCAAACACAGTGAGTCAAGTTAATGTCAAGAGCTCAATTTTGGTCTCATCTGACCAAAAGCACTTTATTCCAATCCTTCTCTGAATCATTTAAATGTTCATTGGCAAACTCCAGACTGGCCTGTACATGTGCCTTCTTAAGGAGGGGGACCTTGTGGTTGCTGCAGGATTTCAATCCTGATGGCATATTGTGTTACCAATAGGTTATATGGTGACTGTGGTTCCAACTGCCTTGAAATCATTCACAAGCTCCTCCTGTGTACTTCTGGGCTGATGCCTTACTTTTCTCATGATCATCCTTACCCCATAAGGCAAAATCTTGCATGGAGCTCCACACCAAGAGTGATTTGATATTTTGTATTTCTTCCATTTGCCAATAATCGCTGCGACAGTTGTCTCCTTACCAAGTTCCTTGCTGATTGTCTTATAGCACATTCCGGCCTTGTCCAGATCTACAATCTTGTTCCTGATGTCCTTTGACAGCTCTTTGGTCTTTCCCATGATGGTGAGGAAGAATGAGTTTCTGTGGACAGGTGTCTTTTATGCACAGAACGAGTTGTCGGTAGGAGCACCTTATTAACCATTAGCCGCCCGGCCAATGGCCGTTTGGCGGCTTCAGACGTGCTGCTGTATTCCATTTGGCGTGCACCCGCACATGCGCAGTTTGCGGTAATGCAGAGCCTTGCAGTGGCGCGATCTGTCACCCGCCGTGTACCGATGACAGATCTGAGTACCGGCCCCCGTTGCTGGTACCATGTGACCTGCTGTGACCAATCACAGCAGGTCACTTGACAGTTGTATACAATGGATGGCTTCATTCATGCCATCCATTGTATACTACTGCCTAACTGTGAATGGTCACAGCTAATCACATGCACATGTCATGTGATTAGCTGTGACCAAATCACAGCTAAGCACAAAAAAAAAAAAACCTGAATGAATTGATTTCATTCAGGTAAATGCTTGCTTATAGCAAAGTAATTCTTTGCTATAAGCAAGTTGTGTAAAAAAAAAACAAAAAACAAAAATACTGATCACTTCCCCAAAGTAGTACAATGTTACTATGGTAACATTGTACTACTTTGGTCATAGTACAATATGAAAAAAAATCTTAAAAAAATGTAATAAAAAATTAAAAATAATAAAAAAATAAAAATTAAAATATATATATTTTTTTTTTTCATACTGTCACCAGTCAGTGTCCCTGTTCACCGCCATGCCAGTTATATGGTGATGCTGTACTGCACTGGTGACAGTATGTAAAAAAAAAAAAATAGTGAAAATAATTTTTTACATTTTTTTATTTTCCGAAAAATTATGACAAAAAAAATACAACTTCAAAAAACTCGCCATGCCTCTTATAAAGTACGTCGGACTGTCTACTCTGCAAAAAGGGGTAATTTGGGGGATATCTGTACTGTTCTGGACCTCATGAAATTAGATTGGCTGTCAGTACTTCAGGATTGATCAATTTTCAGATCTATACCATAGTTTGTAAACTCTATAACTTTCCTACAAGCTAAATAATACATCCTAATTTGGGTTATTTTCACCAAAGACATGTAGCAGAATACATCTCGGCCTAAATTTATGAAGAACAATTATTTGTAAACTTTTACAACAGAAACAAAGAAAAATGTGTTTTTTTTTTTTTCAAAATTTTTGGTATTTTTTTGTTAATTTAGCAAAAATTAAAAACCCCAGCGGTGATTAAATACCACCAAAAGAAAGCGCTAGTTGTGTGAAGAAAATGATAACATTTTAGTTTGGGTACAATGTTGTATGACCGCGCAATTGTCATTCAAAGTGTGAGAGCGCTGAAACGTGAAAAATGGCCTGGGCAGGAAGGTGTAAAATTGCACGGTATTGAAATGGTTAAAGTAATAGGACTAATCTGTGTATCACATGAGCACATAGCCAGTCTGATCCCCTACCAACCAATAAATCTAGCTCCCACAAATACTTATTTTACTCACTGAACTACAACTCGGTGTTTAATATTTGTATTGTGTTTTTTCTGGATTTTTAGTTGACATTCTGTCTCTAATTTTTAACATAGGTGTATTTTAAATGATATAGACCCTTCATTTCTTTGTAAGTGGACAAACTTACAAAATCTACAGGGGATCTAATAATTTTCCCCACTGTAAACCAAAAATGGTCTAATTGCTTTTCATTATATTTCCTCCTAAAATTCCAGTGCACAGCACAAATCACTGTTCTATTCCACAAGTACTTACATAGAATCTTCACATCACACATTTACGATTTGTTTTCATCATCTATTTCTTTTGAAAAGCCAAATATTCCATTCATATTGTGAACACTGTGCACCTGGAAGTAATTTATAGGAGAAGAAACTACAATTGTTATCCTTATGCCTTCTACTTTGTTTCCAGACGTCAATATGGAGGCCCATCAACATACTATAGAGATATGAATGATAAACCAAAAATGCTATAATAATTACTTATTATATTTCCTCCCAAAATTCCAGTGCACAGCACAAATCACTGTTATATTCCGCAAGCCAAATATTCCATTCATATTGTGAATTCTGTACACCTGGAAGTAATTTATAGGAGAAGAAACTACTTACAATGGTTACCCTTGTACCTTCTAGTCTCAGTTTCCAACATAAATGGGTGGGATAACTTGTGTTATAAATGGATGCTCCCAATTGCTGGCATAGTCAGCATCCACAGAGAGTGGTAGATTTTGCCCAGATAACTTAATTATTTCCTTATAAACCAACGTATCTCTCAGCGTATCGACTCCTTTCAGTTAAATCATAGTCCCATCTACCAAAAATTCAGATTATTAGACACCATTAACTCTAATGTATACATGAAATTCTATACACATAAGTGGCCCGAACCATGAGGGTTTCACCCGATAACTAAGATGATACACACTGCAAGCTGCAACTCCTCACTTGGGGGGGTAGAGATGCCCCCAATTTCACTTAATCCTCTTTTGCCATCTAAGACTGAGAGAAACCACCATTAACCCTTTCACGCCGGCACCTCCCCGCCCTTTAAGAGTTTCAGAAGCTGGGAGGTGGGGTGGGGTTTAGGGTCACGGCGGTCACATAATCGGGAAAGGCCCCGATCGAAAGAGGAGATTGGGACCTTTCCGTGAGTACGGACATGTGTGCTGGGAGCACAAAGGACTTATGTCCTTTTTTTAATAGAACGCAAATGTGCGGCCACTCGGCGTCTAGGCCCAGATGCCGGGAGGCCGCACATTTGCGTTCGGCCGGCTTGATAAGGTTAATCTAACAGCAACCTCCAATAACACGAACCCATATCAGTAGTGTCCAGTTCGGTCCGGCCATATATCAACCTTTCGCGAACCAAAACATAACCACCATTCCATGCCAAAGGACTCAGCCTTACCCTGGGGTTCTCTTATATACCCCTACCTCGCTAATCAGCCAAGCAAACGCGCCACAAAGAGGCGTTGACGGCGTCATGACACGGCATGTCTGCTACTACGCATGCGCAAGATGACGCCCATCGTGGTGGAACACAGTAAACGGCCGGGAGCATCGCCCACAGAGGATGTGGGCGTATGCATAAGGGCCGAGGCAGAAACACTGCCCTGTACAGACCCCGAGAGGTGCCTGCCACTGAGCACCAATTACTACAATCCAAAAAGATGGAGCGAACACATATGTCCGCCCAGAGACCAGCTGGATCCAAAACAATCCGCCACTATATTCCTGAAGACCAAGAGCCAAATACAAAGTCATAACATTTGTTGAACAAAATCAATTAATCCACAGTAGCCTTAACCATTAGCCGCCCGGCCTATAGCCGTTTGGCGGCCGCAAAAATGCTCCAGCTTTCCGGGTGCACGCCATTTGGTGTCCTCCCACACATGCGCAGTTCGTGTGGTTGCAGAGCCGCGCAGCGGTGCGATCTGTCACCGGCCATGTACCTCGGACACGGCCGATGACAGATCTGAGTACCGGCCCCTGTTGCCGGTACCATGTGACCTGCTGTGACCAATCACAGCAGGTCACATGACAGTTGTATACAATGGATGGCTTCATGCCATCCATTGTATACTAGTGCCTAGCTGTGTATGGTCACAGCAGATCACATGCACATGTCATGTGATTAGCTGTGGCCAAATCACAGCTAAGCAAAAAAAAACAAAAACAAAAAAAAAACCTTAATGAATCGATGTCATTCAGGTAAATGCTTGCTTATAGCAAAGTACTTCTTTGCTATAAGGAAATTGTGTAAAAAAAAAAAACAAACAAACAAAATACTGATCACTTACCCAAAGTAGTACAATGTTACTATGGTAACATTGTACTACTTTGGTCATAGTAAAATATGAAAAAAAAAAATCTTAAAAAAAAATGTAATAAAAAATTAAAAATAATAAAACAAAAAAAAAAAAAAAAAAAAAAAAATATATATATATATATATATATATATATATATATATATATATATATATATATATATATATATATATTTTTTTTTTTTTTTTTTCCATACTGTCACCAGTCAGTGTCCCTGTTCATCGCCATGCCAGTTATATGATGACGCTGTACTGCACTGGTGACAGTATGTAAAAAAAAAAAAAATAGTGAAAATAATTTTTTTAATCATTTTCCGAAAAATTATGACAAAAAAAAATACAGCTTCAAAAAACTTGCAATTCCTCTTATGAAGTACGTCGGACTGTCTACTCTGCAAAAAGGGATCATTTGGGGGATATCTGTACTATTGTGACATTTTTGGACCTCAAGAAATTAGATTGGCTGTCAGTACTTCAGGATTGATCAATATTCAGATCTATACCATAGTTTGTGAACTCTATAACTTTCCTACAAACTAAATAATACATCCTAATTTGGGTTATTTTCACCAAAGACGTAGCAGAATACATCTTGGTCTAAATTTATGAAGAACAGTTATTTGTAAACTTTTAGAACAGAAACAAAGAAAAACGTGTTTTGTGTTTTTTTTCAAAATTTTTGGTCTTTTTTTGTTTAGCAAAAAATAAAAACCCCAGCGGTGATTAAATACCACCAAAAGAAAGCTCTAGTTGTGTGAAGAAAATGATAAAATTTTAGTTTGGGTACAATGTTGCATGACCGCGCAATTGTCATTCAAAGTGTGAGAGCGCTGAAACGTGAAAAATGGCCTGGGCAGGAAGGTGTAAAATTGCCCGGTATTGAAATGGTTAAATTATAATGCAAGCAAAGAAAAACAACAAACAATGGGCAAAGAGCCCATCTATAGCAGACTATATGGTAACATAGGTAACCAAAAGAAAAATACAGGCTGCTCTGGAAAAAGACAGCGTGGTTGTCTTGAAGGAGCACAATATAATAACATGAATTAACGGCATGGTCGAGGTGCCAGAAAGAAGCCTGTACTGGATCAATGACACAAAAAGGCCTGGTTAGGCATGTCAAGGTTTTGTCAGGCATATTGTAACTGGGCTTTTTTGTGGCATTGGTGCAGTAAAAGCTTCTTTCTGGCACCTCGACCAAACAGCTTCAAGTATCACCATATTTTACTCCCTAAAAACAACCACACCATCTTTTTCCAGAGCAGCCTGTATTTCTTTGAGGTTGCCTGTGGGTTTTTTTGAATCCTGGACAATTCTTCTGTCAGTTATGGCTGCAATCTTTCTTGGTCTACCTGACCTACCAGTTCTTTTCAGATCCCCATGGCTCCGTATCTAGCCTAGTCAGTACTTTCACGTTACAGCTAACAAACTCATTGACTATTTATACACTGACACTAATTGCAATTTAAAAAGCCATAGATGTGGGACATTAACCTCTAATTGGCATTTTAACCCATGTGTGTCACCTTGTGTGTCTGTACCAAGGCCAAACATTCCAGGATATGTAAACTTTTCATCATGGCCATTTTGGTGATTTTTGTTATGATTTAAAAAAGAGACAAACAACTATTTGATAATAAATGGCTTAATATGATCATTATCCTTCAATAAAAGCATTTTGTGGCATGATCAGTCTTATTTTCAGTATCAATTTCACAATTTCTGCCAGGGTTTGCAAACTTATGAGCACATCTGTATATACCTTGATGTTATTTGGGTTATGGCCATTTCACAAATTCAGATTCCTTATTCTACAAAAGGTTTGAAGCTGATGGTTTCAGTTAACCCGGAAGGATTTGTCACTTTAAGGCGATAAATCCAGCTGTAGAATGTTTTTGTCAAAGTTGCCCCCTCTGGGATTTGGCAAAATACGGTCCAAAGCTCAAATTTTAAAACCTCTGTATTTTCTTTGTGGTGCAACCCAACATGTCAACCAATCAGGGTAGGAAGTAGATTATTTTTAACATAGTATACATGGTCCTTTATTCTGCACCAAAATTGGTGTTTAGTTTTTCATATATCGAACGCTCCGCATTCACAATACATAATGTAGACAGTGCCAATTGTCTGGCAGTCTAAAAATTGATTGATGGCATAAGGAGTACCATCTGGCAGAAAGAGGCTGATTCTCATAAATCCAATCACAGAAGTTACATGATCAAAATTTCCATGTACCATTTGGGGAACTGTTATCTCATCTGTCCTAAAATGGCTGAGTAATACCGTCTTTTACTGAACGTGGCTGTTTATAGGTAATTTCTGGAAATTCTTTTAAATACTTTTTCAAAATATCATTGGTTAACAAATAGTACTGCTGGATAATTCGTCTAAGTTGCATATTTTGTTTTGTATATCAAGTGATCAATCTTACTGTGTAGGATTCTGTATTCTTTCTACTTAAATAGGATATCCTCCCTCCTTTGTATCTGAAGGCCTTTTCTGAGTATAGTACATGAATAGCTCCTCTTGAGTAGTCCATCTCGTAATGCGTCTGCCTCATGTTTGAACTGATGTTCATCAGAGCAGATGCGTCGGAGCCTCAAATATTGGCTGTATGAAATGCTACTTATAAGAGGTCCGGGATGAAAACTATCAGAATGCAGTATAGTATTTCCAGCCATGGGCTTGCTGAAGAAAGTAGTCCCCACTCGCCCATTTTCTAGTATGTTAATTTTAATGTCCAAAAATGAAATCTGATAATTTAATCTTAGTATGACAGAAGACATTTAGAATGGTCATGAACTCCAAGAGCTCCTCTAGTGATTCTATCCAGAGCATCACCACATCTATGTAGCAAAACAATAATAAAATATGGGTCCAGAACTTCCCAAATCTATCTGATAAAAGATACAGGTACAGGTTGGCATACGATGGGTCACAAGTACCCATCGCCATCCCTGCACCTGGAGGTAGTGGTAGCCAACAAACACATTACATGACAGAATGACCCTGATTTACTATTGTGCCTAGGCGCATTTCCGTGGGCTAATGTGTACTTTTTAATAGCGTCCGTCTACTTTTAGACAGCAAAGACATTTACTAAAGAAAGCGTCAACAAGTAGACGCCAAATCGAATTTACTAACCAGACACAGTCCAGGAATCGGACACAAAAAGCAGACTTGCTAAGAAGCACATCGAACACCATGAAAAATCACTGCAGAGACATATTCACATTGAAATTTGCTTTGCCAAATATCAGGATATCTGATATTTCAAAAATTTTTTAAAATGTGTAAAAAAATAGTTTTTTTAAAGCAAGTCGTCACAGTGAAGAACTAGACGCTTTTCCAGCGTCTATCGCTGGATATAAATGTGCATGTGCAGAACACATTTTAGACGTTTGCCGTGGGCGCTTTCTTTTTAGACACTGTTCAGTAGTAAATCTCTGTGTGGAGTCCACTGGCAGACGGCACTCGATCGCGTCTACTGTGTTTAACAAACAGCACTATTTGTAGCTAGGCATATCTTTATGTATTCTAATTTCATTTCCTTAGTTCTATTGATTCTGATTTTGTTTCTTATCCTTTATAATTATTTCTGTAATGATTTTACTTATTTCGAAGGTCTAGATAATATTTATTTTGATAGCTGAATCTAAAAATAAACGTCTGCAATTAAAAAACAAAACCAAAAAAAAACGGCATGGGGTCCCCCCTCCCATCCATACCAAGCCCTTCGGGTCTGGTATGGATATTAAGGGGTAACTCCACGCCGAAATGTAAAAAAAAATGCCATGGGGTTCCCCCCAAAATCCATACCAGACCTTTATCCGAGCATGCAGCCCGGCAGGTCAGGAAGGGGGGGGGGGGGGCGAGCGAGCGCCCCCTCCCCTCCTGAACCATACCAGGCCACATGCCCCCAAAATGGGGAGGTGCTTTGGGGCAGGGGGGCTTTAACAAGGGGGCCCTCAGATCCCGCCCCCCCATGTGAATGAGTATGCAGTACATGGTACAGCTACTAATTCACAAAAAAACAAAGTGTAGTGTAAAAAACCACAGGACAGTCCTTTAATAAAAGAAAAATCTCAAAGAATGTCCCCCGAAGTAGATCCAACGTCAATCATGAAGCCTGTCGCCGGCTGGTTTTTAAATTTAATTCAGCTGTCACTTCCCCCAGCTAAAAGAGAAAGTTTTCTTTGTATCTTTCAATAAACTCAAAGTAAACATTGTTTCCTTTAGTGATATAAATTCAAAGTTTCTGTAACTTCTGGGAAAGTGACATCTAAGCTTGTGAACTATAGTGAAGGAAAAAAAATGGCCGGCATTTGCATTTAAAAATCAGCGCCGACATACACTTTGTATTGAGAAAAAAATTAACAATTGTGTAAACCGAGGCATTATTTTCAATGGATTTTCATTCGTAAACTGAAAAGTACGTTAACCGAAGCGTTGGAAAACCGAGGTACACCTGTATTAGTATTGCAATCCTTTGTATTGGGATACATAGAACCAACATACTGTACATCTGAATTGGCAACATAGTCAGTTTGTGTCACATTTTGAGATATCTGGCTAGTTACACTGACCTTGCCGAGGGACTTAGGGTTGACTCACACCACAGAAATAGAGGCTGGATTAGTGTTCAACAGCTCCGTGGATTAGTGGTTAGTACTGCTGCTTCACAGCGCTAGGGTTGTTGATTTGAATCCCAACCACGGCAATAAATTTGCATGATCTCCCTGGGTGTCTACCCTAACATACATGTGCTGGTGGCAGCATCTTTGCTTTCTGTCTAAATGATCCCTAGAATGTGAATTAGAAGGCCTTGTCTGTTCAAACACCTTTAAAGTTGCACCTTATGTGAATGTTAAAGGATGGGATGAGATAAGAGCCTGGACTAATGATTGATTTGATAATGCTGGTTTGCACTCCACCCCCTTTTGGGAAGGCTTGTCAAACCAAGAGACGAGTGAGAGAAAAGGATTTTAAAATAATGGCATGGAGTCCCCCACCCAAATCCATAACAGACCCTTATCTGAGCATGCAGATACCGCATGCCTTCAAAGATTTTTCCTTTGTTGAATTGCCTGCTTAGTTCACACACGATGTAATTTAAAATTGTGCTTTTTGACAGCAATTTCACCATGTTTTCTTTAGATTTACCAATGAGTTATTGCGTTTTCAATTGTGTTTTGCATTGTGATTTCTATTGTAGTCTATATGTGAAATCGCTACAAAATGCTGAAAGTTAGACAAGAACTACTTTTGAAATTGTGCTGTAGCAAATCGCTTACTTAAGACACTCACATCCACATTCGTTAGATCCGATATCAGGTACAATTTCAATTTCCAAATTGCACCTGAAATCGTGCACCCTGGATGCGACTTGGCATGCAATTTGCATGCCCTGCGACTTTCAAATTGCATGCCAAATTGCACCCGATGTGACTGGGGGCTAACACCACAGTCACATCTAATCCGATTTGGAAATTTAGCAACTTACAGTGAAGTTGCACGATTTCAAAATCAGATTGGATGTGAATGGAGCCTATAGTGGACAATAGGGTGCAACTTGGCCTACAATTTGCAAGGTGCCTAGTATGCAAATTGCCTGGGCCACCCCAGTCACATCAAAGCGGATTTTGAAGTGGTGCAACTTACACTACGGTCACATCATGTGACTTACAGTGAAGTCACATGATTTCAAAGTCGGGGGACGTGCAGATTTAAAGTGCGATTTACAAGACATCTGACACAGATCTCTTTGCAAATCGCATGAAAAGTAGTGTGTTCATTACTTTAGAAATTATTGCGGCTCCAACCAAGTTTGAACCACACCAATATGATCGCTCTAATAGCAGTCACATTGAGTGCGACTTGGCATACGATTTTCAAGTCGCATGTCATGCAAATCACATGCCAAGTCGCACCCTATTGTCTGCTATTAGAGCAGTCACATGGGTGCGTTTCCAACACTGCTTTCTAAAGTAGTACATGTACTACTTTGGCGATTTGCATAGATAGCTGTGTCAGGTGTCTTGCAAATCGCAAGGAAATCGGCATCTTCACTATAAATCGCACAATTTCTAAATCGGCTTTGATGTGCCCAGGCCTTTTTATGTTTGATTTCCTGAGTGTTTTTATGGGAAATCCCACATACTCGCAAAAGTGAATTGACATTTTCAGTATTGCATGCGAGATGTGGTCATGTGACTGCCTTAACTCATACAATAATCTGGAGTGAATTTTGCCCATAGGGCCAAGAGGGTTCCCTTTCACATCCCTGTTCAATGTTCTGTTGTACGCTGCACAGGTACACTTCACTGTGGCTTTCTTTCTGACTGATTTGTGGGGCCCGTATACGAAGGGTTAATGCAGGTGGGAAGAGAATTAATCAGGCGCAAACACTTTCTCTGACCAAATGAATGACAGTGGTGGGTGTGGCCTGTTATGTAAAGAGTTGCAGTAGTGGTGATATTTTACCTTGTACAGGCCAGGTTATTTTCTGCAAGTCCTTGCCTGTGGTGGTTTGGAGAGGAAGAGATATTGTGGTGAATTGCCCCAGGCCACACTCACGCTGTGTTTTGATGTGGGCTGTAAATGTTTTGCATTTTGTTCCTTCTAAGGTGTGTTTGTGTGTTATTGTACAATGATTGTGTGTGTATTATCTTTGCATTGTAATCCTAACACATGTCCATTGCTCTGCTCTTCCAAGTTTGCTCTATTTAGACTGAAATGTAGTTTTGAGACAAACCTGAAGAGAAATGTATGTGTGGGGGATTTGGGGAGATGGGAGGTGTTTTATTTTGGCAAGTATGTCTTTTTATATTGATATTTTGATCTGCAGCTTGTTTTGTGGATAGATAAGCCTACGACGTGATTCATATTACCTGTTTGTTTCCTGCTGTAACCTGTGAAAGCACATCTCATTGGAAGTATATTTTTTTAGATTGTAAGCTCTTATGAGCAGGACCGTTCTATTTTAGCAACATCAATCCTGCTTTTTTTTTTTTTTTTTCACCAGGAAATTGAATGTACCTACTTGTTGTTGCTGTCCAAATAAATGTGGAATGTGTATTTGATCAATAAACATTTGGACTATGTATTTTTTGGGGGATTATTTCATGTTCTAGTTGAATGTAGCACAGTGGTTAGCACTTCCGCCTGGCAGTTCTAGGGTCGTTGCTTCGAATCCCAGCCACGGCACTGTCAGGAGCCGCCGCGACGTGCGGCTCGGCGCAGGCACAGTGTGCCGGTTTGCGCTGGTATACGGGCACTAGGTCCTGGCCAGCCGCGGCGGAGATGGAACTCGCGCATGCGCATTCGGAGTCACGGGTGCGTGCCTGGCACCAATGACAGCGCAGGGCGCGAGATTTAAATCTGCTCTGTGCTGACATGAATTGCTGTTTGGGCTCTCTGTGTTCCTGATCCTGTATTCCTCGTTATTCTGATTGTTGCTGACCCGGATTGTCCCTGACTGTGCTGTATTCTCCTGCTGTGACCCCCTGGCTTGCCTGACCTCTCTCCTGGATGCCCCCTGTTGGATCTGATCTCCTATTACTGACCTGGCGTGTGACCTGACCATTCTCTGCCCGCTGCCTTGTACCGTGCTGCTCCCACAGCTACCGACTTGGACTGTCTGACAACGCTTCTGCTCATCCATCCACCTTGCTCTGGCACATCCGCCTCTTCACATCAGGCTCTCACCCTGCAGATACCTCTGGCGGATCCCTCTACCACGGGTAGGTGTACTCAGGGGCCGCGACCTGGTTTCGGTCTGCTCCAAGTCCATCCCCACCATCAGGGGCCCTGGTGAGCAAGCAGACCGGGACTTAGACTCCGCGCTCTGGGGAATCCTATCCTGTGGGTTACTACAGGTACCGCCAGGTGGTTCATTACAGGCACCTCCTGCCTGAATGCATGTTCTCCCTGTGCCTGCGTGGGTTTCCTCTGGGTACTCCGGTTTCCTTCCACACTCTAAAGACATGCTGGTAGGTTAATTGGATCCTGTCAAAATTGGCCCTAGTATATGTATGAATGTAAGTTAGGGACCTTAGATTGTACACCCCTTGAGGGTTGGGGACAGATGTGAATGTACAACATATATATGTAAAGTGCTGCGTAAATTGACAGTGCTATATAAGTACCTGAAATAAATAAATACATTAAATATACTAGCACCCCTAACACTTATTTTTGCTAGCTATATAATATGCCCAAATCTTCCTTGTTGTTGAGTGCACATATGCAAGTATTTCCAAACTAACAAACCAAAACCCCCTATTGCATCACAAGACCATGTTATGTACCAATGAATAGGTCGTGTTCAATGTGCAGCTAGCTATTTTTTTTTTGTACAATCCTCTTAACAGTAAAAAAATTAGGCCCCCAATTTATGTTGACTTTGGGTCTAGAGCAGCTGTCATACCAGAAATACGTCATGCTGTTTGCGGAAGGACGTTTGCACACACCCGGAAGTGGTAGTGGGGAGTGTTAGTGGATGGGAGAGTAGTTAGGAGAGTTTAGTGGTAATTTGCAAGTCTATTTTTTAGTTTTGTGAATTGTTCTCTTGTGGAATTCCAGACCAAATCTGAACATGGCGAGATCGCTGTTCTCCACCAAGGAGCTGATCCTCATTTTCCATTTTGGACATATTCAATATTTTCAGTTGAAAATATGTCCAATTCCTAGATCCATTGAGGTACATAGTAGAGGTTCAAGGTATTCCATAGAAGTTATTGTTCTTCCTTACTATACAGATGGCACAGACACAAGCATACACCCAGGGCCACTGTTAGATATCATGGGGCCCGTACAGCATATCTGACAGCCCCCCACCGCCAGAGAAAATATCCAAATTATATTTATGGTAAAAAATACAGTAAAAACATTATTATTGGACATCATCCCAACCATATTCATGTGAAATCTAAATGATCAAACTGTACTGAGTTCATAAATAAAGCTGTGTGTAATTGAGGTCTTGGGGCTCATGGGCGCTGTGGCCTGTAAAGTGGGAATCGGTGGTTTTGTTTTTATGGCTATCGCCATTTGCAGGCAACCTATGTTACACTATGGAAATGCTGCAGGTCATAATTTGACAAGCATATGGGCGCAGGTGTACAGCCCTGAACACAGACAGTGAGCATTCAGGGCCACTTGCCCACGCCTTCACACCTGTCAGATTAAAACCTGTGTTCATACAGCTGCTGTGTCCCCATAGTGTAACAGGTGGCTGCAGCCACATGAACAACCCGCTCATTTATGCTGTGCAGGACAGAGGACCTGTGTGAATGTGGCATTTTTCGCGTTTTTTTTTTTTTTTCCCTCAGCTCATTAATTTCAATGGGCTGCCTAATATGTGGGAACATGCAAAAATACTGCAGGCATATTATTTTAAAAGTGTGTTGCACCTAACTGCACAGTAGTGTGGTGCCATGCGGTTTGGTGGCTGTGAATACATCTGTGTTTACTAGACGTGTGGAGGTGCAATTAAGTTTTCATCATGGTACCTGCGCACATCTGCAGAGGGCATTACATTTCTTTGCTGTGCACGAAAAAACATGCTCTTGCATACGTTTCTGCACCACAAATGGTGTGAACAAGTCATAAGGGCCAGATCACACTATAGAAACACTGTCTAGATGTGTTCCAGATGTGTTTTTGCATGCACTTTTTTGATGCATGTTTAGCGTGTTCCAGAGCATTTTGGATGCGTTTTTTGATGTGTTCTACTGCATTTTTTTTCCTCTTTTTCTTAAATTTAATTAGGGACATGTGCGTTTAGTGCATTCCAGGGTGTTTTACCGCGTTCCAGTTCAGTTCTATGCATAAACAATGCAGCCTGTTCAACTTTCTTGGCAGTACCTGCAACGCACTGGAACTGCAAGCGCTGATGTGAACTAGGACATTAACAACCATATAACCTTTCTGTGCATTTTGGAAGCAAAAAAAGCAACTGAAACACATGTAGTGTGAACTAGCCCTAAAGGTTGTTACAATTCCTGGTCAGTCCCATTCCTTTACTTATAAGTTAAATCAGACTAGTGGTGAGATACAATCAGAAATCGTATAATAATGCGAGATCTGAGCTGTAGATAGGAAATGAGACACATTAACTTGATCAATAAATAAAAAGAGTGGGGCGGTGATACATAGATTTACAGATGGAACGGGGAGGGGTGGGGGTAAGTTGTATAGGGAGAGAGGTTTAAGTGCTCGTTCACCCTTGACTTTTTCTAACTCTTGCCAAATGGCCCTATAGTGTTTGACAGGTGTTTGGGAAGCCTTTTTAACTCTCCTCAAATGCTCCCCAAACGCCCTATGTGCTGTTTTGAGGCAGGTGATAAGCATTTACCAAGCGTTAAAACTGCACCGCAAATGCCTGTAATGAAGTTAAATGGTATTAACGCTCCGAAAATGCCTCACAACCACACCGCAAACATCTGCCAGGCATTTGAGGATCGGCACCATAGACTTGAATGGGAGGTTTCAACTCCTGACTCGAAGTGAGGTGCCAGTTTTGCCGGGACGCAATACTAACGCTTCAGTGTGAACAGCACTGTGTGCTGCCATGTGCAGAATTTGAGCGTAAAACCCCCTTCCCAAACGCCTGTCTGACGCCTGCTGACAAAGCTAGTGTAACTGTAGCCTTGGAGAAGATAAACAAAGTTGTAATGAAATATAAACAGAAGGAAAATTGAAAGTTTCAAACTTGTTAGAAGAACAGGACACGGACGATTCACTCACTTTCCACTTTCTAGTCAGTAGCCAAAATCTTAATTGATTGATCAATATTCCTGGCACTGACAGAACCCTGGAAATTGATCATATTTTGGGCATTCACAAATGTCAAGGAGCTTACAATCTAATGCAGGCCACAGATGGGTTGCAAATCTGCCGATTTTTCGGCCGCAAAAAAAAAATCAGCCGAATTTCGCACTGTTAATGGGCTAATTGGTCAGCCGTTTTCAGGGTTTTAGCACTTTTTTTTTTTTAATCGGTAAAGTTGGGAAATTTGCAGCCGATTTTGACAATTGGCCGACTTTCCTGGCAATGATGGGCAAATCGGCTGATCGTTTTTACCAATAAAAAATCTGCGCATGGGCCGTGACCTGCAAGAAGAAAAATAATAAGAATTCCAGTCCGCTATTATATTTTACATGAAAAGTCTTGCTGTTGCAACAATGTATCGATTTGTATCCGAATAAAACCATCTGTATACAATGGATACATTGTTGCAACCGCAAGACTTTGCATGTAAAATCTAATAGTGGAGCTCTCTGCAAGGGACAGAAGTAAAAATGCCGGCCATAGAAGGGACGAAGATTGGCCTTTTTTTTTTTTTTTTATATAAAACGGCTGGTTTTTGACCCGTCTATGGCCTGCATAAGACCAGAAACTCAGATATATACTAGGCCCAATTAACCTAATAGCATGCCTTTGGAGTGTTGGCAGAGACACACCCGTGCAGAGAAAGCATGCAAACTTGAGATGCAGCCATGACTGTGAGTGGAACCCATGACCCACGTGCTGCAAGTTCTGAATTCTAACCACTAAGCCACTGTAGGAAACAGAGTTTGAGCTTCAATGTAGAATAGTTACATTGTTTAAAAATGATAAAGCGAGCGCTGGTAAAATTATGTAGACTACTAAAATGGTATTACAAAAGATAAATATAGGTATAGATATGAAGGTAGCAGCTAGCACTCAGGGTATTGGCAACAGTCCCAGAATAGAAATATGTTAAAGTAATAGCTATAAGTGCAGCGCTATAAATGCATGTTATTAATCATAAACGCATGTAAAATCAAAAAAGTGCAAATAAGTGCAATAATTCGCAAGGACATTGCCGCAACTCACGCCCTCTCAACCCGTCCCCTCTCACACAGCTACCCCCTCATCCCCCTTCCTCTCGACATAACCCGCAGGGACTTCGTCGCTGCTCAAACTCCCTCCAACCCCGTTCCCCCTCACTCAGCTACCCCCTCATCACCCCTCTCCCACGGCCCCACCACTGCTCTGACCTCCACTTCCTCCCCACCCTACATTCCTCATACTGAAGCTCCCCCAACACTCCGCACCTTTGACCTTACTACCATCGAGGAAGTCTCCAAGATCCTCTCTGATGCCCGCCTCACCACCTGCCCCCTCGACCCTATGCCCTAACAACTCCTACGACCTCCCTCCCCCTCCATCCTACGCTCCCTCACCCACATCTTTAATCTCTCCCTCTCCTCAAGCACTTTCCCCTCCCTTCTGAAACACGCACACATCACCCCCATACTTAAAAAGCCCTCCCTGGACCCCAATGACCCGAACAACCTCAGACCCATCTCCCTGCTCCCATTTACATCCAAACTCCTCGAGCGCCTCGTCTACACCCGCCTATGCTCTCACCTCAACAACAACCACCTCCTCGATCCCCTACAGTCTTGCTTCCGTCCCCTACACTCCACCGAAACCGCCTTATTCAAACTCTCCAACGACCTTCTAACCGCCAAAGCTAATGGCCACTATTCAGGTGCTCCTACTCCTTGACCTCTCTGCGGCCTTCGACACAGTCGACCACCCCCTCAAAAAAAACTACACTCCCTCGGCCTCAGAGATTCTGCTCTCTCCTGGCTCTCATCCTACCTGTCACAACGCTCCTTCAGCGTTACCTATAATGCTACCACCTCCCCCTCACTCCCCGTCTCTGTTGGGGTCCCTCAAGGCTCTGTCCTTGGGCCCCTTCTCTTCTCCATCTACACCTCCTCCCTTGGCCAACTCATACACTCTCACGGCTTCAACTACCACCTCTATGCCGACGACACACAAATCTATCTCTCAACCCCCCACCTCACCCCCTCAGTCTCCGCCCAAATCACACACCTACTGAGCGACATATCAGACTGGATGTCGCTCCACTTCCTTAAACTGAACCTCTCCAAAACTGAGTTTCTTGTCTTTTCCCCCCCCCCCCCCCCCCCAGCCTGGACACCACCCCCCATTGACTTCTCCATCACATCCAACAACGCCACCATCAAACCCGCCCCGCAGGCCAGAGTACTTGGTGTCATTCTGGACTCCAACCTATCCTTCCAGCCCCAAGTCCAATCTTTAACAAACTCGTGCAGACTCCACCTCCGCAACATCGCCAAAATACGCACGTTCCTAACCCCAGAAACCACTAAACATCTCATCCACTCCCTCATCATTTCGACTCGACTACTGCAACTCCCTCCTCACTGGCCTGCCTCGCGCTGGCTATTCCCGCTTCAGTCGATTTTAAATACGGCTGCCAGACTCATTCACCTTTCCAACCGCTCCGTTTCTGCCACCCCCCTCTGCCAATCCCTCCACTGGCTTCCGATTGCGCAACGGATCAAATTCAAAATCCTAACATTGACGTACAAAGCTGTCCACCATACTGCCCCGAACTACATCACTGACCTAATATCCAAGTCCCGCCCAGCATGCACACTCCGCTCCTCACAAGACCTCCTTCTCTCTAGTTCCCTGGTCTCCTCCTCCCATGCCCGCCTCCAGGACTTCTCCAGGGTGTCACCCATCCTCTGGAACTCCCTGCCCCAACCCATCAGATTATCACCTACTTTCCTCTCCTTTAGGCGCACCCTGAAAACCCATCTCTTCAGGGAAGCCTACCCCACCCCCTGCTAACTTGCCGACCTCCTCCACTCTTCCTACCACTCCATCCCCCACAGCTATCTCCTCCTGTACCACTATCCCCTCCATCCTAGATTGTAAGCTCGAAAGAGCAGGGTCCTCAATCCCCTCATGTTTTGCATTGTATTGGTATTGTTCTGTCACATGTTCTGTCCCCCTTTGTAATGCACAGCGCTAAGCGAACTATTGGCGCTTTATAAATACTGTATAATAATAATGATGTAAACTGGTAAATGGTGCTAAAAAACGTTCATATCATTCCTGAATAATGGAATGTCCTTCGTGTGAGAGTACCAACTCAGAGAGTGCCTATGAATGGCACGTGTGGTTTATCCGTGACGGACAGTAGTTCATGAACTCGTGAAAGGTAATCCACCCTTGGGACGGGTGTACACTCACCAGAACAAAAGTATTAATGCCCATGGATTATACACATCTGGGGGTGCAGCGGTTTGCTGGCAGCTATGGGTTAGTAATCCAACTCCATCCATCCAGGTGTGTGCCAAAATGGTCCTGGGGGAGGAATTAGCTCAGCCACAGGAGCCAGAAAGGTGCTTAATAGTATAGTACTTTAAATTGTTACTCCTGACCATTATAATAAAATATCCACGTGGAGTTATAAAAATAGCAAAGTGAGTACCAAGATGGCAGACGCTCCTCAATGGCGGTGGCGTGGCGTCAGCAATAGGGCTCCACCCAATGTATTTCGTGTACCAATACGTCCCATTGGTGTGCCCCTGAGGACGTGTTGGTACATGAAATGCATTGGGTGGAGCCCTATTGCTGATTCCACGCCACCGCCATTGAGGAGCGTCTGCCTTCTTGGTACTCACTTTGCTGTTATTTTTCGTTTACAAATGATTTTATTGCATAAAAGTAGACCATAAAACAGCATCACATTTTCAAATAATATGTACAGGAAAAACAAGGCATTTTTGAAAAGTACAATTCAGAAAAGTATATTATAGAAAGAAAGAGAAGAAACAGAAAAAAAGTAGATTGCAAGTACATGAGATACGTTAATTAGGTTGGATACGTCTGTCAACAGTATATGTCAGTCATTTTTCACTGGAAATGTTGTTAATCATGCAATAAATGTCTATAATCCCTCCATGACTCCCATTTTTTTTATCAAATAAGTGCATCTTATCCAGCAGAGTATAGTGAATGTGTTCCATGAGCATTACAGCATCAATTCTGTGTAGGGTGGAGGCCAAGGGTACAGCATTGGACCTCCAGTGTAAGGCAATAGACCATAAAGTGGCAATACATATAGTATGTATCAATCTCATAATGGTATCAGGGACCCCTGGGATATTACCCCCAA
This sequence comes from Staurois parvus, assembly GCF_062004578.1. NCBI lineage: Eukaryota > Metazoa > Chordata > Amphibia > Anura > Ranidae > Staurois > Staurois parvus. The sequence goes on along the minus strand of NW_028318390.1, from coordinate 211,499 downwards.
CAGACATGTCTGTATAGACAAGCGTACTGGGGTACCCGCCAGTGAGGTAGCCACCTCGGATATCCTGCACCAAATCAAAGATATGGACGAGCAATCCCAAAATATATGCACCAAAGTGCCTGTAAGGCCACAGCCCCGGAAACACATAGGGGATGTTTGTGGGAACAATATATGTAGTCCTAATGGGGTGTAATACCATCTGGTTAAAACCTTAAGGGCTGTCTCACGAACAGAAAGAGATCGAGAGCTTTTACATATGTTATCCAGCATGGAATCCCAATCCTCATCTGAAAAAGTGGTACCACTGTCCTCCTCCCATTTTAGTCGGTATAAAGGAGGTGTATGAAAAAGACAGAGCAAAGATTGGTGATAAAAATTAGAAATAAGACCACTACCCCTAGGACAGTCACGGCTAGTACATTCAAAAAAGGAAATCGGAGACGAAGGTATAAGGCCAAAGTGTGATTTAAAAAAAGTGTCTAATCTGTCAGTAACGATGGTACTCACGAAGGGGAATATCAAAAAGCGCGCGCAGCCTATCAAAGGTGATGTAAGATCCTCCTCTTTGAAAATCAGATAATCTTATAAGAGATTGATCATACCACCAACGAAACAGTTGAGGAGAACCAAAAAATGAGATACCAGGGGAAATAGGAGAGACCAAATTTAATTTAAATTTGTATTTGGACCAAAGTGTCCGGGAATGGGTCACTATGTAGTTATAAAAGGTAAGTGATCGTGGGGAGATTTTGGACCACAAAATACCCGGTAAGTAGAATGGGCGTATAGACTGAGATTCAAACTTGACCCATGGGATTTGAGAGTTAATAGTTGCCCATTGTGATAGCTGCGTAAAACGAGCCGAAAGGTAATATAGCCAAAAATTGGGAAGACCGAGACCTCCAATCCGTTGTGAGCAGTATAAAATAGATGAAGCAAAACGTGGACGCTTATTACCCCAGATAAAATTATTAATGGTTCGTTGAAAGTGGTTTAGAAATGTTTTTGAGACCGGAACTGGAAGTGCTCTAAAAAGATAAAGAAGTTTAGGCAAAATATTCATTTTAACAGCCGTGACTCTACCCAGGAAGGAAGTAGGATAACCATGCCAAATCTTCAGTAGAGTAGAGAGACGTCATACACATGGTGGATAATTAGCAGCAAACATATCCGAGTATCTGGGAGTGAGATTAATACCTAAATAGGATAGCCAATCTGTAGACCAGCTGAATGGAGAAGAACTACGGAGAGATGCACTTAGGGAATCGGGGATATTAACTGGCAGAACCACCAATTTGGTAAAGTTAACCGTAAGACCTGACGCTATAGCAAAATCGTTCAGTACGGCACATAAATTAGGCAATGAAGTCAACGGGTTAGTAAGAAAAAGCATAACATCAGCATACATGCTTATTTTGAAATGTGAGACTAGTAATGGGTAGCCTGAAATATCTGGATGTGATCTGATCGCTACTGCCAAAGGTTCCAACACCAGCGCAAATAAAAGGGGTGAAAGAGGACAGCCCTGATGGGTACCTCTACCTAATGTAATAAAAATCCAAATTACAGCCAGGGAGCCTAATTCATGTTTTTGGAGAGTCATATAGGGCGTGTATACCAGCTAAAAACTCGTCATTGAAGCCCATTTTTTTGTAGCAAGGAAAATAAATAGGGCCAAAGAACACTGGAAAGGCCTTATTTATATCTAGACTCATCAGCAGAACCTCTTTAGAATGTAAATTGGCATCTTGAATAACATTTAGCGTGAGGCAAATATTATCGGTAATGAATTTGTCAGGAATAAAGCCTGATTGGTCCGGACTAAAGAGGAGATAATAGGGGCCAACCTGTCTGCCAAAATTCGGCTAAATAATTTCAGATCATTATCCATTACTGAGATTGGTCTATAATTTTGTGGTAAACTATGGTCTTTCTGTGGTTTAGGTATTAAAGACATATTAGCCAATATCATCTCCTCCGGGAACTTACCCCCCTGCAAAACATCATTAAATAAACTTATCAGATAGGGAGCCAACGTAGAGGCAAAATGTTTGTAATATCTAGCAGTGAATCCATCCGGACCTGGTGCAGTAGAACTTTTTAGCGCGCTAATCGCACGAGTTATTTCCTCCAAAGTACAGGGAGCATTAAGAAAAGCAACTTGAGGAGGTGTAAGAGCAGGGAGGGGTATAGAATCCAGCCACGAGACGGCTGGTGGAACAGAATCTGACCGTGGAGGAGTTAATAGGTTAGAATAAAAGTTTTCAAAAATGCCCAAAACCTCCTGAGGTAAAGATGAGATAGCACCCGAGTTAGTACGTAATTTATAAATGTGGGGGGCGCAGAGAGTGATTCAATTTCTTTGCAAACATAGTGGATGCTGAGTTGCTATGTAACAAAAATGAGGCCTTCGACCAGCGGAGAGCTTTTTCAGTTTTTTTGGGATAGCAAAGTATTCAATTCTTAGCGCTTTTGAGAGAACTGTTTATTAAGAATAGATGGGTTAGCAATATGACTTCTATAATGTGCTTCTAACTCTCGGGTAAGAAGCAGAATTTGCTGCCATTGTTTTCTATTTCTGGATGAAGCCATAGAGATAAGGCGGCCACGTAGGACCGCCTTATGGGCTACCCATAGTGTGGCTGGAGATATACCAGGAGTTGCATTAGACTGAAAATATTCCTGAATAGATGTAACCACCTCATGGCCGGAGTCAACGTCCGTAAGCATAGTCATTGAGTCTCCAAGAGAAGGGGGTAGATGCCAATCCCATACTTTGCTATTATTTTTATTACTCCACGTGGATGTTTTAAATTGTTACTCATGACCATTATAATAAAGTACTACACTATTAAGCACCTTTCTGGCTCCTGTGGCTGAGCCAATTCCTCCCCAGGACCATTTTGGTACCCACCCTGATGGATGGAGTTGGATGACTAACCCATAGCTGCCAGCATACCCTGCACCCCCAGATGTGTGATGTGTATAACCCACGCGCATTTATACTTTGGTGAGTGTACACCCGTCCCAAGGGTGGATTACCTTTCACGAGTTCATGCACTACTGTCCGTCACGGATAAACCACACGTGCCATTCATAGGCACTCTGAGTTGGTACTCTCACACGAAGGACATTCCATTATTCAGGAATGATTATATGAACTTTTTTAGCACCATTTACCAGTTTACATCACTATTGCACTTATTTGCACTTTTTTTCATTTTACATGCGTTAATGATTGATAACATGCATTTATAGAGCTGCACTATTACTTTAACATAGAATAGTTACATGATTAAAGAGAAGGAAGATATATAATTATATTGGGAAATTAGAACTAGACATTCCCAATTATTTGAGATATAAGTGTGAAAATGTTTGACATATGAAAATAGAATGTATGACATTCATTAGGAAATACATTAGTTGTCTGATCATTTTGGAGAAACAGCAACCCCAAAAAAAAAAATATAGGTGTATTTTTTAATTTAAATTCTAAGTATTCTCATATGCAAACAAACGCCAAAGGGACAAAGCCCGCGGTTGTGCGCCACCTAGCGAACATATCCGGTATTGCACCTAGAAATGTGCCAGAAGGGATTCCGGATTTATTTACTGGAAAAGAGTCTACAAGTAGACTCTTTTCAGTGAGTTTGCTGGATGCCTTTCTGAAGACTAACAGGGCTAGATTGATTGATTGAATTGAGTCTGCCTGAATGTTCAGTGTCTGCTGGTAGACTCAATTCTTAGTAAATCAGGGCCAATGTGTTCTAGTATAGCCAGAATGAATGCACTATACTTATGGCACTATTGTGGCCTCTCTCTCAAAAAACCTTGAGTTACTGAAATCCCTTTTGAATGTTGTATGCTACTGCACAGTGCTTCTATATCAATAGCAACTGGCCTTCACCTCTCTTCTCCACCCCACAACTTATATATATCACTCTCACTCTGGTCTTCACCTTATTACTGTACTCATCAACTCCTGCTAATTCTGAACCCACATACTAATAAAACCTCCAAGACACTGGGACCTGTCCTTCCATATAAGTCATACTCTCATATTACCTATTGCTTCTCTTAACATCTGGAGACATTTCCCCAAATTCTGGCACCCCCTATCCTGTAACAGCTACTGCAATCCACACAATTTAATTACTATTCCTCCTCTTCCTAGAACCAGCCTCCCCTTTTCCTGTGCCCTCTGGAATGCCCGCTCTGTAAGAAACTCACCTCTGTCCATGACCTTTTTATTACAAACTCCTTTAACTTGCTTGCAATTATGAAAACTTGGCTTCATGAATCTGACTTTCGCTCTCCTGCTGCCCTCTCCCATGGTGGTTATCTCTGGACTCGCTCTCCCAGGCCTGGTGGACGGAAAGAAGGTGGAGTTGGAATCCGATCCCCTCAAAGCACTTTTCAGATCCTTCATTCACTTCACTCTCTGTCCCTCTCCTCATTTGAAGTTCACTGTAATAGTCTATTCTCTCCGGTTTCTTTAAGAATGTAATCTATCGGCCTTCTGGACCGGTATCAAGCTCCCTTGATGACTTCTCTGCCTGGCTGCCTTACTTTGTTTTCTGAAATTCCCATAATCATTCTTGGTGACTTCAACATCCCTGTTAATCTTAACACTCCTGCTACCTCTAAACGTTTGAGCCTAACCACTTCTTTTGACTTAAAACAATGGACACATGCTTTTACTCGAATAGTAACTGCCTTGACCTTGTATTTTCCTTCCTATGCACTTCCTGCAACCTCACCAACTTTCCTTTTCCTCTATCTGATCACTCCCTTTATTAGCTTCCTCCTTCTTGTCTTCCAACTTCCAAACAGTTGCCCGTATAAACCTTCTCTATCTTAACCATTAACCTTCTCTATCTTAACCCCCAAAATATCAGCCCTGTACTGCCCCAACCTGGCCACTTCTGTATACAACAGTTCACTGTTTTCCACTGTGAACACATTGGCCCCCGTCACTACAAACAGAATTAGGCCCTGACCGCTACAGCCCTGGCAAACAGACAATACCAGATGCCTCAACAAATGTATCCGTGCCCTTGAGCGTTAATGGCGTAAGACTAAGACCCAGCAATACTTTGACCAATATAAATCTGTCCTTCAAAAATACAATTCTTGTCTCCAAGCAGGCCTTATTTATCACTCTCATTAACACTCTCTCATGCAATCCCCATCAACTCTTTTCTACCTTTAACTCTCTCCTTCTTTACCTCCACTCACTAACTCACTCACTGCCCAGGAGAGTGCTAATCACTTAAAAAATAAGGTTGATACAATTCGTGACGAGATCTCCACTGTAGAGATATCTCCCTCACCCTACACTCCTTGTCTACCTGCACAATCTATACTTCCCTTGTTTAACCCAGCTACTATAGAGGAGGTTGGTAAACTTTTTTCTAAAGCCCACCTAACCACCTGTCCCCTGGACCCTGTTCCCTCGCAAATACTACGGTCACCCTCTGGTTCTATCCTTCATTCTTTAACTCATATTAAAATTAAATCTCTCCCTTTTCTACTGGCATCTTCCCCAACTTTCTAAAACATGCGCTAGTCACCCCTATACTTAAAAAGGCCTCACTGACCTCACCAATTTTAGCAACCTAAGACCCATCTCCTTAATCCCTTTTGCCTGCAAACTCCTTGATTGTCTAGTCTACAACCGGCTGAGCTGCCACCTTGAGAATCACCTTCTCGATCCCCTTCAGTTTGGATTTCGCCAACAACACTCCACAGAAACTGCTCTCCTAAAACTCACAAACGACTTACTAACAGCTAAAACCAATGGTCACTATTTCGTACTCTTACTCTGGACCTCTCCGCTGCCTTTGACAAAGTTGACCACCCTCTCCTCCTCAAAAAAACTGTTTACTTTGTCTCCGTGACTGTACTCTCCTCTCCTACTCTTCTTACTGCCGGGGTCCCCCAAGGTTCTGTCCTTGGACCTGTCCTATTCTCGATCTACACTTCTTCCTTGGGTCAGCTGATAGCTGCCCATGGTTTCCAATACCATCTCTATGCTGATGACACACAAATCTATCTTTCTACTTCGCAGCTCACCCCATCAGTTTCCTCACGTATCACCGGTTTTCTAACAGATATATCAGACTTAATGTCACACCACTTCCTAAAACTCAATCTATCCAAAACTGAGCTCATAATAATTCCTCCCCCATGTGCCTCTTTCCCTGATTTCTTGGTCAGAATCAATAGCACCACTATCAACCCATCCCTGCATGCCAGGGTGCTAGGGGTAACCCTGGATTCTGAACTATCCTTTCAGGCCCACATCCAATCCCTGTCCAAATCATGCCGAAGCAACATCTCCAGACTATGCCCCTTTTTAACCAATGATATCACAAAGCTACTAATTCTCTCCCTGGTTATCTCTCGCCTCGACTACTGCAACTCCCTCCTCATTGGCTTAACTTTACATAGGATATCCCCCCTCCAGTTCATTATGAATACTTCTGCCAGGCTCATCCACCTTGGCAACCATTCAGTGTCTGCTACCTCTCTCTGCCAATCCCTCCACTGGCTTCCACTCTCCCAACTAATAAAATTAAAAATACTAACTGCAACTTACAAAAGCCATCCACAACTTTGGCCCCCGCTACATCACCAACCTGGTCTCAAAATATCAACCAAACCTCCCAAGACCTTCTTCTCTCTAGATCCCGTTTCACCTCCTCCCATGCTTGCCTCCAGTACTTCTCCCGAGCTTCTTCCATCCTATGGAACTCCCTACCCCAATCTGTCTGGCTTTCTCCTAATCTATCCACCTTTAGACGATCCCTAAAAACCTCTCTTTAAAGAAGCCTATCCTGCTTCTAACTAGTGAACTGCCTTTTATTTCCTCCATCAGCTTATCCCCCATGGCTTTTTTCTTTTTGTAGCACTCAACCCTTCCTCCTAGATTGTAAGCTCTAATGAGCAGGGCCCTCTGTTTCCTCTTGTACCACATTGTATTGAAACTGTTATGTCTACCTTAATTTTGTTAAGCGCTGCGCAAACTGTTGCACTATATAAATCGTGTGTTATAGTAGTAATGATAAAACGCAGTGCTTTTCTATCAATAGCAACTAACCATGTATGTCTGGGCACTACAATTCCCTCAAGACGTCTAAGCAAATCAGGTGTTTCCTGAATGTACAAAGGTAGAGATGTTACAAGAGGGTGTAAATATTCATCTACATGCTGGATTGCCTTTTCTGTATGAGAACCAATACCTGATATTATCGGTCAGCCAGGGGGTTGCACCAAATTTTTATAGGTTTTAGGTAAGGCGTAAAAAGTTGGTACTGTATGCATGGACATTTTTACCAAAAGGGACTCGTATATGTCTTTTATTAATTACATCTTGGTGATGGGCCTCCAATAAAATTTTGGTAAATTCATTTCTATATCTATGGATTAACTGCTCTGGAATGACCCTATACCAGTCACTTTTATTTAGTATTTTAAGACACATGTCCCAATAATGGTTTCTGTCCATTACCACCACATTACCCCCCTTGTCCGAGGGTTTTAGGACAATGGTTTCATCTTTTACTTAGTGGTTTCAAAGCCTGACTTTGTTCCACAGTCATGTTACCCACATCATGTCTGTGTATATTTACTCGTTCGATTTCTTTTGATACTGGTGTAACAACGGCAAAAATATTGGGGTTAGTTTGCAGCGATAGAACCTTATCTGACTTTTTCTTTGTAATTTTTGTATGCGTTGGAGTTTCTGAAACATCACACAATTCAACATCCACAGGGAGGATCACACCTTGTTTGCTGCCCCTTCACTTTCCTCCAGTAAATCCATAATATCCCGAAGTGCATGAAAGTCTCTTACCTTAAAGTTTTTCCATCGATCTCTAAGTATTTTATCATTTGTTTTCTTTTTCTGTTCTTCAAACAGAAATTTGTAAGCCCGCTACCGTGCAAATAGGTGGAGGTCCTTAACAAAATCAAAATGATATAATTTTTGGTTTGGACAAAAAGTTAACCCCAAACTTAAGATTTGTTTTTTTGCTTCAGTGAGTACTGTATGTGTGTCAATAGATTAAAAGTATTTAAGACTCTTGTGTTAACTTGGCCACAAAACGGATCCATGTTGCCTGTACGCACCTTCTGTGCATTCATGTTGTCTAATGGAATTGGTGCATCTAAAAAACCGTCAGATACATCCTTACTTTTTGAACTACTGTGTAGTGTCTGAATGTGTATCATATTTCTGGAATCCTGAGAAATGGGCATAGATGCAGCCCCTTCAGAAACCCCACCACCAAGTGCCTGGGATCCTGTCGAATTCATGGATCCCTCACCACCTTTTTGTGCCACATTTCGTGAAGGGACAACAGAAACATTGTGCATTTGCGACTCATGGTCAGCCAACCTCCTTTTTTTTTTTTTTTTTTTTTTTTTACCACTGTCACCAAGTAATTATTCCCGTCACCATCTTTCGGTCTCTTGCGAGATTGGCGATGCCTCCAATGTAATGGCTTAAATATATGTGGCCATATATATGCAAAGCTGCCTAGAAATGCCATTTTCTCTCTTTGAGCAGAAAGAATTTAAGTTCCTTCTGCTCATTCACTTCAATATTGAAACCTAAGTTTTCATGTAGTTCTTAATTCTTTTGCATATGGTTTGGATGCGTGCAGAGCGCTTGATGTTGTGCATAAATCTGCCTAATTTCCTTATCCACTGTCACCATTGTTTGTTGATATTGTTCAATAAGCAATTCCATTATCTTTTTGGAACAATTATGTAAGTTACTTTCCCATGCATTTTTAAAATTAATTGTAACATTTTTAACCTTAGGTTAATTTGTATACGTAAACCACGCGGATTAATATCCTCGTGTATATAACGTTCAAAGTTCTTACTGAGCCAGTGTAAATTACCGTATTTTTCGCCGTATAAGACGCACTTTTTCTTCCCCAAAACTGGGGGGGAAATGTCAGTGCGTCTTGGGGGGCGAATATGGAGCGGCCGGTCCGGTATTTCCACCGCGGCCGTGTCAGAATACCGGGCCGGACGCTCAGCTCTGCAGCGGGACCTTACCTGTTCCTCTATCCAGCGGCGTGCTGTCTTCCCGGCTTCTGTAGTGTGGGCACTGGGCATGACAGCTGGGTGCCAAGTGCGCATGCGCAAGAAGCGGTGCTTTTTGTGAATGGTAAGGCGGTACCTGGGACACATGACAGATCCCAGAAGCCGCCGGACCAATCACAAAGCGCAAGTGCTTCTCGCTCATGCGCACTGGGCACCCGGCTGTCATGCCGAGCGCCATTACAGAAGCCAGGAAGACAGCGCGCGGCTGGATCAAGGAACAGGTAAGATCAAACAAAAACTCTGCGGAAGTAAGAGCGGGTACCTGTCAAATTCAGGTACCTGCTCCCCACCTCCCCAAAGGTCAGCAGTCATCTGTACTGTCCGCAGTCTCTGGTCATCCCTGTGCTGTCCGCAGTCTCTGGTCATCTCCTGTACTGTGTCTGCAGTCCATTAGTTCAGAATTTTTTTTTTCCTTTTTTCTGCCTCTAAAACCTAGGTGCGTCTTATGGTCAGGTGCGTCTTATACGGCGAAAAATACGGTAGATTTTTTTTTTTTTCTCCGAACTCCTACGCAATTTTTTTTCATCACTCACAATTTTTTTGAATGCATTACATAAACTCTTCCCATGCTTTGCCCATATAGTCTGCCATGCTGTATAGCGATAATTTAAAAATATAGAATTTCAGCACTCCACAAAAAAATTGATTTTGTTTATTGGTCTCACTAAATCACATTATTTCACAAGTAGAAAGCTATATACTGTATAGATAGGTGTTGACCACCTCAAATCGGATATAAACCATTAAAGCTTTCAATGTGCCACATCCAAATTTGGCATAGAGAAAAAAAAAACCTCAGTATTTTAGAAGGTATAAAGTGGACTTTATAGGCGCCACATGAGAACACACATAAATTGTAGTAAAAATGATATGCATCTTATTCAGACAATATTATAAAATTGGGCACCTATTAAAATATATGCTTTAATTAAAAGATAGATATGGGGAGAACCCGCAAAACAGTTGTAACCTTCTCATAATATGTAGTTGGCATGAATATATATAGCATGTTCATGTTTTGTCTGTCTTCAACGATCAATGCATTTCGCACTTAACGACTTCAGGACCATACATATAAGGAGACAAAAAAATAATACTGTAGGAAACATAATATACATTAATCTTCAATCCATTGCTGAAGAATCCAGAGACAGTCTTACAGGTGAACATGGGGGAAACCAAAGGAGACTTCCAATAACTGAGGAGGCAGATGTCAATACTGAGGCCCATCAACATCACTCTAGAGATATGAATGATAAACCAAAAATGCTATAATAATTGCTTGTCCTATTTCCTCCTAAAATTCCAGTGCACAGCACTGCACAATATGGATGTGGCTCATTGAAAGCTTTTATGGTTTATATATGATTTGAGGTGGTCATCGTCTATCTATACAGTATAGCTTTTTACCTTTCCCTTCACCCTTTGAAACCTATGGGTGAGGGAAATAATGTGATTTGATGAGACCAATTAATAAACAATTAATTTTTTTTTTCATTCTAAAATTCTATATTTTGAATTTTTCACTATACATCATATTGGACTATATGGGAAAAACATGGGATGGATTTATGTCACGAATTCAAAAAAATGTGAGTGTAGAAAGAGTAACATCATCTGTACTAGAAATTTTCATGCAAAAATTGCGTAGGAATTTGGATTAAAAAAAAATCAAATTTACACTGGCACAGTAAGTACTTTGAACATTATATATATGAGGATATTAATCTGTGTGGTTTACGTATACAAATTTACCTAAGGTTAAAAATGTTAATTTTAAAAATGCATGGGAAAGTAACTTGCGTAATTGTTCCAAAAAGATAATGGAATTGCTTATTGAACAATATCAACAAGAAATGGTGACAGTGGATGAGGAAATTAGGCAGATTTATGCACTATATCAAGTGCTCTGCACGCATCCAAACTATATGCAAAAGAATAAAGAACTACAGGAATACTTAGAAGTTTTCAATATTGAATTGATTGAGCAGAAGGTACTTAAGTTCCTAAGAGAGAAAATTGCATATATATGGCAACAAGGGGGATATAAGCGATCATGGGCCCCTAAGGGAACTAATCAAAATAAAATTCCACATGGAAATACTGAAGATGGAATAGAATCAGACTCCTTCTTTTTTTTTTTTTTTTTTTTTTATAAATGTTTATTCATTTTTCAAATCATATACAAAACATTTCTATTAAAATAGTTATCAAAACCGTATTTTCTCCTTATATAATTTATTTATATATAACTTCCTTTTCTTACCATCCCCCCCACCCATACCTCCCACCTCTATCCCCCTATCCCCTCCCCCCCCCCCCTCCCACGCTCCACATTTTCTCTTCTCTGGTTAAGTCCATATTATTCTGTTGTTCCCAAACCCAGTTCTAAACCCACTTCCAGGGATATTATCTCTTCATATATTTCACCTTTTTTTTATATTCTTCCCAGCTTTTCCATTTGTTATTATACATCTCCAACTTGTCCTCATGCGTATAGTACAATTTTTCTGTCCCTGAAATCTGATTTACTCTACCCATCCAATCCTCCTCAGTTGGCACCTCTCTTTTCTTCCAGAACCTGGGTATCCGGCTCTTTGCTGCGGTCAAGTAATGCCATATCCCTGAACTCTTATATACTTTAACTGAGAGTTCTGAGATATGGAGGAGACATAATTCTGGATCTAATCCTATCTTGATTTTGGTGATTTTTCCCTATCAAATAAACTATCCTCCGCCAGAACACCTGTATTTCTGCACACTCCCACCACATATGATACCACGTGCCCACCTCTCCACAACCTCTCCAACACATCCGTGAAATTTCCGTATTCATCTTGTGCTCCACATTAGGGGTAATGTGCCATCTATTCAAACACTTATAATTTATTTCTACTTCCCTCATACTAATATTTTCGTCAATGTGAGCATTTTCCTCTGCTCCTCCTCCTCTATTATTCTTCCCATATCTCTTTCCCATTTTTCTATGTGCATTAATTTTGTGTTGGTGTCAAGTTCCATTAATATCTTGTGTATTTTTGCCGTTCCGTGTCTACCATTTCCCCGTGACTCAAATATTCTCTCAAATTGGTTCCAGTCTTCTAGTTCTTATAGGTTTTGGAAGGCTCTCAAAAAAGTACTTCAGTTGGTAATATCTTAGTCTATCCATCTTATTAAAGACTTCTCCCTTTCTTTCCTCCATATCCTTGTATGACCCGATTTCCTCTCCTACCATTATATCTCTCAATTGCGCCTCCTGTTTTATTATCCATTTCCCTGCTATGCTATCCTTACCCGGGGTAAAATATTTTGTGTTCCTAAGTGGTATTAATTGTGAATTAAAAACCCACCCCTTTTGTCTGTGTAATAAATCCCATTCTTTTAAAACATTAAGAGTGTACGTGCTAGTGCTCTCCTCTAATTCCCTATATTGTGCAGGTACCCAGATACTTTTACTTAAATTTATTCCACTCAGTGCTTTCTCAATTTTAACCCAACTTTTCTCCGGATTATGAATCCAGTCGAATATTCTCGCGATAATCCCCGCTTTATAATATCTCCTAAAATCTGGTACCCCCAATCCTCCTCTTTCTTTACTTCTAGTCAACGTTTCATAACCTATTCTAGGCTTTTTATTCCTCCATATACATTTTAATATCATTTTCCTAAATTCTTTAAAATATGCCTCTGGTTGTTTGATTGGGATCATTTGAAATTTGTATAATACTTTGGGGACAATTACCATCTTTATCAAGTTTATGCGACCTATCCACGTTGGGTTTCCATTTCCCACTTTCCTCAGCTCCTCCTTAATCTCATTTAATAATGCTATATAATTGGCTTTATATAGGTTCTTAATTGAGGCTGATAGTTTTATTCCTAGATATTTTAATTCTTTGTCTCTCCAAAGGAAAGGGAATTCCTCTTGTAATGTTTCCCTTTCACTATTTTTAAGGTTTATATTTAAGATTTCTGTCTGTCGGGTTAATTTTCAGGTTCGACAGTTCTCCATACTCCCTCAATGCTTTCATTAAATTTGGAAGTGATGTTCTGGGGTTTCCAACATAAAACATCAGATCGTCCGCATAAGCCACTACCTTATGTTCTCTATCTCCTATCTTTATTCCTTTTATGTCTATGTTCTTCCTAATCATGGACAATAAGGGCTCCAGTGATAACACATATAACAATGGCGACAATGGACATCCCTGTCTTGTACCATTTGACATCTTAAAATACTCCGATCTTCCTCCATTTACCATTATGGTAGCGGTAGGCCCTCTATATAACTCTCCAATCCACCCTCTCATTCTATTTCCAATTCCTAACGCTTCCAGGGTATCCATCATAAAACCCCAACTCACCCTGTCGAATGCCTTCTCAGCATCTATCGACATCAGTATCATTGGGGTTTTCCCTTTTTTACCCTCCTGTATAAGCAACAGTGATCTCAAAGCATTATCTCTACCCTCTCTTCCTGAGACAAACCCCACCTGATCTCTATGTATCCACTCCGGCATCAGTCTGTTTGCCAGAACCTTTGCATATATTTTAGTGTCTACATTCAGCAGCGCTATTGGTCGATAACTCGCACATTGCGATGGGTCTTTATCTTCCTTCTGTATCAATACTATATTAGCCTGTAAAGATTCTCCCCTTCTCTCCATCCCATTCCCCAAGGCGTTCATGTAAATCTTCATCTTGGGTATTAAAAGCTCTTTATATTTTTTATAGTATTTGACCGTATATCCATCCAGACCCGGACTTTTCCCTCCCGCCATGCTTTTTAACGCTGTTTTTATTTCCTCTGCAGTTATTTCTGCCTCTAAAGAGTTCAGTTGTGTTTCTCTTAATTTCGGTAGCCCTTCGGTAGTATCCATCCGCGGGTCCAGATGTTAAAGTCTCCCGCTACTATCATACACTCCCTTTTAAAATCCATCAATCTCTTCAACACTTCTCTCATAAACATCTCCGGCCTCTTATTTGGACTATATATGTTTGCTATTGTACACTCAGTTCCCTGTAATTTACCTCTCAAAAATAAAAACCTTCTCTCCAAATCCGTTAATCTCTCCTCCACCTTAAACCTTATATTCTTTGCAAAGCCTATAGCAACTCCTTTTGGTCTTTTAATTGGTGAGTCCGCATAAAACCATGTTGGAAAATGTCTGGTCCTCAATCTAACCTTCGATTCTATCTCTAAGTGTGTTTCCTGCAGAAATACCACTGAGGATTTTCTATGTTGTAGTTCTTTAAAAAATCTAAATCTTTCTTGGACAGTTTAACTTTTTTACGTTATAGGTTATATATTGGATTTCTTCCATCTTACTCTCTTCCTGCTAACTCCTCCTTCCTCCTTCCCTTCCTCTTTCTCATTCCTATAGAGCATTTTTATCCCACTACACATTTCTCTCCCCTTATCCCTCCCCCCCTCTCTCAGTACTCCCCTCCATCCCTTTCCTCTCCCTCCCCTCCACCCCCCTCCCTCACCATCTCTCCCTCCCCCCTCTTTTTAGACCTTCGCTTTGCCTAACCATCATTTGTGGAGATGACATCCACTTTTGATTTAATCCTTAGGGCTACACTCCTCCCATGGACAGCCTCCCCTCCCTCCGAATCTCCCCTTTGACCTCTTTCTGCTTATACTTCTAAAGAAAGAAAAAAAAAAAAAGGAAGACGGAGTTAAGCTGAAGAAGCGAGGGAGGAAAAGGCGGTGGAGTGGGAGCAAGGAGGAAGAGAAAAAAAAAAAAAAAACGCCCCTCTCTCACCTCTCACCCCCACCCACCGCCCCCCCCCCCGCTCCACCCGTCTCCACTCCTCCCCTCTTCTTGATCTATTTCCCCCAGATTCTTCTTCCCAACCATTAATTTCAATTCTCTGCATTTCAAGTCCTCTGGGAACCTCAAATGGGTTGTTATTCCGTTCTTCCATCCTATTAAGCACTCCGGTACCCCCCATCTATATTGCACCTTCTGTTTTTTCATCTGCTCCAGCAAAGGCCTCAGAGCTCTCCTCCTCCGGAGAGTCTCCGATGACAAGACCGCATATTATTGGATATCCATTTCTCCATATTTTATTACTGATTTTCCCTTAGTTTTCCTCCATATTCTTTCCCTTTGCTGCATTTCATAAAATTTAACAAGTATGTCTCTCGACCTATTCTTCTCATGGTTCCCCTGGAGTTTCCCAATTCTAGAGATTCCTTCTATTTCCCATTATAAAGTTTCCCATTATAAAGTTCAGTATTTTGCATACCTCCTCTTCCAATATTTCTCCTTTTTAAGCTTTCCGGTACCCCTCTTATCCTTATATTTCTCCTCCTTTCTCTATTCTCTTGGATTTCCGCCTTGTATTGCAATTTTTCCTGAGCTTTTTCCATATTAATTATCTTCTTCTCTAATTCGGAAATAATCTGGGTCTGATTTTTAACATTCTGCTCCATTTCTTCCACTCTTAGCAACAACTGCCCCAGGTCATTCCGAATATTTACCATTTCTTGCTTTATTATTCTCTCCAGATCTTTGAACATTTCTGTCATCTTTTTTTTATTTGGGATTTGTAGGTCATTCTCTGTCTCTGATATTTGTTGACTACTAATATCCAGGTCCATAGATTGTTTAGGACTATTTTGCATACTTAGATCTAATTCTCCTTTGTCATTTCTGCTCTGGGGCCTTTCCGGGGTCACGTTTCCCTGGGATGTGTACTTTTTAATTGTACCCATTTGGGGCCCTTTAGGCCTGGATCCTTTTGCACTTTTATTTTTCATTTCTTCTGTATCTTTTATTTTTCTCTCATAAACTTGTACTTTACAAAAAAAAAAGCAATTAATATGAAATAGAAACAGAAATCCCAACTCTGTCGGTTCACTTTCCACTTTCGCTTTTCTGTTTTTTTTTTTTTCTGCACCTTACGTTTTTCTCCTTATTTAAATTCTCTGGGGGTCCCCCCCCCTTTTCTCTCACTCTCTGCTTTTCTCCAGCTCCATACAGTTTTTTTTTTTTTTTATGCAGTTTTTATGTTTGGGGCCACCGCCAGATTCACTCACCCTTCCTGCGCTTCTCGTGAGACGGCTCCAGGCTCCATCCTCGAGCTCCTTCAGTAGGTCAGCTCTTTTCCTCCCAGGGGGACCCTCCAGGACTTTCCTCCACTCTCTTCTTTTTGTTGGGCAGGCTGTTGTTTCCACTCAACCCCTCGGCAGGGCTTCAGCGATAGCTGGTCGTCTGGCAGGACGGTATTTCTCCTGCTCTCCGGCCAGCCAGCCGGCTTCCTTGCCTCCCAGGGATGCACCGCGGCCGATCACATGTCCCGGCCGCGCTTCCCTTTTTCCCAGCAACCAGGCTCAGTGTCCCCGTCTCTCTCTGCTTGTCTCCGTTCCCGCGGGCCCCCGCTCAACCAAAAGGAGACCGCCCGGCCGAGGTAGGTCTCGGCCTTCTAGGGCTCCATGCTTCAGGGGGAAATTGAGTTCAAAGGGGGATCGGACGGAGAAGCCCCATGCGGGAGCTCCTACCACAAGCTCTCCGCCGCCGCCATAGTCAGGCTCCGCCCGGAATCAGACTCCTTTTTAATGCATTTTCTCTTTCCAATGTTTTACAGGGCATTAAGCCATTACATTGGAGGCATCGTCCGTCTCGCAAGAGACTGAGCAATGGTGATGGGAATAATTCACTGGGTGGCAGTGGTAAAAAGAGGTTGGTTAACCATGAGTCCCAAATGCACAATGTTTCTGTGCATGAGGTGGTGAGGGATCCATGAGTTCGACAAGATCCCAGGCACTTGGTGGTGGGGTTTCTGAAGGGGCTGCATCTATGCCCACTTCTCAGGATTCCAGAAATATGATACACATTCAAACACTACACAGTAGTTCACAAGAGAAGGATGTATCTGTATTTTTAGATGCACCAATTCCATTAGACAACATGAATGCACAGAAGGTGCTTACAGGCACCATGGATCTGTTTTTGTGGTCAAGTTAACACGAGACACAGGCGTAAACATTATTTTATCAACACGTATACTCACTGAAGCAGAGAAAGAAGTCTTAAGTTTGTTTTTAACTTTTTGTCCAACCCAATTAGATCATTTTGATTTTGTTAAGGCCCTCCACCTATTTTCACAGAAGCTGACTTAAAAATTTCTATTTGATGAAGGGAAAAAGAAAACAAATGATAAAGTACTTCAAGGTCAATGGAAAAGCGTTAAAGTAAGAGACTTCCAGTCACTTAGGGCTCTTATGGATTTACTGGAGGAAAGTGAAGGGACAGCAAATGGATTGAATGTGATCCCCCTGTGAGTGTTGAATTGTGTGATGTTTCAGAAACTCCAACCCATACAAAGAAAAAAAAATCAGAAGTTATCACCGCTGCGTTGAAAACCCGAAGCAAAGATGAAATCATTGTCCTAAAACCCTCGGACAAGGGTGGCAATGTGGTGGTAATGGATAGAAACTATTATAGGGATATATGTCTTAAAATACTAAATAACAGTGACTGGTATAGGCTCATTCCAGAGCAGTTAATCTATAGATATAGAAATTTAATTTACCAACATTTTTATTGGAGGCCTATCACCAAGATGTAATTAATAAAGACACTTATGAGTCCCTTTTGGTAAAATTTCCATGTATACCAACCTTTTACGCCTTACCTAAACCCATAAAAAATTTGGTGCAACCCCCTGGTTTACCAATCCTATCAGGTATTGGTTCTCATACAGAAAAGGCAATCCAGCTTGTAGATGAATATTTTACACCCTCTTGTAACATCTCTACCTTTGTACATTCAGGAAACACCTGATTTGCTTAGACGTCTTGAGGGAATTGTAGTGCCCAGAGATACATGGTTAGTTGCTATTGATAAAAAAGCACTGCGTTTTATTATTACTACTAATCATCATATCATATCGGGTATTGGTTCTCATACAAAAAGGGCAATCCAGCTTGTAGATTAATATTTACGCCCTCCATGTAACATCTCTACCTTCATACATTCAGGATACATTAATTTGCTGAGATGTCTTGAGGGAATTGGAGTGCCCATAGATACATGGCTGGTTGCTATTCATATAGAAGCACTTTATAGTAGCGTACCACATTGAAAAGGGATTTCAGTAATTCAAAGTTTTTGGAGAGAGAGAGAGGCCACAAGGGTGCCATAAGTATAGTGCATTCATTCTGTCTATACTAGAACACATTCTGTCATGTAATATGTTTGTGTTTGATGGCTCCCACTTCCTCCAGGTGCAGGGGTTGGCAATGGGTTCTTGTGCCCTGTCATATGTCAGCCTGTACCTGGGGGGTTGGGAGCAATCTCTTTTCCCAGAAAAGAGATTTGGGAAGTTCTGGACCCATATTTTGTTATGGTTTTGCTACATAGATGACGTGGTGATGCTCTGGACAGGATCACTAGAGGAGCTTTTGGAGTTCATGACCATCCTAAATGACAATTAATTTAATCTTAAATATTCACTGTCCAGTATGACAAAGACAGATTTGATTTTTGAACATTAAAATTAACATACTAGAAAATGGATGAGTGGGGACTACTCTCTTCCGCAAGCCCACAGCTGGAAATACCATATTGCATGCTGATAGTTTTCATCCCAGACCTCTTATACGTAGCATTTCATACAGCCAATATTTGAGGCTCCGACACATCTGCTCTGAAAAACATCAGTTCAAACATGAGGCAGATGCATTACGAGATGGACTACTCAAGAGGGGCTATACTATACTCATGTCTATAATAGGGTTCAGATAAAAGGAAGGAGGATCTCTTATAAAATAAAAAAAGAATATCAGAATCCAACAAAGTAAGGTTGATTACTTCATATACAAAACAACATATGCAACTTAGACAAATTATTCAGCAGCACTGGTATTGGTTCACTAATGATGATATTTTGAAAAAGTATTTAAAAGAATTTTCAGAAATTACCTATAAACAGCCACGTTCAGTAAAAGACAGTGTTACTCAAAGCCATTTTAGGGCTTATGACAGACGAGATAACAGTTCCCCAAATGGTACATGGAAATGTGGATCATGTAACTTCTGTAATGGATTTATGAGAATCTGCCACTATTTCAGCCAAATGGCAGTCCTTATACCATCAATCAAATATTAGACTGCCAGATAATCGTCATTGTCTATATTATGTATTGTGAATGCAGGGCGTTCTATATAGGAAAAACTAAACGCCAATTTTGGCACAGACTAAAGGACCATGTATACTATAGTAAAAATAATCTACTTTCTACCCTGATTGGCCAACATGTTGGGTTGCACCACAAAAGAAATGCAGGGGTTTTAAAATCTGCAGCTTTTGACCATATTTTGCCAAATCCCAGAGGGGGCAAATTTGACTAAAGCATTCTTCAGCGTGAATTGCCTTAAAGCGACAAATCCTTACGGTTTAACTGAAACTATCAGCTTTTCTGGAATAAAGAATCTGAATTTGTGATATGGCCATAGCCCATAATTTAAGGCTATTGTGGATTCATTGATATATATATTATGACTTTTTGTATTGGGCTCTTGGTCTCCGGGAATAATAGTGGTGGATTGTCTTGGATCCAGCTGGTCTTTGGGCGGACATGTGTGTTCACTGGTTGCTCCACTTTTCTTTTTTTTTTTTTGGATGGTAGTAATTGGTGCTCAGTTGCAGACACCTCCATTGGATTCTTGGGTGTATGTGCCTGTGTGGTCTGTATTGGACAGTGTTTGTGCCTTGACCCTTATGCATACGCCCACTTCCTCTATGGGCGATGCTCCTGACCGTTTACTGTGTTCCGCTGCGATGGGCGCCATCTTGCGCAGTAGCAGACAAGCTGCGTCATAACGTCAGCACATCATTGTTTCATTGTGATGTGCTTGCTTTGCTGAATGATGCGGTGAGGGTATATAAGAGAGCCCCTGGGTGAGGCAGGGTCCTTTTTGGTGTGGATTGGTGACTATGTTTTGGTTCCTGAAAGGTAGATACAGTGGGGCAAAAAAGTATTTAGTCAGCCACCAATTGTGCAAGTTCTCCCACTTAAAAATATGAGAGAGGCCTGTAATTGGCATCATAGGTAGACCTAAACTATGAGAGACAAAATGAGAAAAAAAATCCAATCACATTGGCTGATTTGGAAAGAATTTATTTGCAAATTATGGTGGAAAATAAGTATTTGGTCACCTACAAACAAGCAAGATTTCTGGCTTTCACAGACCTTTACCTTCTTATTTAGGAGGCTCCTCTGTCCTGCACTCATTACCTGTATCAATGGCACCTGTTTGAGCTTGTTATCAGTATAAAAGACACCTGTCCACAACCTCAAACAGTCACACTCCAAACTCCACTATGGTGAAGATCAAAGAGCTGTCGAACGACACCAGAAACAAAATTGTAGACCTGCACCAGGCTGGGAAGACTGAATCTGCAATAGGCAAGCAGCTTGGTGTGAACAAATCAACTATGGGAGCAATAATTAGAAAATGGAAGACATACAAGACCACTGATCATCTCCCTTGATTTTTGCTGTGCCCTGGAATTTTGGGAGGAAATATAATGAAAATTATTATAGCATTTTTGGTTTATCATTCATATCTCTATAGTGATATTGATGGGCTTCTGCCACCTCCAGTTATTGGGAGTCTCCTTTGGTTTCCCCTATGTTCGCCTGTAAAACTTTCTTTGGATCCTTTGGCAATGCACCCCACCTATGTGAGCCTGTTTCATTGGTTTTCTATTGCACGTCTACACATTTTTTATGCATTGAAGAGTAACGTATATTATGTTTTCTACAGTATTAATTTTCTGTCTCCTCAAATATACAGTCCTGAAGAAGCTAAATGCGAAACGCGTTGACCATTGAAGCGGGACAAAATATGAACATGTAATATATATTCATGCCAACTGCATGTTATGAGGAGGTTACAGCTGTTTTGGGGTACTTACCATATATTTTAATTAAGGCATATATTTTGATATGTGCCCAATTTTACAATATTGTCTGATTAAAATATATATAATTTTTACTACAATTTATCTTGGGTCTCATGTGATGCCTATAAAGTCTGCTTTATATTCTCTTAAATACTTTGAGAGTTTTTTTTTCTTTATGCAAAATTTGGATGTGGCACATTGAAAGCTTTTATGGTTTACATTTCCTATGAAACATGGGACATGTAGTTTTAACAGCCAGACCTAGAGCCAGGAGATTATAGAGTAATGGCAACCTCTGGGTGGCTGGACTTGACTGAAAGGATATGGGAATAATCGTGACATCACATCTACGAAGATCATTTTTCTCAGATATGCTATGGGTAAGAGATATGTCTGGGTGTTGGCAAAGGAATTTAACAATTTATGGTAATCCCTTGTCTTGTCAAAAAGGCAACTTCACACGGGAACATCCACGTTCCAATGCAATGCTTTTTTAACAGCTCATTTATTTGAAAAATGCACAGGAAAGCTGCAAGCTCTAACACTCTGCACCAAAGTGCATGGTATTGCAGCACCATCCAATTTGGTGGTTGCAGACGTGCTGCTTTTACAAGTGTGATTGGGGTGCCATTACCAATTCTTTGGCCCCTCCATGCTCTTGCCAGAGCAGTGTACTCCCCCACAGTGTGGGCGATGTGCACAAAATGTGGAAAATGTGCAGTTTTAGTGTGAACTGGTTTTAAGAGCATTCACTTTGTTTATCGTTACAGCTGCTTATTTATATTGTTGTTATCCCTTACCTTATTACTTTTATATGTTTGCTTTAACCAGTTTACTAGGAGGTGTAAGACTTAAAGAGATGTATGTACTTTTAATTAGACCTGGGCCTAACCCAGCCAAGAAAACATATTTTGGTCATACAGTACAGGACACAGGACTTGGTTTTTATAGAGCATGGGTTTTTTGCTGGGTACCTTCAGGTGATTGGTTGCTGCCCCTTGCACACTCACATAACCCCACCCTCTTGTGTTTTCAAATTTCAGTTCTTTCAAGATCTGACTGCTTATTGCCCTAGGCTATCCAGCAGTTTCTTGGTCAGTACCCCTCAGTGTTATAGCATGAGGACTTTACTTGGACCCCATTATGTTGGGATCAACCTGTAGTGTTTGCTTTGGGTTCTGGATTCTGTGGTATGCTCTCAGCCTTTGCACAAGGTGCAATGTGCGCAGCTAGCTGCAGGATGTTATAAAGGCTGTTGTGCATCTCTGTGGTTTATGAAACAATGAAGACCCCTTCGGGGGTGTGCCCTTTGTGATAAGAAAGCCTGCACCCCTTACAGCTGTGTGCACCCAGGCACCCCAAAGAGTTTGGTGCCATCAACTAGTTTAAAATTTTGTCTTACAGCATATGTTTATTTGTTCTTACAGAGAATGAAGTTTCCATCGTAGTTTCACAGAGATCTAAAGCTGCAGCTGTTGCTAATACTGAACAGGAAAGCACTTGTGAAGCCAAACTGAATAGGCAAGTAGTTTCTTGCACATCGTATTTTTGTTTGCAGTTAATGCCCCATCTTGTTTGTCCCTTCCCTATCCAAAACTATTCAAATGCCACATTTATGTAGAACTGGCAAACTGTCTAATAATTTTCTGTTTATCTTCTTCTGAAGTTTGGCTTATGTTGTAATCTTTTCATTAAAGCTGCACCCCACCACCACTTTTTTTGTTTGTCTTACAAGTGCAGAAAGCATTGATTATCCGTTGGTTTTCATAATCTATTTGTGTCCCAGTTGGGGAGATTCATCCTTACTCTGTCTTGACAACCATCATCTGGACATTGGATGCTTTCTGTTATCTTGAACCTAGTACTGGAATGACACTGGCACTGCTAAGCAGAAGTACTCCCTGCCTGCGTACTACAGTTCTGACCCAACAACATTGGGGAAAGTGGGAACATGTGTACCTGTAAGTATTATATTTGACATTAAAATGTATAGCGGTTGCAACATTGTATCTATTTGTATCCATTTCGGATACAGATGGGTTTTTCGGATACAAATAGACACATTGTTGCAACCGCAATACTTTTTAATGTCAAATCTAATAGTGGACTGGAATTCTTCTCCTCCTCCTCCCCCTCCTCCTCCTCTTCCTCCTGATTTGCCCATCATTGCCACAAAAATCGGCCAATTTTTTTCCAACTTTACCGATCAAAAAAATCTGATAAAATCCAGAAAACCGGCCGACCAATTAACCCATTAACAGTGCGAAAATCAGCCGTTTTTTTTTTTTTCGACCGACAAATCGGCCGATTTTTGACACATCTATGGCCTGCATTAGAATGCACTTATGCATGCCACAAGAGAAAAAACGCTTTCTATGTCTACCCTGTCTGCCATCAGGGAAAAAATTATGGTATATATCCTTCAAGGCTGAGCTTTAGGCAAAAGTGTTTTGATCTTCAAATATTTATTAACAAGTCTTTTACAGCATGAAGGTCTGTCTCAAAGTTTGCTGATTTTTCATTTAGCTGCACCATAGAGGCTTCGGTGGTGGAGCTCATCTTGACTGGGTTTTGATACCCATACCCATATAGAGATCAGAAGAATAATGCATGACAAAAGGTCATCTGCCTGATTTTGTGGACCCTTTAATCTGGACTATAACACAACTTTTGTGCAGATCATTCTCAAATCCCTTAATGCGTGATCTCACGTTTCTCAGGTTCTCTGTAATGTTCTTCCTTTTTCCCCTTGGTACTCTCCAACTCTGCAGGCAGTGTACTTCATGCCCATGCTTATTTTAACCTGCTTCCCTGTTGCAACATTTTCTGAAGCACTTTGGAATTCCAGTGCAGGTTCTAACTTTCTACAAGTTTGAAAATTGCAGAATGAAAAGCACATCATGGTGTTGATTCGCTCAAGGAGTATTGGCTGTTCACGAAACGAAGAGAATGTTGTCAAATAATGTGAACCTGTGTTTACTTAGAATACCCAAGCATATGCAAGGGAACCTCATTAAAAAAAAAAAAAAAAAAAGGATTTTTTTTCTCACCATTGTTTTTTTTTTTTTTTTATGTGAACACAGCCTCGCACTATTCATTTTGTTAAATAAACAGGTGTTGTTACTTTATTTAATCAACCCCATAATGCTGGAACCTACTGAGTTATCAATGTGTATTTGTTAGATATACGAGGGATGTTTGTAATGCCTTTTTTCCCTCACCTACACACACCCAGGCTGTTTTTGTTTTTTGTTTTTTAATCTTTTTTTTTTTTGAAGATTACTTAGAGCATTACAACCCCCCCCCCCCAACACACAGACACACACACACTATTTGCCCAGCCATTTATCAAATACGTTCTAATGAAAAAATACACTAAATGAGTTTTAAAATTGTGTGTACCTGAGAGATGGCGACAAACTACAGTCATATGTGATGTTTTAGAAGTCTTTACAGATAATCAGTGTAGCATTAATTGTGTATGATGGCTGTGGAATTATTGCTCTTACAGCGGCACCATAAACAGAGGACAAAATACTATCAAGTCCACTAACTCACCAAATAAGGTGTGAATCACTGTACCCAAAAAAGGGACAATTTTTCAAAGATTTTAGGGAAAGAACCCTAAGAAAACATGCATGATCCAAGTAGTTTGACTAATATAACAAATATTATTGAAGAACCATAAGATAAAATATACAACATGAAAAATTCACCGTACAAAACCATCTCCACCCATCACCATTAAAACCTTGACAGAGTTGTCAATGTGAAAACAGAGTCCGGACTAAAGGTGACTTAAAGAAGATGTGTGCCAGCAGAAAATTCTGTGTCTTGAAAAGCTTATACCTCTGCTTGGAACCCAAGCATATGAAGTTTAGCAATGCATCCGTGAAAATAGGTGGACAGTATCAAGACACTGTGCTGGAGGTGGCAACTCTATTGCAACAAAATTGGCTGTACATGGCTAGTTCGTTTGAACCTAAAGGAGGAGCCTAACCCAAAAGGGGAACTCTCTCTATGTAATTACATATACAATATGTCACAATTAAAGCTATGATGCAAAAGAGAAATTGATGAGAATGGCAGGCAACAAGAAAGGAGCCGAGCAGATGGTGTTAATAAATTGTTGCTAGCTAGTTATAAAGCTCCGTGCAGCAGGTTGAAGCTGCAATCAGTTTAACACACTTGCAATGAGTTGTAAATGAGTTGTAAAGCTGTTGGGTTTGAGCAAGGTCCATATGTCTCTTCATTTAACTCTAAGTCAGCTAGCTTGTAATATAAACAAACAGGGTGTAGTGAGAGCTTGGAAATGTAAAATAGCTGCTACCACTACAAGGTGACCAACTCAAATAAAAAAAAAACACAAAAACTGCAGCGCTGAAAATGCTACATGTAAATTTTATATATCAATATATATAGATCTCAATTACAAACTACAAGTGAATCACATAATAAAGTTATGAAACATGAGGCATACAATATTAGCAGTAATAACATACATTAACCTCCCTAGCGGTATGATTATTTCATATTTTTGGTGCTGAAAGCAGTACCATTATTTTGCATGGAAATATGTAGTTTTTTTATTGTAGGCTGTAATTTTTAGGAATAACTCACTGAAATCTGTCTGAACAAGATTCTAAATCATACATTTAATTCAATAATGTAATCAAACCAAAAACACTGAAATTTGAAATATAGCGCCAAGTTCGCACATCGCTGAGCAAAGTCGCAAAATTGTTTTCAGTGTCTGATGACTAATTTCTCCACAAATCATTATCACTCAATTCTGCAAGTGGTTCTGATTTACTATCGCTGTTCTCTAGCTGATCTAAACCCGCTTTTGACCTAAAGGGACACTTTTTGGACGCCATGGACTCTACTAAGTTTCCAGGCAGAAAGAACAATCAAAATGCAGACAGGGGACAGGACAAAGCACTAGGGACAAAATGTATGTGAAATGGGTTGAAACAGCAATGTTTTACTATGTAAAATCGTTTTGAAAAAAATGAAATTTTTTTAACATTTTGTAAATTTCCCGCCGCCGCCGGTGGCGGCGCCCGTACGTCCTGACGTCACAGGGACCGGAACACAGGAGCTGGATGCCGGCATCCACTGGAGGAGATGGCCGGGGACGCTGAAGGGGACACATCGTGGGGACAAGGTAAGTGCTGCAGGGACTCCCTATGCAGCGCCGCATGGTAAGCCCAAGTGTAGCTCGGGGTTACCGCTTTTGGTACAGACATTTTACCCCGAGCTACACTCGGGAATACCGTTAGGGAGGTTAATAAACACCAAAGGGTGAAAAGTGTAAAGTGGCTAATAAATAAAGTCCATTAACTGTTGAACATGAGAATTGGTGACAACAATCCAGTGGTGACACCTCTCCTGTGGGACCTTCACCCCTATGCATTCACCAGAAATCTGGCAAACATACACCCAAAAAGATATTAAGATCTGTGATAGCCTCCTTCTCTCCTTCCTCTTAGCGGACTCCAGCAGAAGTGACCAAGATGCACCTTGATAAAAAAAGCTCACACTCGGAGCCCAAGGAAACTTACATAGTGTAGTATTTTATTCAAATACGATCCAATCCACATGGAATACATAAAAGACTAAGCGGCCATACTTACCTGAATGGCCGCACGTAGGGTCCCCTTTGAGAACGTGCATGTGCACAAAACACGTCAGGGGGAGCCTACAGGCTGACGTCATGCCGTGTAAGTAAATGTTGCACAATAGTGAGAAATTAACATCCTCTACTCTCACACCTCAGATCAGTCCCTATTGTAAGTGATGCAGAATTCAGGGGTCAGGAGTAAGTAACACAGTATTCAGGGGTCAGGAGTAAGTGAGGCAGAGTTCAGGGGTTGGAAGTAGGTGATGCAGAAGTCGGTAGTAGTAGATGACACAGAGCTAAGGGGTCAGTAGTAACACATACACATAATTATTGGTAGTGGCAACCAAGCGAGTCATCTTCCTCCAGATGGTGGGTGGGGCTAGCAGGACTGTGATTGGCTTTAACAGTGGCCAATTACAGTCCACCTGAAAGCAGGACTGCCCCTCTTGCAAAGCTGCACCCCATCTCTTCCCCATCACAAGAGTGGAGGATTGCAGCTACAGCAAAATTAGAGAAACAATGTTTTCCATCTTGTACATTGTGTAGGGGCACAGTGCCGCTCCCTCAGTGGAGCTGGGAAGTGGGGAATTCTGGTATTGGAATGCATTAGTGTGCCAGAAACTGTCTCACTGACACCTCCTTGCATTCCTGTTCTGATGGGGAGGGAGTCACGTGCTGGCAGAGGCGCGTGGCACTTGTAGTACACCC
This sequence comes from Staurois parvus, assembly GCF_062004578.1. Lineage (NCBI taxonomy): Eukaryota > Metazoa > Chordata > Amphibia > Anura > Ranidae > Staurois > Staurois parvus. The sequence goes on along the minus strand of NW_028318390.1, from coordinate 184,123 downwards.
CTGGTCTATTAGATCCCTAATGTCTCCCCTGCCCTCTAAGGTGGCTTAACCAGCACAGCTGGGGACTGACAAAATCATTGTAATTTCCGGCTTTGTTAGTCAGAGGAGATGGGGGAGGATGAGCCACCCTTCTCATTATTGTAAAAGTGGTGCGACGGCTGTAGAGTCGCGAGGCGCCTGGATCAGTTTTACTAGACAGCTGATCGTTGGCTGTAAAAAAAAAAACAAAAAACAAAAACAAGGCACTAAGATGTTGGCTGCGACTGCATCCATTATTGTTGTATAACTATGTGCTCATCAGCTATGTCTATACAGGTGAAACTCGAAAAATTAGAATATCGTGCAAAAGTAAATTTATTTCAGTAATGCAACTTAAAAGGTGAAACTAATATATGAGACTCATTGCATGCAAAGCAAGATAGTTCAAGCCGTGATTTGTCATAATTGTGATGATTATGGCTTATAGCTCATGAAAACCCCAAATCCACAATCTCAGAAAATTAGAGCATTGTGAAAAGGTGTAATAGTCTAGGCTCAAAGTGTCCCACTCTAATCAGCTAATTAAGGCAAAACACCTGCAAAGGTTTCCTGAGCCTTTAAATGGTCTCTGTCTGGCTCAGTAGGAATCACAATCATGGGAAAGACTGCTGACCTGACAGTTGTTCAGAAAATCATCATTGACAACCTCCATAAGGAGGGAAAGCCTCAAAAGGTAATTGCAAAAGAAGTTGGATGTTCCCAAAGTGCTGTATCAAAGCACATTAATAGAAAGTTATGTGGAAGGGAAGAGTGTGAAAGAAAAAGGTGCGCAAGCAGCAGGGATGACCGCAGCCTGGAGAGGATGGTCAGGAAAAGGCCATTCGAAAGTGTTGGGGACTTTCACAAGGAGTGGACTGAGACTGGAGTCGGTGGCATCAAGAGCCACCACACACAAGACGGATCCTGGCTTCAAATGTTGTATTCCTCTTGTCAAGCCGCAACTCAACAACAAACAACGTCAGAAGCGTTTTACCTGTGCTAAAGAAAAACAGACCTGGTCTGTTGCGCAGTGGTCACTAAACTGAGCATGTGCAGTGTCTCCACACGATGTCTTATCAGGAGATAAGAGGGGGACACTGGAAGAAGGGGAGGGTCAGAGAAGTCAGGATCTAACCGTTTTTTTTACACAATGCAGAGTATTAACCCCTTAGGTTCCACAGTGAGTATAACCAGCATTCTTTGCTGCATATACTGACTGATTTTACTGTTGTGGGTTTAGTAACACTTTATGCAGAATTTATTAAAATATTAAAATAATACCTGTCCAGTCCTTGTTCAGACTCTTCTGATTATTTTTTGACAATTATTCCCCAAAAGTGATTCTATTTTCAGCCTACCACAAATGCATCTGTGGTTTAAACAAGTAGCTGTTGACAGGAAGTTTACATGATTAATCAAGTCAGTGATACTGGTTATTTAATTAATCAATGTAAACCGTATCTCCAGCCTTCCCGCATAAAATAAATAAATGTAACCACAATGACTTTAATTGATTTCCTGAATCCATTTACTCTGTGTAGAGATTTTTTAGTAGTAGTAGTATGGACTACTATACTATAAAATAAATAATGTATTTTCCAATGAAGTCACTAACAATCACCTATATCAGTCTGATTTATCACATACCAAGACACATTTAAATTAATGTAACGTAACTACACAATTAGTAAGTCTCTAAATCTACCTAGGGACTTATGATTACTTAGAGAATCTAATTTTCATTGAGATGGTACTATCTCCACTGTCTTGGAATACAAGCAATTGGGCTGTATTATCAGACAACAAGGTCCGTTCAGTCAGACCTTCCCCTTGTTTTGTACTGCAGCAGAATGAAAGGGATCAATTGTATGCTACTGGATACGCTAATACAGCTTCACTTAATTACTAAGATTGAGTACGTGAAAATGCTATTGGTGAATAGAACATATTGTCAAAAGTATATCACGCAAAAAATGAAATGTACAGTTAGTTAATTTCAGAAGTGAAAGGAAAAAGTGTTTCAGCGTAGTTATTAAATCATACCTTACCACAACGATAATTATTTTCATCTAATTTCCATGTATTTTGGTGTGCTGAAAACAAAATATTGAAAAAACTTCTAGGCGTCATGATTTGCCACAAAATGCAAAATTGTCTTCAAACTTATCAAATTTTTTAAATTTTTGGTATTTTGTTTATATTATGGGTTTTTAACCAATTTAAAGTCCAAATTACTATTAATTAATTCACATAAGTGCATTTAAGATATAAAATGCCAAAAAAACCTTAAAGGGGTTGTCAGAGTTATGTAAAAAAATAATATAGCACTGTAAATCTGATAGTCAGCAATATATACATTAAGCTAAGCAAATTTTAGGGAAAAAAATTCTATTTCCTCATTTCCCTAGTTCTCTTCTGGCCTTATTTGCAGGTAAACAATCTCTGCCCCTCCCCCCCTGAAAAGGGGGTGAATACAAGTGCTACTCTGAGTGACATGTCTGACTACTGGGATACTCAGCATCATGCTGTATGTGTAAGCCTGAGCCCTGAGTCTGTGCTTCTAATGGTAGAAGGGGTTAATCATGGTGGTTTTTACGCTTCCATACCTGTAGGTCATTCCGTACACTTGAAGGAAACCTACGAGAACTTGGAATTGGTTCTTTGTAAACTTAAATATGAAGACCAAGGTTGGAAAGTGTGTGGGGACTTGAAGGTCTTGTGTATGCTGCTCGGGCAACAAGCTGGGTATACCAAATACCCTTGTTTTCTGTGTCTATGGGATAGTCGAGACCGACAAAATCCCTGCACCAAGAAGAGTTGGCAGCCGAGGGTGCTAACAGTCGGTGAAAAAAATGTCCTCTGAGAAACTTTGGTACCTTCCCATAAAGTTCTTCTACCACCTCTCCACATAAAATTGGGATTGTTGAAGCAATTCATAAAATCACTTCCAAGAGATGGAGAATGCTTCAAATACTTGGTCACCAAGTTTCCAGGCCTGTCGGAGGCAAAATTGAAGGAAGGTGTGTTCGTCAGACCAGACATTGGAAGGCTTATAGTTGATCAAGAATTTGTCAATACCATGACGGATCCTCAAAAAGAAGGGTGGATTGCATTTAAAGAAGTTGTACAGACATTTTTAGGCAATAACAAAGATCCTCACTACAAAAAGATCGTCGGACGAATGCTGAAAGCATTTCAAGCTTTAGGTTGCCTGATGAGTTTGAAAGTGCATTTCCTCCAGTCCCACCTTGACTACTTTCCTGAAAATTTTGGAGCTAATCGTGAGGAACAAGGTGAACGATTCCACCAAGACATTGAAGAGATGGAAAGGAGGTACCAGGGAAAATGGAGCATTACAATGATGGCAGACTACTGTTGGGTGCTTCAGAGAGACATTCCAGATGCTACTCACAAGCGTAAATGCACCAAGAGGAGCCTCACAGGGAAGAAGAATCGAGTTTAGTGTGTATAGGTGAGCTCATTTCAGTTCAAAAATGGATTTTCATGAAAAAATTGTAATAAAACTTTAATTTTATAAGTCTATTTTCATTTATTTTGAGGTATTGCCTTATTTAACATAGTTACCTAAATTGTCAGGAAACGTGATGTCCTATGACAAAATGGAGGTCATTTTTGGATTCAGTGCACCAAAAAACATAAAGATTATGTGGAATAACCAAAACGGCTCTTAAAAAAAATTTTTTTGCAGACCTGTTGTCAGGACCTGTACTTGAACCTGGGACTTCTACTGTGTCAGGCAGTAACTCTTCTCACTGAGCTACCTAGGATGCTGGACAACACTCTGCCTCATCTATTGGATAATCCTGCCTTGTTTGCTCTTGAACCTTGAACTCCTTGCTCCTCCCATGAACTTCCTATATAAGCCATGTCCTTGGACTTCCTCCTTGCCAGTTTATTGTGCCTTTCCAGCCAATATCCCGCTACTGTTCCTGCTGCTGTCTACACCTCTGCTACTGATCTTTGGCTTGTTCCTGACCACGATTTCGTCTCATCCCAACGTACTACGATTGATCTGCTACCATTTGTGACCGACCCTTGGCTTGTGACCGACTCTGCTTTTGTCTGATCCCTAACCTGTTGATCCGCTATTGGTTCCCAGTCTGCTCATTCCCTGGTGGGGTGATCCTGAGATCTGCGACCTGGTATTAACACGCAGCCCAATCCATCTCCACCATTAGGAGCTCTGGTGAATACCGGTTAATACTTAGACCCCGCACCTCAGGTGAGCCTGTGTCATTCCCAGGGGGATCCGCTGGTGTACCTATCCTGCTGGTTCCAGGTAAGCCTTTTACTGCTATAGCAACTGGTCTCTGAACCTGACCTTACACCGTGACACCTTTGTAATTGTGACAGGCTATGGAACCACACCTGGTTATTTGCAAGGCCGCTAAAATGATAGAGAATGTTCAGGGAGCTTCAAGGAGACCGATCGATAGATCGTCTAATCAAGAAAAGAATGCGTTTGAAGAAGATGATGATCCTCTGTTAAGGATATTCTTTTTTTACAAGAGGGAGTGAAGATGATCCATTTTACTCTCTGAACATTCCCTTTTTTATTCCCAAAATTCCATTATTTAAAGGACTAACCTACATGGTGTACAATATTTATCCACATCTGATTGGGAGGCACTTCTTATACAATAACTGGATGTTTGCTTAAGCATTGACAGCACCTACCCAAGAGATGGCACTCTAAGACTAGGAATTCCCATTAAGGTCTTCTTTGAATTATTTGGATTTATTCAGTTCAACCTTATGGAATTATGCAACCTGATATGGAGAATGTGTTTATCCTTAGGCTAAATCTAAATATGTTCCTATAATGTGATGTATGCAATCCCCGTTTTGAATCCTATTATTTATGATGTTCATTTTTTATGTGCCTTCATTTTAATCATGTGGCATTTGCTAAAAATGTGTGATTGTATCCATAGATCAGTGTTGAGGTATTAAGTCACCTTAAGGGATATCAGGATAAATCTCATATCACTATTTCCCATCTCACAATTCTGAACCATCATGTTATGAAAACATAATTTCCTATTTTAAGGATCACAATTATACATTTCCATGATACTATCTCTCTTGCCATCATCGATTCCTTTTATATATTAGGATGTCCTAGATATGCATAAATTGAACAGGGTTTTAATATTTGAAAGGTATTATTTTCAATAATGTCCTGAAGATGAAACTACTTGGTTTACTGACAAAATTTAAATTGACTTCTTTTGACCTCCCAGTTTTGAAGCCTTTTGTCGATACATCTCAGAAAGTGTACTTTTATCCATTAATTTGCCTTGTCCAGACCATGCAAAAGAAACTGACTGTCCTGCAAAAAGTATCTAGGCCAGCTGAACAAATAAATTCTGTGCTTCCCCAGCTATAAACCATTTGCTGTCTGTTTTGGGTATCCCGTCTTATCTTATGTCCAGGAATTAAATGTCTTTGGTTGCCAGTGTTTTTCTATATATCCTTTGAAAACAACTCTTTATGGATTTTTAGATGACTTTTAACATGGGTCCCTGAGTTCATCTGAAATCCAACAATCTGGCATTAAGAAATCATATTTATTTAATTTCAGAAAATTAAATGTAGGAATGGTCCATTGTTGTCACTGTTGAGAAGCAAGTTAAGAATAATGTGGCGACGACACTGGAATGATTGCATGTAAACAGGATATGGCTGAAAGGGGCAATAGGAGATCAGCAACACTAAGATGCAAAAAAAGATAAAAGTGAAAACCGTTTTATTAGAAGAAAAATTGTTTGTCATGCAATTGATGTCTTTAGAAAATTCTCATTCAGTTGGGTTGTCTGTTTAGGTCTACTTTAGGTAAACCTACTAATTATAGGTTTACATGCAATTCTATGCACACAGCACTTACGCCCCTTAAAATCTATGACATATTTGGTATGTATTTACTCAACACAACCCCATCTTTTATATTTTTACCCTAAAAACTGGGTATTATATTGTGTGTTTGCACTAAAACTCCTTTTAATATTCTTTTCCTGACCATATGCGTTTGATATAAACAGTTGCACAAATATCCTTCGACATAAAAATTACAACTAATATCTTTTTGATCTACAAGGCCTTTGCTTTCAGAAAATTATATAATGTTCTTGGGGTTTTTAATTATTTTTTAGCCAAAAATATAGATATTAACATATGTGAAAATAAATTAAGCAATTGTTCTAGAGCTGAAGTGGTTAGACTTCTTAAAGTTGTCATCAACTTGGAGAGGGTAGAAGTATTCCCTTGATCAATGAAGGTCCACACGGTAATACAAAGCTAGTCAGAAGAAATTCACTAGATGGCAGAAGATAACGGCTCCACCAAAGGAAAAAACTGCTCATCCACTGTACACCAATGATATCTGAGGGAAAAGATGCTCCCCATTGCTTACGTCTGTCAGATTTCTGAGCCTACAACCAGCATGCCAAAACCTGAGGTGACCATTTTTTTGTAGTCCTGCAGCAGCCTGTTCTAATGTATTGGGCCTTGCTGTACCTAGTCTCTGAGGGGCGGGGCTACAATGGCCATTTTCTTGGGGTCTGTTTGGGGTATTAGGGTATCCAAGGAGCAACCCCCACCCTCTCCTGCTTCATCAACCTCATTGTATCTTGTGCCTGGCTCTTTCTCTGCTGATGCCGTTCTGCCTGCAGGTCCTGTTGATGAGATCCTAGACCCTTCTGACAGCGAGTCCTCTTCTGCTGCCATTGCACACGAAAAGGCGCTGGTGGATGCACTTATTACTTCTGCGTGAGAAACCTTAAAAGTAGAGGATGCTTCTGGGGTGGTCGCGGAGGTGTCTATCCCCTTTGGCATGCACAAGCCACTGCGTGTGGCAAAGGTATTCTTTTTTCCTCATTTTGACAAATTTTATTACAAGGATTAGAAACCTTCTAAGATACCCTTTGTGGTCCCAAAACGGTTTGCCATGCGTTATCCCTTTGATGAATCTCTTCTGAAGAAGTGGACTGTGCCACCTGTCGTGGACCTTCCTATTTTCAGGTTGAATAAAGCAACCATAATACCGGTGGATGAGTCTCCATCCTTTTAAGGATCTGGCGGACAGGAATGCAGGGGGGGGGGGAGCGAGTTCCCCCAGCTTACCTGGAATTGGTGGACCAGCTGGTTCAGTGCCTTAAGTTTGTGTGTGACGCATCCCTGGATGTGACCCTTTTGCTTTCCAAGCTTTCCGTTTCAGCGGTGGTGCTTCGGCATGTACTGTGGCTCAAATGTTGGTCTTTAGACCAAACATTAAAGAAGCCTGTCACGGATTTGCCCTTCCTGGGTGATCGCCTCCTCATGGCTACCCTGGACGACATTATAAAAAATATTTCTAGTGGGGAAGAGTACTTTTCTTCCCCAGTCCCGATGGTGGAAAGAGCCACGTCACAAGCACACGCCTTCCTTTTCTCCAGATCCGCTGATAAGGGTTCCAAGCCATTCAGTGCCCCCTCCAGGGGTACCAAGTGGCCCTGGACTTCCAAGCCAGTCAAGCTGGCGGACAAGACCTCCTCAGCATGAAGGTCTGCCCCCACCCGTGTCAAGGATGGGGGGGTCGTCTTTACTGTTTTTCCACCCTGTGGACCTCTCTGATTTCCAACAAGTGGGTCTACGAGCTGATTCTGACCTTCTTCTGAGGGCAAGTCTTGAGGGACGACATGGCGATCACAATCAGCACCTTGCAAGAGTTCGGGTGGATTCTGAATGTCCTGAAATTCACTCTAACCCCAACCAAGAAGCTGGAGTATTTGGGTCTGAGTCTCGACTTAGCATTGGCCACGGTGTTTCTTCCAGTGGACAAACTATGGAAGCTTCAATTGGCGGTTCGATTGTTGCTGTCCCGTGGGTGGCCCTTCCTTTCGCTGTAGCATGCAAGTCCTGGGACTGATGGTCTCTGCCTTCAAAGCGGTTCCGTATGCTTAGTTCCATACGAGGACCCTTCATAGGGAAATCCAAGTGGGATAAGTCCCCCAGCTCCTTGGACACCCACGTTTGTCTGGATCAAAAGACCAAGACATTGCTGCTTTGGTGGTTTCGGCCTCCTGTCCTTCAGGGGATGGGATCATTTCTTCCCTGTCTTTGGACGGTGGTCATGATGGACGCTGGCCGGTTTGGCTGGGGAGCAGTGCTGGGTGCTGAAGGAGTCCTGATTACCAATCCATGTCCTGGAGCTTCAGGTGATCAGGCTGTGCCTGGAACAGTGGACGGAAAGTCTTTGGCGGTACTTGGTCTGGATCCAGTCAGAAAATGCCATGGCAGTGGCCTATACCAACCAACGGGGAGGACACAGAGTGTGGCAGCTTTGCTGGAGGCCTCCCGCATTCTCAGGTAGGTAGAGCGACCTGTACTGGCTCTCCCTGCTATGCACTTCCTTGACATGGAAAATTTTCAGGCGGCCTACCTCAGCCGTCAAATGTTGGACCAAGGCGAGTGGTCTCTACATCCAGACATGTTTCATCAGATTTGCCTATGGTGGAGCACTCCAGATGTTGATTTCCTGGCGTCTCAGTTCAACAGAAAGGTGCCAAGATTCATGGCCGGGAGAAGGGATCCGCTTGTGGATGCAAAAGATGCCCTGGTGGTGTCATAGTGCCAGTATCTGCTCCTCTGTGTTTCCTTCTCTCAAGCGTCTACCCCTGCTGCTCCGAAGGATAGAGGCTGAAGGCAATTCTGGTCATCTTGGTGGCCTCGGATTGGCCTTGCCGCCCTTGGCATACCAACGTGTTGCAGCTGGTCGTGGATCAGGAATATCTGCCGCTCAAAGCTGATCTTCTGTCTCAAGAGCCAATCTTCCACCATGCTTTACAGCCACTGACTTTAATGGCTTGGCTATTGAAAGCCAGGTTCTAAGCGACTGGGATCTATCAGAGTCGGTGATGCTTACCATGCTAAAGGCACAGAAGTCCACTTCTATTCACCAGGAAGGAATATATTTCCTGGTGTGAGGCTGGTAGTGTTTGTGTTTCTTTTCGGTGTCTAGAATTGCGTTTTCTGCAGTGGGGTGTTGAGAAGAAGCTGGCATTAAGTACCATCAATGGCCAGGTTTCCGCTCTGGCTATTTTAATTCAACATCCTCTAGGCTCGCACTCTTTGTTTTGTACTTTCATTTAAGGCAGTGGTTCTCAACCTTTCTAACGCCGCGACCCCTTAATACAGTTCCTCATGTTGTGGTGACCCCCAACCATAAAATTATTTTCGTTGCTACTTCAGAACTGTAATTTTGCAGTGGGAGGAATAGTGTCCCATCATTGGTATCGGTGGGAGGAATAGTGTCCCATCATTGGTGTCAGTGGGAGGAATAGTGTCCCATCATTGGTGTCAGTGGGAGGAATAGTGCCCCGTCATTGGTGTCAGTGGGAGGAATAGTGCCCCATCATTGGTGTCAGTGGGGGGAATAGTGCCCCATCATTGGTGTCAGTGGGAGGAATAGTGCCCCATCATTGGTGTCAGTGGGGGGAATAGTGCTCCATCATTGGTGTCAGTGGGAGGAATAGTGTCCCATCGTTGGTATCAGTGGGAGGAATAGTGCCCCGTCATTGGTGTCAGTGGGAGGAATAGTGCTCCGTCATTGGTGTCAGTGGGAGGAATAGTGCCCCATCATTGGTGTCAGTGGGGGGAATAGTGCCCCATCATTGGTGTCAGTGGGAGGAATAGTGCCCCATCATTGGTGTCAGTGGGGGGAATAGTGCTCCATCATTGGTGTCAGTGGGAGGAATAGTGTCCCATCATTGGTGTCAGTGGGAGGAATAGTGCCCCATCATTGGTGTCAGTGGGAGGAATAGTGTCCCATCATTGGTGTCAGTGGGAGGAATAGTGCCCCATCATTGGTGTCAGTGGGAGGAATAGTGCCCCATCATTGGTGTCAGTGGGAGGAATAGTGCCCCATCATTGGTGTCAGTGGGAGGAATAGTGCCCCATCATTGGTGTCAGTGGGAGGAATAGTGCCCCATCATTGGTATCAGTGGGAGGAATAGTGCCCCATCATTGGTGTCAGTGGGAGGAATAGTGCCCCATCATTGGTATCAGTGGGAGGAATAGTGCCCCATCATTGGTGTCAGTGGGAGGAATAGTGCCTATCATTGGTGTCAGTGGGAGGAATAGTGCCTATCATTGGTGTCAGTGGGGGGAGGAATAGTGCCCCATCGTTGGTGTCAGTGGGGGGAGGAATAGTGCCTATCGGTGTCAGTGGGGGGAGGAATAGTGCCTATCATTGGTGTCAGTGGGGGGAGGAATAGTGCCCCATCGTTGGTGTCAGTGGGGGGAGGAATAGTGCCCCATCGTTGGTGTCAGTGGGGGGAGGAATAGTGCTCCATCGTTGGTGTCAGTGGGGGGAGGAATAGTGCCCCATCGTTGGTGTCAGTGGGGGGAGGAATAGTGCCCCATCGTTGGTGTCAGTGGGAGGAATAGTGTCCCATCGTTGGTGTCAGTGGGAGGAATAGTGCCCCATCGTTGGTGTCAGTGGGAGGAATAGTGCCCCATCATTGGTATCAGTGGGAGGAATAGTGCCTCATCATTGGTATCAGTGGGAGGAATAGTGCCCCATCGTTGGTGTCAGTGGGGGGAGGAATAGTGCCTATCATTGGTGTCAGTAGGGGGGAGGAATAGTGCCCCATCGTTGGTGTCAGTGGGAGGAATAGTGCCGCATCGTTGGTGTCAGTGGGAGGAATAGTGCCGCATCGTTGGTGTCAGTGGGGGGAGGAATAGTGCCCCATCGTTGGTGTCAGTGGGGGGAGGAATAGTGCCCCATCATTGGTGTCAGTGGGGGGAGGAATAGTGCCTATCATTGGTGTCAGTGGGGGGAGGAATAGTGCCTATCATTGGTGTCAGTGGGGGGAGGAATAGTGCCCCATCGTTGGTGTCAGTGGGGGGAGGAATAGTGCCCCATCGTTGGTGTCAGTGGGGGGAGGAATAGTGCCCCATCGTTGGTGTCAGTGGGGGGAGGAATAGTGCCCCATCGTTGGTGTCAGTGGGGGGAGGAATAGTGCCCCATCGTTGGTGTCAGTGGGGGGAGGAATAGTGCCCCATCGTTGGTGTCAGTGGGGGGAGGAATAGTGCCCCATCGTTGGTGTCAGTGGGGGGAGGAATAGTGCCCCATCGTTGGTGTCAGTGGGAGGAATAGTGCCGCATCGTTGGTGTCAGTGGGAGGAATAGTGCCGCATTGTTGGTGTCAGTGGGGGGAGGAATAGTGCCTATCATTGGTGTCAGTGGGGGGAGGAATAGTGCCTATCATTGGTGTCAGTGGGGGGAGGAATAGTGCCTATCATTGGTGTCAGTGGGGGGAGGAATAGTGCCCCATCGTTGGTGTCAGTGGGGGGAGGAATAGTGCCCCATCGTTGGTGTCAGTGGGGGGAGGAATAGTGCCCCATCGTTGGTGTCAGTGGGGGGAGGAGTAGTGCCCCATCGTTGGTGTCAGTGGGGGGAGGAATAGTGCCCCATCGTTGGTGTCAGTGGGGGGAGGAATAGTGCCCCATCGTTGGTGTCAGTGGGGGGAGGAATAGTGCCCCATCTTTGGTATTAGTGACACAAATGATGGGGCACTATTCCTCCCACTGACACCAATGATACTTACCTTGCTGACTCCTGCTCCAGCCTGGGCTCGCTCTCTTCCTCTCCCATCTACAGCCTGCAGCAGCAAAATTTGCACTTACCTGTCAGCTGTCTTCCTTTTTATCTGGCCTCTCTCCTCTTCACTCGGTCCTGCAGCTCCCTCGATCTTCTTCGATCTGCGCGCTCTGCCGCTCGGCTCCTCCTCTCCAAGCTTCACCTCCTCGCCGGTGATTGGCCGCCTGTGTGCCTCTCCTGAGCTACAGTTCCGGTGGCCAATCAGCGGCGAGGAGGCGGAGCTGTTGAGTGATCCCGGAGGTGTGGCCAGGTTACAGGGGCAGCATATCATCCCGCCCACAGATCGCGAGACAGAGCAGCGGTGTCTTGGTTCCTAAGACCATCGGAAATATGTTTTCCGATGGTCTTAGGCGACCCCTGGGAAATGGTCGTTCGACCCCCAAAGGGGTCGCGACCCCCAGGTTGAGAACCGCTGATTTAAGGGGTTAGGCATGTGGCACCTCCTGTGTGTTCCCTGTTGTCGCCATGGGATCTGAATCTGGCTCTCTGTTCTCCCAAAGCCTCCCTTTGAGAACATCAGGGAAATTCCCTTACTAGCTCTGTCCCAGAAGGTGGCCTTTTTAGTGACTATCACTTCCTCCCACAGAGTGTCTTATTGTCTTATTTGATGGTGCACAAAGATACGGTGGTCTGATTCCCTTTTTGGGATCACAGATGGGCCGAGGAAAGGTGTGGGAGCGTCTTCTGATACCATTTCTGGATGGAGTCGGTAGACTGTGGTTCAGGAGTATGCCATTAAGGATCAGGTTCCTCCCTTTCCTGTAACGGTGCACTCTACCCGGGCGCTTAGTGCCTCTTGGGCCTTCTGTCATCAAGCATCTGAGCTTCTAAATCGTAAGGCGGCTGCCTGGTTGTCTGTGCACACCTTTACCAAATTTTACAAGGTGGATGTCTTGGCATCTTCAGATGTATGTTTTGGCTGCCAAGTATTGCAGGCAGCTGTTTGACGTTTCTGTTCCCTCTAGGGGGGGTTGCCTTCTGGTTGGGCTCCTGTGTTCCTGTTGAGCTCCTGTTTTGGCCTGGTTTTGGCCCTGGTTTTTCCCACCCTTCACTGTGTGGCATTGCTTTGGGACGAGAATGGAAGACGTTATGTCATTCAATGAACAAAAGGGAAAACTGGACTTTTGTGTTACTCATTGTGAAATACCTTTCCTCGAGTTCATTGACAAACACAGCACCCACCCTTCTATGGATTTTTTTAAATCTTTTTGGCTGACACCGCTTGTTACTAGCCGGATTCCCCAAGAATAATGCTGTGCTGCCCCCTAGTGACCCAAAAGAAACTAATAATAAACACCTTCCTGAGCATCAAACCCAAGGTGTAATTAAATCTGTGAAACAAAGCAATAGTTAAAAAAAAAAAAAAAAAAAAAAGCCACTAAACCCAAATGATAGATGAAACACATATAAAAAATAAACTATAATCAAGTAGCAATAAACATCTGGCCAACCTATAATAAACACTCGGCTGAGCTTTAGCATAAAGTGTAAAGAAAACAGCAAGAACAGTAAATTATGTGAAACATATATCAGAAGTAAAATATGATCACAATAGCAGTAAACGCCTGGCTGAGCTGTGAAAACCAACAAAAACAGTATTAAATGATTGTGAAACAAATGCCTGGCTGAGCAATCGGCCCCCCCAATGGAATAAATAGGTGATGAATCATGTAAATGTTCAACTGGGCTAGATATTCATAAAAGTGCATAATAAATTTTTCTTTCAAAAAAGCGATAAGCAGCTCTACTGATTATATACAAAAAAACAGATATCTGGTGATATAAAACAGTAAATATACGAGCGGTGGGTGACATATAAAATAACAAACAAGATCAGCAGCCAGCAAAAAGAGAGGTAAACACCTTAAAACCTCCAATAGTATATAAAATAATCCATAAAATGCAGCGCTAAAAAGTGTGGATAAAAATCACGTAGATAAATAGTAGATAAAAATCACGTAGATAAATAGATGCATGAGAATCTTAAAAGGTGTGATGTGACAATCATGGTTCCTTAGATGGCTGTTAATTTATCGCGACTTCTGTGGCTTGTAGGGAATGAGAATACAATGCACTAACCAGATAGCACAAAGTTATGTGCGTTGGGGTAAATAAGACCTACTCCAAGGTACTCTGGAAAACGGGAACTCTGCAAACAGGTCAGGTGGAGTTGAGTCACCAGATGTCATCAGACCAACACAGATTTCCTCATTCCAGTATAGTGTGTGATCATCATATTGGGTGCATCATGTAGTATGGATTTCAGCCACCGGGGGGGATCATACACTTAAGTGTAAGTCGCCTGCCAATGTGCACCTTGAGGAGGGGGGGGCTCGCAGTATCCCAAAAAATGAGCCCAGAGAAAGAGGAAAAACTCTAATAGTGTAGTATTTATTAGGCAAATGGAGTTACAATAGTAAGCAAATAAGCAGATAAAAAACGGACACTTACATCCCGAGTGAGTTAGAGTGGTAAAGTAGGTCAGTAATCCATGTCCAGGGGGGTCTCACTGACGTGTTTCGTGTACATACACGTTTTCAAAGGGAGAGAGCCCTGTAATTAATGGTCTTTATATATAATAAAGCGCGCATGCGCTGTATCGCAGTCCCGCGTCACCGCGGGTTCCCCGCGCATGTGCACTAAGTACTCGCGACAGCCATTTTGCTGACTGTTGAGTCTAGAGCGCGATTGAGGATTCCACATGCGCAATAGTCCGTGATGTCGGCCATTTTGCTGTGGATTGTATACTCACAGAAATGAAAAGATGTGTTTCAGATAATGGGCAAAGGCACAATGTCGCTTATATTTATGTGGATGATAATACCCATAATGCGGCCATGAAATGTAAGATTTGCAAACATCCACTGACCCCAGGAAATTGATAGGGGAAGGATTTGGATGGTATTGTATCGTGCGGATGAGTAATACATGGTGATAATCCGCGATACTACTGCCATCTAATGGAAATAGATGGAATTGAATATAGACCAATTATGGTCAGATTAAATGGACATAACCTCTGTCACTCTGAATGGTTAGTTAAATATGATTTAAAATATGATTTATAAACTGTATTTAAAATAGGGATGGGTACATAAAAAGATAAAAGCATACATAGGAATTATAATTCAACAAAATCAAAAATTAAAAATGAGGTAGAAATGGAATAAAATAAAAACCTCTATCTCATGTGATAAAAATTATATAACTATCATCATATATACATTAATAGATGCAAACATATCATATAGTAAACAGAGTATCATAAGGAGGAGCAGTGCTAAAAAGTATGGGATATGTGTAGCTATGATAGCTACGATAAGACAGATAACAGTATGGCTAAAATTCACCATTAAAATAAGATATGAAACAGACTGTATGAGTCAATATATCCAAAATTACGGAAAAACAAGAGGGACTAAAATTCACTGATAAAATGTAATAAACGACAGAAATATTAGACATTGATTATAAGATTGCCGAATGTGAGGAGAGGGGAACACACAAAAGTTAGCTGGTATCTATAAAACAATTAATATCTAAATCGATATTAAGACCATGAGGTGAGTGCGTTTGGAGCAGATAAATCCATTTGGTTTCAAGCATGAAGACGGCTCTTTTATTGTGTGTACCTCTCCAATGTTTTTTGACAACGTCAATCCCTGTAAACTTCAGACAATGGGGATCTTTATTTTTTATTATTATTATTCAGTATTTATAAAGCGCCAATAGTTCGCTCAGCGCTGTACATTACAAAGGGGGACAGAACATGTGACAGAACAATACCAATACAATGCAAAACATGAGGGGATCGAGGGCCCTGCTCTTTCAAGCTTACAATCTAGGAGGGAGGGGATGGTGGCACAGGAGGAGATAGCTGTGGGGGATGGAGTGGTAGGAAGAGTGGAGGAGGTCGGCAAGTTAGCAGGGGGCGGGGTAGGCTTCCCTGAAGAGATGGGTTTTCAGGGTGCGCCTAAAGGAGAGGAGAGTAGGTGATAATCTGATGGGTTGGGGCAGGGAGTTCCAGAGGATGGGTGACACCCTGGAGAAGTCCTGGAGGCGGGCATGGGAGGAGGAGACCAGGGAACTAGAGAGAAGGAGGTCTTGTGAGGAGCGGAGTGTGCGTGCTGGGCGGTACTTGGATATTAGGTCAGTGATGTAGTTCGGGGCAGTATGGTGGACGGCTTTGTACGTCAGTGTTAGGATTTTGAATTTGATCCGTTGCGCAATCGGAAGCCAGTGGAGGGATTGGCAGAGGGGGGTGGCGGAAACGGAGCGGTTGGAAAGGTGAATGAGTCTGGCAGCCGTATTCAGGATGGACTGAAGCGGGGATAGCCAGCGGCGAGGCAGGCCAGTGAGGAGGGAGTTGCAGTAGTCGAGTCGCGATATGATGAGGGAGTGGATGAGCTGTTTAGTGGTTTCTGGAGTTAGGAACGTGCGGATTTTGGCGATGTTGCGGAGGTGGAGTCTGCATGAGTTTGTAAAGAGTGGACTTGGGGCTGGAAGGATAGGTTGGAGTCCAAAGTGACACCAAGTACTCTGGCCTGCGGGGCGGGTTTGATGGTGGCGTTGTTGGACATGATGGAGAAGTCAATGGGGGGTGGTGTCCGGGCTGGAGGGAAGACAAGAAACTCGGTTTTGGAGAGGTTCAGTTTAAGGAAGTGGAGCGACATCCAGTCTGATATGTCGCTCAACAGGTGTGTGATTCGGGCGGAGACCGAGGGGGTGAGGTGGGGGGTTGAGAGATAGATTTGTGTGTCGTCGGCATAGAGGTGGTAGTTGAAGCCGTGAGAGTGTATGAGTTGGCCAAGGGAGGAGGTGTAGATGGAGAAGAGAAGGGGCCCGAGGACAGAGCCTTGGGGGACCCCAACAGAGAGGGGGAGTGAGAGGGAGGTGGTGGCATTATAGGTAACGCTGAAAGAGCGTTGTGACAGGTAGGATGAGAGCCAGGAGAGAGCAGAATCTCTGAGGCCGAGGGAGTGTAGTTTTTTGAGGAGGAGGGGGTGGTCGACTGTGTCAAAGGCCGCAGAGAGGTCAAGGAGTAGGAGCACTGAATAGTGGCCATTAGCTTTGGCGGTTAGCAGGTCGTTGGAGAGTTTGAGTAAGGCAGTTTCGGTGGAGTGTAGGGGACGGAAGCCGGACTGTAGGGGATCGAGGAGGTTGTTGTCGTTGAGGTGAGAGCATAGGCGGGCGTAGACTAGGCGCTCGAGGAGTTTAGATGTAAATGGGAGCAGGGAGATGGGTCTGAGGTTGTTCGGGTCATTGGGGTCCAGGGAGGGCTTTTTAAGTATGGGGGTGATGTGTGCATGTTTCAGAGGGGAAGGGAAAGTGCCGGAGGAGAGGGAGAGATTGAAGATGTGGGTGAGGGAGCGTAGGATGGAGGGGGAGGGAGGTTGTAGGAGTTGTGTGGGGATAGGGTCAAGGGGGCAGGTGGTGAGGCGGGCATCAGAGAGGATCTTGGAGACTTCTTCGATGGTAGTAAGGTCAAAGGTGCGGAGTGTTGGGGGAGCTTCAGTATGAGGAATGTAGGGTGGGGTGGGAGAGGAGGTCAGAGCAGTGGTGGGGCCGTGGGAGAGGGGTGTAGAGGGGGTAGCTGAGTGAGGGGGAAGGGGGTTGGAGGGAGTTTGAGCAGCGACGAAGTCCCTGTGGGTTATGTCGAGGGGGAGGGGGGATGAGGGGGTAGCTGTGTGAGAGGGGACGGGTTGAGAAGGCGTGCGAGTTGCGGCAATGTCCTTGCGAATTGTGTCAATCTTGTTTTTGAAGTGATTGGCAATCTCAAGGGCAGTGAGTGAGGTGCTGGGTGGAGGTGGGGGTGGCGAGAGTAGAGAGTTGAAGGTGGAGAAGAGTCGGCGAGGATTGGAGGAGAGGGCCTTGATGAGGGTCAGGAAGTAGGCTTGTTTGGCAGTATGGAGGAAGGAGGTGTAGGTGTGGAAGGCAGATTTGTATCGGGTGAAGGCTTGTTGGGATTTGGTTTTGCGCCATAGTCGCTCCAGGGCACGACTGTGTCGTTTGAGGGTTTTGGTGTGATCAGTCTGCCAGGGCTGGAGCGGTCGGGGTCTGATTTTGCGTGTGGTTAAAGGCGCTAGTGAGTCAAGGGCTGTTGACAGCGCATTGTTGTAGGCGGTCATAGCCAAGTCGGGGCAGGACAGGGGGAGGATGCTGTCATGGAGTTGATCAACTGCGGAGTGGAGGGAGGCAGGGTTAAGGTTGCGGAGGTTACGGCTGGTAGTAGTGTGACATTTGGAGGGGTAGGTGTTGGAGGATGAGGAGATAGAGAAGGTGATCAGGTTGTGGTCAGAGAGAGGGAAGGGGGTGTTAGTGAGGTTGTGGGGAGCGCAGCGGTTGGAGAAGACATGATGTTGTTTAAAGTGCATCGATAGGGAATGTTCCTTGAACCCTTTCTTGATGTTTTTAAAATGTTCCCGTAATCTCTCAATCTGCAAATAGTTCTACCTACATATTGTCTCCCACACGAACATTCGAGGAGATAAACAACATGCGTTGTGTTGCAAGTGATTGTAGTTGAGATCGAAAGTTTCAGAAGTGGAGTTCGATCTAAACGATTTTATAAGATTTTTATGTATGCCGTTATAAACACATAACATACATTTGTTACAAGGTTAGAAACCTTTGCGGTCAAAAAAGAAAGATAGTTGCTTAGGAGGATTGACGATATTTGGTGCTAATTTACTTCAAAAGGCTGATGCTTTGCGGTAAGTGATTTCAGGCAAGTCAGGTAATGAGTTCCCTAGAACAGGATCATTCTTAAGGATAACCCAATTTTTGCTATGTCCTTATACTGTGTCGTAAAATTAGTAATGAAAGGACAAAACCTTTCTTTTTTGACTTTAGGTTTAATGGTAAGAAGGTAATTTCTATTCATGCTGCCAACCTCTTTAATAGCATTATCTAATCCAAAAGCATCATATCCTTTCTCCAAAAATCTAGTCTTCAGAATGTTAGATTGTGTGATAAAATCCTCACGATTAGCACAGTTTCTATGTATCCATAAAAACTGTCCCCTAGGTATGTTATCAAGCCATTTTGGTAAATGGCAGCTGTCTTTTGGTATAAAACTATTTCTGTCTGTGGGTTTAAAATAGCTCCTTGTAGAAATTGAATTCCCATCAATAAAAAGAGTAAGATCTTAAAAGTTAATGGGTAGAAAATCATGTTGGAAAGTTAATTTAATGTTCAGTGAATTATGGTTAAGAGTGGTGAAGAAGTTATTGAGTGTGAATTTGTCTCCTTCCCATAATAATAAGATATCGTCTATATATCTCCGGTAAAATATAAGTTGGGGCCAGTCTCGTGAGTATATTAAATCCTCTTCCCATCTTGCCATGAACAAGTTGGCTAGACTAGGGGCGAACATCGCTCCCATAGCAACTCCGGTAATTTGTAAGAAGTACCTGTTGTCGAACCAAAAGTAGTTATGGTTCATAGCGAAGCTGAGTAAATCTAGGATAAAAAGTTTTTGTTTTTAGGAAATATCTTCAGTGGTATCTAAGTAGAATTCAACTGCGGCATGTCCATCAGTGTGTTTAATGTTGTATAGTGCAGATACATCAGCTGTTACTAGGTATGTAGAGTTGCTAAGAGTGATATTCTTAATATCCATAAGGACTTGTTTGGTATCCTTCAAAAATGATGGTGTTTTACTCATCCACCAGCACCCCCAGCAAGAACATCATGATAGAGGATATCGTCAAGATTCACATTATAATAATGAACAACAATATCCTCATTATAGGACGCCTTCCAGAAATGAACATCATAATTATAACCATGACCGCAATCAATATAACTATAGCCCTTATCGTGGGAATGATCATTATAATGAATCGCCATATTTTAATCACTCTAGTCAAGGTTACAACCAGCGTAATCACCCTAAATTTGACTTCTATCCTCATAACCAACCGGCTCATTTTTTAGACAGTTGTCCAGGAGTAAAAAGAGGCCTAAGACAAGAGGAAGACGAGGAGGAACCAGGCACAACAGACAAAAAAAGTATGTGAACCCTATTGAGATCTACAACATTAGCAACAAAACTCTTAACAAGGACGAATTAAATCTTTTTAACAAAGGTTTAAAATTCGCCCCTCCAGCTAAACTGAATAAATTTTCAACCTTTATAGATATCCACAGAAATGGTTTCATACCAAAAGACAGGTGCCATTTACCAAAATGGCTTGATAACATACCTAGGGGACAATTTTTATGGATACATAGCAACTGTGCTAATCGTGAGGATTTTATCACACAATCTAACATTCTGAAGACTAGATTTTTGGAGAAAGGATATGATGCTTTTGGATTAGATAATGCTATTAAAGAGGTTGGCAGCATGAATAGAAATTACCTTCTTACCATTAAACCTAAAGTCAAAAAAGAAAGGTTTTGTCCTTTCATTACTAATTTTACAACACCGTATAAGGACATAGCAAAAATTAAGAAAAATTGGGTTATCCTTAAGAACAATCCTGTTCTAGGGAACTCATTACCTGACTTGCCTGAAATCACTTACCGCAAAGCATCAGCCCTTAGAAGTAAATTAGCACCAAATATCGTCAATCCTCCTAAGCAACTTTCTTTCTTTTTTGACCGCAAAGGTTTCTACCCTTGTAACAAATGTATGTTATGTGTTTATAATGGCATACATAAAAATCTTATAAAATCGTTTAGATCGAACTCCACTTCTGAAACTTTCGATATCTCAACTACAATCACTTGCAACACAACGCATGTTGCTTATCTCCTCGAATGTTCGTGTGGGAGACAATATGTAGGTAGAACTATTTGCAGATTGAGAGATTACGGGAACATTTTAAAAACATCAAGAAAGGGTTCAAGGAACATTCCCTATCGATGCACTTTAAACAACATCATAAAAATCCCCATTGTCTGAAGTTTACAGGGATTGACATTGTCAAAAAACATTGGAGAGGTACACACAATAAAAGAGCCGTCTCCATGCTTGAAACCAAATGGGTTTATCTGCTCCAAACGCACTCACCTCATGGTCTTAATATCGATTTAGATATTAATTGTTTTATAGATACCAGCTAACTTTTTTGTGTTCCCCTCTCCTCACATTCGGCAATCTTATAATCAATGTCTAATATTTCTGTCGTTTATTACATTTTATCAGTGAATTTTAGTCCCTCTTGTTTTTCCGTAATTTTGGATATATTGACTCATACGGTCTCTTTCATATCTTATTTTAATGGTGAATTTTAGCCATACTGTTATCTGTCTTTATTGTAGCTATCATAGCTACACATATCCCATACTTTTTATCACTGCTCCTCCTTATGATACTCTGTTTACTATATGATAATATGTTAGCATCTATTAATGTATATATTATAGTTATATAATTTTTATCACATGAGATAGAGGTTTTTATTTTATTCCATTTCTACCTCATTTTTAATTTTTGATTTTGTTGAATTATAATTCCTATGTATGCTTTTATCTTTTTATGTACCCATCCCTATTTTAAATACAGTTTTATAAATCATATTTTAAATCATATTTAACTAACCATTCAGAGTGACAGAGGATATGTCCATTTAATCTGACCATAATTGGTCTATATTCAATTCCATCTATTTCCTTTAGATGGCAGTAGTATCGCGGATTATCACCATGTATTACTCATCCTCACGATACAATACCATCCAAATCCTTCCCCTATCAATTTCCTGGGGTCAGTGGATGTTTGCAAATCTTACATTTCATGGCCGCATTATGGGTATTATCATCCACATAAATATAAGCGACATTGTGCCTTTGCCCATTATCTGGAACACATCTTTTCATTTCTGTAAGTATACAATCCACAGCAAAATGGCCGACATCATGGACTATTGCGCATGCGCGATCCTCAATCGCGCTCTAGACTTAACAGTCAGCACAATGGCTGTCGTGAGTACCTAGTGCGCATGCGCGCTTTATTATATATTAAGACCATTAATTACAGGGCTCTCTCCCTTTGAAAACGTGTATGTACACGAAACGCGTCAGTGAGACCCCCCTGGACATGGATTACTGACCTACTTTACCACTCTAACTCACTCTGGATGTAAGTGTCCGTTTTTTATCTGCTTATTTGCTTACTATTGTAACTCCATTTGCCTAATAAATACTACACTATTGGAGTTTTTCCTCTTTCTCTGGGCTCATTTTTTGGGATACTGAGAGCCCCCCCCTCCTCAAGGTGCACTTTGGCAGGCGACTTACACTTAAGTGTATGATCCCCCCCGGTGGCTGAAATCCATACTACATGATGCACCCAATATGATGATCACACACTATACTGGAATGAGGAAATCTGTGTTGGTCTGATGACATCTGGTGACTCAACTCCACCTGACGACTTAACCTGTTTGCAGAGTTCCTGTTTTCCAGAGTACCTTGGAGTAGGTCTTATTTACTCCAACGCACATAACTTTGTGCTATCTGGTTAGTGCATTGTATTCTCATTCCCTACAAGCCACAGAAGTCACGATAAATTAACAGCCATCTAACGAAGCACGATTGTCACATCACACCTTTTAAGATTCTCATGCATCTATTTATCTACGTGATTTTTATCTACACTTTTTAGCGCTGCATTTTATGGATTATATTAGATATCTGGGGATAGCTAGTTAGTCTGGCTGAAAAAAGACAAAAGTCCATCCCGTTCAACCATAGAAAAAATTAACTTAACTGGATTAACGTTACCTATAAATGTTAGTCCAGTTATATTCTGTGTATCTAAGAAAGAATCCAGGCCTTTTTTTTGAAGCAATCCACTGAGCTGGCCAGAACCAACTCTTGAGGGAGTCTATTCCACATTTTCACAGCTCTCACTGTGAAGAAACCTTTCCGTGTTTGGAGATTAAATTTCTTTTCCTCCAGATGTAGAGAGTGCCCCCTTGTCCTCTGTGATGACCTCAGGGTGAATAGCTCTACACCGAGTTCACTATATGAACCACTGATTGTATTTATACATGTTGATCATATCCCCCCATTGCATGTCATTATAAAGCTTGTGATCTACCAGAACTTCCAGTTCCTTCTCCACCATTGATTCCCCCAGTTGTACCCCCCCTAGTATGTATGATTCATGCATATTCTTAGCCCCCAAGTGCATAACCTTACATTTATCAACATTAAGCCTCATTTGCCACATAGTTGCCCAATTAAACAGTGCATTGAGGTCTGCTTGTAAGTTGAAGACATCCTGTAAGAACGTTATTCCACTGCACAGCTTGGTGTCATCTGCAAAGACTGAAATGGGATTTTTAATCTCAGACCCTATATTGTTTATAAATATATTTACACTTAATAACAATAACACTAGATAACACTTAATAAAGTACAAAATGAAGTCCAAAAGTGATAGAACAGTCTTTCTTCCAACATAAAAAGAAATGCACCAGTGACTTCAACAGGTGTGCATATCTTTCATGCTCCTCCACCTTCAGACATGCACGCTCACCTTAACAGCTGGACCATAGAAAATAAAGGTCAACATGCGTTGAATATTAATCCCACTGGATCCTCTGCTTCCAAGGGTCTCTCCAGGAACAATCCTTTACGTCCCCACTTCGATGGATAGGTGCTCAAAAGATAAGGAAAAGGAACTCCTCATGGTGTAGTAAGGCTTTATTACCATAAAAATGTATTAAAAATGCCACTCGCATAGATATAAGGTTCATAAAACCTATTGCAAGCACTTAAGGGAAAAGCAGGGTGAACGCAGATGGCAGCTCCCGCATGCATCAAAAAAGACGTCACAAGCTTCTGTCCTACACGTTACGCCACTAGTCACGTGGCTTCATTTACTTGATTCATCACCTATTTATTCCATTGGGGGGCTGATTGCTCAGGCAGGCATTTGCTTTACAATTATTTAATACTGTTTTTGTTGGTTTTCACACTTTATGCTTCAGTTCAGCCGGGTGTTTATTACAGCTTGGCCAGGTGTTTACTGCTATTGTGATTGTTTTATTTCTGATATAAGTTTCACATAATTTACTGTTCTTGCTGGTTTTTTACACTTTATTCTTCAGCTCAGCTGGGTGTTTATCATAGGTTGGCCAAGTGTTTATTGCTACTTGATTATGGCTTATTTCTGATATATGTTTCACCTATCATTTGGATTTAGTGGCTTAGCCAGTTTTTTTTTTTTTTTTTTTACTATTGTCTTTGTTTCACAGATTTATTTAATTACACATTGGTTGTGATGCTCAGGATGGTGTTTATTATTAGTTTATCTTTTGGGTCACTAGGGGGCAGCACAGCACTTTTCTTGGGGAATTTTATTGAGGTGGGAACACATTGAGGTGCAGGGCATGAGTATTATATCCTTACTAATTGCATTGCTTATGCAGAGGGGGGTTTATATCAGCCAGGAATGCCCATAGGCGGTGCCAAGTTTTTTTTTTTTTTATTGCCTAGTGTCCTACTCCTTTGACGATAAACCCTATCTATGGTTGAGAAAGGAAGATGCACTGTCCTCCAATGAACTAAGGAAAGGGATTTAATGGTGATTAACAAACTTTATTTTTTTTTTAATAAATATTTCATACTTGCTCTGTGCAGTGGTTTTGCACAAAGCAGCTTGGATCCTCCTCTTCTTGGGTCCCCCACCAGTCCTCAGGTGCCCCCATATCAAGAGCCGTGGCTCAGCCCTGCCCCTTTCTCTCCTGATTGGCTCACTGGCTGTGACTGGCCAGCAGCAGGAGCCAATCTTTAGCATTCTAGTTCATAGGCTTGTGTGAGCAGGGCTATCTCAAATTCTTTTTGCTGTGTGTTTTTGTTTTTACTATACAACTATACATCTTTGTCATTCAATATATTTTGTATTTATATTGTCTGCTTTTGATGTGATCTCTTTATATAGTGCTAGGAAGGTAAAATATAGGCAGTTCATTTTATATAGCTAACAAAATATATTTGAGGTGCAAACTCTCTAAATCGCTTAGTACCCATCTTAAGGCATGGTTTCATCTTTATTTGCTGTGGCATTGGACCATGCTTGAGTATTGAGTATTTTTGAAGGATTGCATTTCATAATATATTCAGCTAGCCGCAAGAAAGGTGTCACCTGCATTTTGACTTTCCTGCTTCTGCCCATGGCTAACATGTATAGTGCTACAATTGATAATTGCACTATATAAAATAACAGCAATGCTGATTCTGTCATACAGGAACTGAGATTTAAATATTATTCATATTCTTGTAAAGAATAATCTTACGTTGATGACTTAATGAAAAAGTAGGGAAAGGATGGAGAGTAGAAGTCCTACCCCATTTTAAGGAGTGGTGTGTTTTTTTTTGCTTACAGCGGAAAGCCCTTTTTAGGTCATCCGTTAAGATATTTCAGCAATTGATTTTGAAAACTTGTTAAACGGAATACATGTTTGTTTGTTTTTTCTGTAGCCTGAGTAATGTAGACCTGAGTTTGCCAGATCTGCAGGACACAAGACACGTGGATGTCTTCAGAATTTCCCGTAAAAAGAAAAGAATGAACAGTTCTCAGTTTGAGAGAGTGGTAGATGAAAAGCTGCCTAAAAACGGAGGTAAGGGCCTTTATCTATAGTATTACCAGATCTTTTAACCACTTCAGCTCTCGCACCTGTATACCCTTCCACCATAAAACGAGACCAGTTTTTAAATTTTTTTGCTGTGGGCCTATGTATTCAGCGATGACACAAAATTTAGTTTTTTGTTTTTCTTTCAAAATCGAGGCTTTTTTTTTTGTGAGTCTGTTGATTGAACAGTTTCTCATATACAATACAGCATGAAAAAAAAAAAACTGTCAAGCAGTTACCCACGCAGGAGTGCAAGGGAGGTTTTATAGCAGTGATGCATGGTATAAGCACAGATAATACCCGTAGAACTGAGGTGTGGCTTGGCACTGTACACGCAAGCAGTTGCATAGAGCATATGAAATTTATATAGCATATATTTAGCAGTATTTCTATGTATGGCCTCATTAGGAGTAGTCAGCTGGAAGAAGACTGTGAGGGAGCACCTGGTTGTTTGGTCACTTTGAGGCAGAGGTATAAAATAGAATAGGTAGGAGTGGGTTTTTTTTTAGGTGCATTTATTACACTCCAACAAAATATTTGTTAAAATATTGCAATTTATTTTACACAAATACATACATTCTAAAAAGAAACCATTTTAGTTTCATAGTTCATATCCAATATATGCCATTTTGAATTGAGATCCTCAAACACAGGTTCTGCTACAAGTTTCACCTACTTGAATGCAAGAAGCAAACTTGTGAATGGGATACTGATAAAGGTACAAAAACACAAAAGATGTCCAACAATGACAGTGATGCTGTATACATGCAAGCAGATGAGGGGGATAAAAAAAATACCCCTACTACCCAATCTGTCCTGCCCCCAAACACCTGAGGCCCGGCACGTCAAGAAATCGACCAGAGGGAATCCTAGGAGAAAGCCCATGGGGCAAAGAGGAGCGAATCCACTATGGCACAAGGCAAACCGCAGAGGGTATATAATGACAAGAGAATGACCCTAGTAAAATAAAATCGTTGCCTATAAAGTATTCTACCACAATCTGTCTTTTTATTCTATCTATCTATCGATCTATCTCAACATTGTATGTTGCAATAAAGTAATACTCACTAGAAAATCAGGGAGACAGTTCACTGGGGGGGGGGGCAGAGTGCTGCATTGATTGTAACAAAAAAGGGCCTTGTGACTAGAGTAATAGAGGATGTATTCTGTAAACCGCAAAAAGGAACTATTTAATGATTAAGCATATTGATTGCATATAATTTATAGTGTAGTGCACTGCTCCACAAGTATGGTTCAACAGACTCAATAATAAACACAGGTAAAGTACCTTCTCCCCAAAACTGAGTCATGAATATGCTATACACAGACCAACTATAATTCTGTAGGGTTAAGCAAAATAGAAAAAGCATGCGCAGTGGATCCTTTAAGTGAATGCAAATGCAATGTGTATAAAAAGATGCCTCAATGTCTGATGCCTGAGTACTTACAAGTGAAAACGTTCCCGTATGTCTCTTGCTCCTGCAAGAATTGTGACAGAATGGCCTCTGACCACTCGGCTTTTATAGCCCATCCACCGGGATAGAGTCTGATGTCCTATCCGGGTGCGCACATAATATTGGAGTCTGCGCATGCTCTCTGGATTCTGTCCACCTACAACTCACTGCCTATACACAGGAAGCACACTAATAGATGGGTGAATGCTTGGGAGAAAAAAGCCTACCCACACACATAGGAGATGTTGTAACATTTGTATAGCACCATCTTGTGGCTGAAAATGGAATGTTTTTGGCCAGAAGTGCATTTGTGAGGTCAGGCACTGATGTCGGACAAGAAGGCCTGACTCGCAGTTTCCGCTCTAATTCATCCCAAAGGGGATCTATCTGGTTGAGGTCAGGAGTCTGTGCAGGCCAGTCAAGTTCCTCCTCCCCCAAACTTGCTCATCCATGTCTTTATGGACCTTGCTTTGTGTACTGGTGCACAGTTATGTTGGAACAGGAAGGGGCCATCCCGAAACTGTTCCCACAAACTTGGGAGCATGAAATTGTCCAAAATGTCTTGGTATGCTGACGCCTTAAGAGTTCCCTTCACTGGAACTAAGGGGCCAAGCCCAACCCCTGAAAAACAACTCCACACCATAACTCCCCCACCAGACTTTACGCTTGGCACAATGCAGTCAGAAAAGTACCGTTCTCATGGCAACCGCCAAACCCAGACACGTGCGTCAGATTGCCAGACAGAAAAGCGTGATTCGTCGCTCCAGAGAACACGTCTCCACTGCTTTAGAGTCTGGTGGCAGTGTGCTTTACACCACTGCATCCGACACTTTGTATTGCACTTGGTGATGTGAGGCTTGGATGCAGCTGCTAGGCCATGGAAACCCATTCCATGAAGTGCTCTGCGCACTTTTGTTGTGTTAATCTGAAGGCCGCACTAAGTTTGCAGGTCTTTAGCTATTGACTCTGCAGGCAGTAGGCGACTTCTGTGCGCTTCAGCATGCACTGACCCAGCTCTGTCATTTTACGTGGCCTACCACTTCGTGGCTGAGGTGCTGCTATTCCCAGTTGCTTCCGCTTTATTATAATACCACGAAAAGTTGACTGTGGAATATTTAGTAACAAAGAAATTTTGCAGATGGACTTGCATAGGTGTCAACCTTTCATGGTAGCACACTTGAATTCACTGAGCTCCTGAGAGCGACCCATTCTTTCACAAATGTTTGTAGAAGCAGTCTGCATGTCTAGGTGCTTGATTTTAGGTGCTTGATTGGCCATGCAGGAGTATGGAACACCTGAATTCAATTATTTGGATGGATGTCCCAATACTTTTTGACAATATAGTGTGTGTGTGTGTGTGTGTGTGTGTATATATATATATATATATATATATATATATATATATATATATATATATATGTATGTGTATATACAGTGGGGCAAAAAAGTATTTAGTCAGCCACCAATTGTGCAGGTTCTCCCACTTACAAAGATGAGAGAGACCTGTAATTGGCATCATAGGTAGACCTCAACTATGAGAGACAAAATGAGAAAAAAAATCCAGACAGACAATCACATTGGCTGATTTGGAAAGAATTTATTTGCAAATTATGGTGGAAAATAAGTATTTGGTCAATATCAAAAGTTCATCTCAATACTTTGTTATATATCCTTTGTTGGCAATGACAGAGGTCAGACGTTTCCTGTAAGTTTTCACAAGGTTGGCACACACTGTTGCTGGTATGTTGGCCCATTCCTCCATGCAGATCTCCTCTAGAGCAGTGATGTTTTGGGGCTGTCGCTGGGCAACACGGACTTTCAACTCCCTCCAAAGGTTTTCTATGGGGTTGAGATCTGGAGACTGGCTAGGCCACTCCAGGACCTTGAAATGCTTCTTACGAAGCCACTCCTTCGTTTCCCGGGCGGTATGTTTGGGATCATTGTCATGTTGGAAGACCCAGCCACGTTTCATCTTCAATGCCCTTGCTGATGGAAGGAGGTTTGCACTCAAAATCTCACGATACATGGCCCCATTCATTCTGTCCTGTACATGGATCAGTCTTCCTTGTCCCTATGATTTGTTCACACCAAGCTGCTTGCCTATTGCAGATTCAGTCTTCCCAGCCTGGTGCAGGTCTACAATTTTGTTTCTGGTGTCCTTTGACAGCTCTTTTATCTTCACCATAGTTGAGTTTGGAGTGTGACTGTTTGAGGTTGTGAACAGGTGTCTTTTATACTGATAACAAGTTCAAACAGGTGCCATTGATACAGGTAATGAGTGCAGGACAGAGGAGCCTCTTAAAGAAGAAGGTACAGGTCTGTGAGAGCCAGAAATCTTGCTTGTTTGTAGGTGACCAAATACTTATTTTCCACCATAACTTGCAAATAAATTCTTTCCAAATCAGCCAATGTGATTATCTGGATTTTTTTTCTCATTTTGTCTCTCATAGTTGAGGTCTACCTATGATGCCAATTACAGGCCTCTCTCATCTTTTTAAGTGGGAGAACTTGCACAATTGGTGGCGGACTAAATACATTTTTGCCCCACTGTGTGTGTGTGTATATATAGAGAGAGAGAGAATTTTATTTCACTAGGGTCATTATATCCCCTCTGCGGTTTGCCTTATGCCAACTAATTGCCCTAGCCCTGAAGAAGCCAATTAGGCAAAACATGTAGAAGAGCCTGTGGAACTCAATTCAAGTGGCATACAGTGCCTTGAAAAAGTATTCATACCCTTTTTCCACATGTTGTCAAAAACGTAAATGTATTTTATTGGGATTTTATGTGATAGACCAACACAAAGTGGCACATAATTTTGAAGTGGAAGAAAAATGATGGTTTTCAAATTTTTGTACAAATAAATATTTAAAAGCTCAAGCTCTTTTGGATTGGATAGAGAGCATCTGTGAACATCAATATTTTTGTCTTGCCATAGATTCTCAATTGGATTTAGGTCTGGACTTTGACTGGGTAATTCTAACAAATGAATATGCTTTGATCTTAACCATTTCATTGTAGCTCTGGCTGTATGTTTAGGGTCATTGTCCTGCTGGAAGGTGAACTTCCTCCCCAGTCTCAAGTCTTTTGCAGACAGGTTTTCTTCCCTGTATTTGGCTCAAGTTGTACCATACTCTTTCCATTTTCTGATGATCGATTGAACAGTGTTCTATGAGATGTTCAAAGCTTGTGTTTTTATTTATTTTTTATAATCTAACCCTGTTTTAAACTTCTCTACAACTTTTTCCTTGGGCTGTCTGGTGTGTTCCCTGGCCTTCATGATGCTGTTTGTTTACTAATGTTCTCTAACAAACCTCTAAGGGCTTCACTGAACATCTGTATTTATACTGAGATTAAATTACACACAGGTGGACTCTATTTACTAATTACGAGACTTCTGAAGGCAATTGGTTCCACAAGACTTTTGTTAGGGGTGTCAGAGTAAAGGGGGCTGAATACAAACGCACGCCACACTTTTCAGATATTGATTTGTAAATTTTGAAGACCATTTATCAGTTTCCTTCCACTGCACAATTTTGTGCCACTTTGTGTTGGTCTATCACATAAAATCCCAATAAAATACATTTACGTTTTTGGTTGTAACACGACAAAATATGGAAAATTTCAAGGGGTAGGAATACTTTTTCAAGGTGCTGTATATTGGATATGAACTATGAAACTAAAGGTTTCTTTTTAGAATTCCTTATGTATTTGTGTGAAATAAATTACAATAGTTAAACTCATTTTTTTGTTGGCATGTAATATATGCAATAAAAGCCTCTTATCCCCCCCCCCCCCCCACACACACACACACACACACTCCTACCTATTCTACTGTTTTTTTATATTTTTATTTTTTATATAGTTTTTTTATGTTTCATAGGGGTTAGGTGCAATCTACTCACATCTCCCACTCGCATTCAAAGCAGACATATTGAGGCAAAGGTAGGTTTCTCCAGCCATTTAGACGATACCCTCTTAAATTTTTCAGGGTAACCCAGATTAGCATAGGTGTCTTTGTATAGCTGAATATTATTATTTGGCAGTTGTTTCCAAAAATGGATAGACCCCAGGATGGGGGGGGGGGGGGGGGGTCTATTTTTTCCAGTGTAATGTAATGGCCTTCCTGACGTAGAAGAGAAGGAGACTAACGTTCTCTCTGATACCGTGGGAATAATGTTCTCCGTGAGTCCCGGTAAACAGATCTCCATGGTTGTGGGTAAGGGAGTTAACTGTAATTAACTTTGTGACATTAACACATCTGTCCAGAACCCAGTGGCAGCGGGACACTTCCAGAAGACATGGGAAATGGGTCACATCTCCAGCACTCCGCAGGGGTAAGACTGATTAATTTTGTGCAGTCGGGAGGGGTAAAGTAGGCCAACAATAGTTTACAGTTTAGGAAAAGTTGATACAGTTTGTTGGCAGATGTACAACTACTCTACATGCAAATAGTCAGAGGGGAAAGAAGTAATAGCATTGGACTTGCTGAAGCATGCTACATTCTGTAAAAGTTTCTCAAATGAGTATCAAATTGTCAAAACTGTAATTGTGCTTTAACAAAAATTGCCTTTTTTTTCTTTTTAGATCGCAGTACATTGAAAGAAAATGTTGAAGACCTTACCTCATTAGTAAATCCCAATGTGAAGACCAGGTGATTTATTTTCTTATTACTATTTTTTACCTTCAATTAGTGAAGAATTTAAATTTAAAATAAAAGCTAGATTAATTGGAAATATCTAATCTGAATGGTTTTTGTAGGCATCTGCTCCAGTTTTTGTGCTTGTTTATATAAATTAGTCCAACTGTGTTGTAACAAATTAACATAGGCAACATATATGCTGGTGTACCTGTGGTCCGAAAAATGGGGAAAGATGATTGCTGATTTGTGGCTCCACAACATCTCAAGTGTCTGAGTATGGTAGGTCAACTTGACAAAGTATAAGAGTTTATACCCTGCTTCTCAAAAGGTTTTTTTCTTCCAGCTGCCTTTATTCCCCTCACACTGCCTCATCTTTCTGAGGCCTTATAAGATATTATTTCTAAAGGAATCAAGGTCCCCCCACCAACTTGAAAACATTTGTTCAAATCTGAAAAGTGTTGGAATGCTCCCATTTTGGATCTCATGGCTCTTAACATCTTTGCTTCAAAATGTTTTGGATGGAATTATAAAATTTGTTGTGACCTCTCTGGAGCAAGGAAACATTTTTAGTGTCAGTGGACTTCAAGATGCTCAGTGTGCTATAAATACCAAGAGAACCTGGTGCTGTAGATGGTGTGTAAAGGAGGCTGGCTGTCATAAGCACTTATGATTGGAAGAGAATGTGGAGTGCATTCCATCTGGAAGATCCATATACTGGATTCTGTCTGCTTGTGTGGCTAGAGGAAATGCCAAAATGTTCTGGAGGGATCACTGTCCAGAATCAATTTGGGGCAAATATACAGATGCTGGACGAGAAAGTGGGTTGGCAGCTGCTGAGAGCTTGCATCCAGATCGCATTCAGATGTTTCTGCAGGAAGATACTTTCTGGGTGACAAGGTGGCGGGAAAGCGTCTGAAGGTAACCAGGCAATGTGGATAGATCTCTGCTGTCAAGCTTGTTTTTTGGCTTTCATTTATTGAATATGGACGTATCCCAGCCTCACTGGGATTTACTTTCAATAAAAACCAATTTTACATAAAGGGGCTGCACTCTTGACAGACTATAAGGGACAGACCTGCAAACCTTATGTTTTGGTAAACCAAACAAAAACACAGTCGTACTACTTATCTAATTTCTGCCTGCCTGCCCGCAATGTACTGTGGACAGGCGGCAGCTGCAGGAGCAGCGACGTACCCGTATGTCAGTGGTGCTGTTTAAATACGGGGCGCTGCGCACCTGAGTGGGCATTTAACCTTCCCCCCTCCCACGTCTGAATGAAGATCCCGGAAAATGGGACCTGGTTGATCACAAAGCTGTTATGAATCAATCTGATTCATAACAGCTCTGATTCATAACAGCTCTGCTTCTCTTCCTGATACATGGGGCCAATAATAGCAGCGTGTACCATGGGACCAGCAAGAGCCACTCACAGATCACTGTATTTTGAGCTGTCATGAACTTATCCCATTCATGAAAGTTCAAAGTAAACATTACATTGCACTTGTAAAAGAAAAAAAAAATCCCTGACCACCCCCCCAATGGTGAAATTGTACTACTCTGATGAAAGTATCAAAAAAAAAAAGTTTAAAAAAATAAAAATATCGAGAGAACATTTTTTTGTAACTACCACCCCACACTGCCCCCTATGCCCATCCATGGAGAGAAGAGAGAACAAGTCACTGAGTAAAAGCACTACATGTTACACACGTTATATTAGCACATTTAACCCTTTGATCACCTTATTAACTCTTTGATCACCCTGTCACCCAGCCAGTGCCATTAGTACAGTGGCAGTATATGGCATTTTTCACTGTATTACTGCCACTAGCTACATTCGATAACATCAGGGTCTGTAAGCTCCTCTCCCAGCCAGGGTTAGCTAGTGTTAGATTGTCCGCACACTATCGCACTCACGCTATAGGTCACTGATCACTACTATTATTAGTATACGGATACGGATCAATATATTGATCACAATAGAACTATACTAGTGCCTCCTTTTGTATAGTGTCCCCAAAAATGCAGTGTTGGCAGGATCAGCCCCATTCACTGTCAGCTCTAGCGTTTAGCCCCTCTGCTTTTTTTCACAGAAAATTTGTATTGATTGTGGGCCAAAGCAATTTATACACACAATAATACATTGCCACCCACCCAAATTCAGCTCTTGCCAGACAATGCACATGGAAATTTATCTGAATTTGTCTTTTTTTGGACCTAAGCCTCAAAATAGGCATTACAAAATAGAATTAATTGCGGTCATATTGGTCCACAGACTCGATTCATCATATGCACATCTTCTCTGCTGTTACATATATGCCAAACCAGGACCAGCAATTTGCTGATACGTCACTGGAGTTTGAGTAGTTATACTGGCATGATGCCTGCAGCTACAGGATGGCTTTTATGTAAACACAATCCTAGTGGCTGATTAGCCACTGGATCGCTTTTACAAGCAGTGGGAAGGGACTTGTCGACCCTTCCTGCCTCCTTCTACAGTTTTGTTGGGCTTTCCTGTCAAACAGGGAAATCCGAGAATGCAGCCAGTAGTTCCGCTGGCTGGCCATAGAGATGATCAGAGACCAGAATGCCTCCAGTAATCTATGGTCTAAGAGAATGGAAACTACAAGCATTTCCTCATTTCTGTTTCGCCGGATATAAACCACGCCTTTTTTTAAATTGGGAAAGCATCTGATCACACTGCTTTTGGTGTGATCAGATGCTTTAAGGGCAGAGGAGAGATCTAGAGTCTAATAGACCCCAGATTACTCAGAAAAGAGTACCTGTCACTGCCTATTGCTATTACTGGGGTATTTACATTCCCTGTGATAATAAAAGAATAAAAAAAAATGAAAGGTACTGTGCAAAAATGTAAAAAAAGCTAAATAAATAACAAAAAAATAATCCACCCCCATCCCAGTGCTTGCACGCAAAGGCAAACGCAAGTGGCACTATGTAAACAGATTGCACCATGCATGTGAGGTATCACAGCAAATGTCCAATCAAGGGCAAAAATGAGAGTTGGCTGTTCATGACTATGTGGGTTATAATGCCACCTATAGGTGAATGGACACTGGCCAACCAATCAGCGAGGAGTCAGTGTCTATAAAGTGGATGGTCACCGTTTTCCATTGGTGGTGGTAAAGGTTGCCACTAGGGGGATTGCTTAATTGTCTTTAAGTCTGCCAGGTCTTCTTTTTGGTGCCTCTAGCAGGAGCAGCCTGATGGAGAGACAGCCAGCTGCGGCTGCGAGGCGCATGAGCAGTAATGGCTGGAAGAGAAAATTGGCCATATTTATTTATGTATCCAGCTTTCCTGGGCACACATGGGGCTGCTGGAGGTGGCTGGCACACAGAGCAGGCTATACATTGGGCATTTGAGTACTCCCCTAGGGGAGGCAAACTTTGGCCAGTTCAGACAGGAGGCTGCACTTTATGATAGTCCATGGAAATCAGCAGTTAAAGTAAGTGTTTTTGGTCACACTACCTGGATTAGCTGTATCCTGCAATCTCTGTATTGTTTCTATATGTATTCAGATTGAGCGCTGTAGGAAGGCATGTCTTCCAGAAAGCGGAGTGGGGGAGGCACAGTAGTAAAGGGCACATGTGCACCACCGTCAGATCTAGAAGAACCTAATCGAAGTTCTTCTGTGTTATCCTCTTCTGGAAGGCCAGGAGCCTCTGGGCAGTCTTAGCCACTATGTTTGTCTGGCATTGTGTCTACTACTGCGACGTCTGCTTCAGTGCATGTAACTAAAGAGGACCTTGCTTCAGCCTTAGCAGGTTTAGAAGATAAGATTGCTGGAATGATTGCATCTGTTTCTCGGGTGATTAAGAAGTGGGAGAGATCCCGTTCACCGGATCAACCAGTCCTTGAATAGGAGTGGATGGAACCAGAGGATGAGGGGGCATTAGAGGACCTTGAACAAGGTCAGGCAGTAGATTCTCTATCCAAAGGGTCTCAGCTTAAGGAGAAGCAGGCAGTTTCGGCTTCTCAGTCTCAAAGGTTATTGGTTCAGCACCTTAGTGATATGGTCCGTTCAGGATTCAAGTTACCTCCCATTGAGACCTCTGAGGTTACGTACTCTTCCCTGGTTCTTTAAGGCCTCAGCAGAGTATGCAGGCATGTCTGGTGCATCCTCTCTTGGAACAAATTCGCCTGGATAGGATTTTGTCCCGCCAAAAAGATTTTGTTTTAGAGTTTAAGAAATGGGGCATGCCTGTAGTTGATGTTGCTGTTTCATCCCTGAATAGGTCGATAACATGTCCTGCGGATAATGTCCAGGTTTTCAAGTATCCAGCAGATAAGATGAAATCTCTACTTAAGGCCATCTCCTCCTCTCTGGCAGAGTTAGCCACGCAGCCAGCAGTAGCAGTTGTTGGTGTCTGCCAGTGTTTTTCGGACCATGTCAAACAGTTGCTGAAGCGGCCAACAGTTCAGGGAGTAGGCTCAGCCGAAGATTTGGAAGATGTTCCACGTGCTTTGTTTTGCTGAGGATTCAATTCAGCAAATTTCTCACATGGCCCTCTTGTCAGTTCACATGCATAGGGTTTTGTGGCTGAAGATTTGGTCGGTGTAACTGCCATGCAAGCAATTGTTGGCAGGTTTTTCCTTTCATGGGGAGCGACTGTTTGGGCTTGATTTGGTTAAATATATTCAAAAGATTTCAGGAGGAAAGAGTTCTCTGGTGCCTTTTTAAAAGATAATCCAAGTGCTCTTCTTTTAAGGGGTCAAGGGCCTCGGTGGCTGGGCCCTCATCTACCAGACAGTCATTTTGTCGTTTTGCAGGCCCCAGCCTCTAGGTCAGAGCCCAATGAAACCCTGGGTGCAAAAATCACCTAAGACCGATCATAAGTCCGCCTCCTTATGAAGGGGCGCCCCCACTTGTTTGGGTGGGGGGAAAGCTTTTGAAATTTGCAACTGCCAGGTTGGTCATTTCTACGATTTCTCTGGCATGCATACTATAGTTTCGCATCTTCCCTCCTCTCCAGTTTCAACCGTCAAATGTACCTAGGAATCCAGAAAATGAGGGCCCTTGCAGGCACTTGATCAAGTTCCAATGGATGAGAAGTTTCAAGGTTTTTTTTTCAAACCTGTTCAGTCACAAAGCCAAATTGGGATGTAAGGCTCATTATGGACCTCAAGGCTCTAAATCAGCTTCTAAATGTCTGATCCTTTCATATGGAATCTGTGTGGTCAGTAACAGCCTTGTTGCAGGAAGGATATTTCTTAGCGTCCATATATATCAAAGATGCATACCTGCATGTGCCAATATTCAGTTTTCACCGAACATTTCTGTGCTTTGCAGTAGGAGTTCGGCATTTCCAATTCATAGCTCTGCCGTTTGGGCTGGCCACGGCTCCTCGAGTCTCTACAAAGGTTCTGGTATTGGGATCCTGGAGCCGGTACAAAGCCTGGAATATTTGGGGACGATTCAGGCAAAGGTATTTCTGCCTCCAGGGAAATGTTGCGCCCTGAGAGACCAGGTCTGCAATTTAAGGACCAAAAGGTATTGTTCAATTCACCTCTATATCAGATTGCTGGGGAAGATGGTATCCTCAATCGAAGCAGTACCCTATGCACATGTCCACTCCAGACCACTGCAAAAGATTATTCTGTCCGTTTGGAACAAGAAGGTTCCAGCCCTGGATTTCCGTATGTCTCTGTCTCCAGAGTTACTGCAGAGCCTGAATTGGTGTTAGGTGACTCCGAACTTGGAGAAAGGAAGAGCCTTTCGGCCAGTGCTGTGGAAGGTGGTTACCATCGACGCCAGCCTCTCAGGATGGGGGGCTGTCTTGGAGGAGGCCGCTGTTCAGGGAACATGGATTCCAAAAGAAAGGGTTCTACCCATCAATGTCCTGGAACTTCGGGTAGTGAGGCTTGCTCTGAGGTATTGGACATTCAGGCTTCGAGGCTGGCCAGTAAGGATCCGGTCCGACAATGCCACAGCAGTGCAATACATCAACCACCAGGGCAGTACTGGGAGCCTGAGGGCCAAGAGGAGATGAATTACATTCTAACTTGGGCAGAAAGTTTATGTGGCAAGTTTGTCAGTAGTGTTTATTTCAGGTATTGAGAGTTGGCAGGCGGATTATCTCAGCTGCCACCAGTTGATTCCGGGGTAATGGGCTCTGCATCCTAGGTTTTCTTGGCCATCTGCCAGTGATGGGGTTGCCCAGACCTAGATCTGTTGGCATCCAAGTTCAACAACAAAGTCTACCTGTTTGTGTCCAGAATGAGGGACCCTCGTGCAGCAGGTGTGGATGCTTTAATGATTCCTTGAAGTCCGTTTTCCCTAATCTACAGTGGATATAAAAAGTCTTCACACCCCTGTTAAAATGTCAGGTTTCTGTAATGTAAAAAAAATGAGACAAAGATAAATAATTTCAGAACTTTTTCCACCTTTTAATG
The DNA here is from genome assembly GCF_062004578.1 of Staurois parvus. Classification (NCBI taxonomy): domain Eukaryota; kingdom Metazoa; phylum Chordata; class Amphibia; order Anura; family Ranidae; genus Staurois; species Staurois parvus. The sequence goes on along the minus strand of NW_028318390.1, from coordinate 146,350 downwards.
TAATCTATAAACTGTACAACTCGGTTGAAAAACAACCTGAAATCTCTTAGGTGGAAGAATGTAAAAATAAAAAACTAAAATAATATGGTTGCAGAAGTGTGCACACCCTTAAACTAATACTTTGTTGAAGCACCTTTTGATTTCATTACAGCACTTAGTCTTTATAGGTACGAGTCTATCAGCACGGCACATCTTGACTTGGCAATATTTGTCCACTCTTCCTTGCAAAAACACTCCAAATCTAGTTGCGGGGGCATCTCCTGTGCACAGCCCTCTTCAGATCATCCCACATATTTTCGATCGGATTCAGGTCTGGGCTCTGGCTGGGCCATTCCAAAACTTTAATCTTCTTCTGGTGAAGTAATTCCTTTGCTAATTTGGCTGTATGCTTTGGGTCGTTGTCATGCTGAAAGATGAAGTTCCTCTTCATGTTTAGCTTTCTAGCAGAGGCCTTAAGGTTTTGTGCCAGTATTGACTGGTATTTGGAATGGTTAATAATTCCCTCTACCTTAACTAAGGCCCCAGTTCCAGTTGAAGAAAAACAGCCACAAAGCATGATGCTGCCACCACTATGCTTCACAGTGGGTTTGGTGTTCTTTTGGTGATTTGCAGTGTTGTTTTTTGCATCAAACATATCTTTTGGAATTATGACCAAAAAGTTCAACCTTGGTTTCATCAGACCATAACACATTTTTCCACATGCTTTTGGGGGACTTCAGATGTGTTTTTGCTGAATTTAGCCAGGCTTGGATGTTTCTTCTTCATAAGAAAAGGCTTCTGTCTTGCACTCTACCCCATAGTCCAGTTATTTGAAGAATATGGGAGATTGTTGTCACGTGTACCACACAGCCAGTACTTGCCAGATATTCCTACAGCTCCTTTAATGTTGCTGTAGGCCTCTTGGCAGCCTCCCAGACCAGTTTTCTTCTCGGCTTTTCATCAATTTTGGAGGGACGTCCAGTTCTTGGTAATGTCACTGTCGTGCCATATTTTTTCCACTTGATTTGTCTTCACTGTGTTCCATGGTATATCTAATGCCTTGGAAATTCTTTTGTACCCTTCTCCTGACCGATACCTTTTAACAATGATATTCCTCTGATGCTTTGGAAGTCCTCTGCGGACCATGGCTTTTGCTGCAGGGTGCGACTAAGAAAGTGTTAGAAAGGACCTACTAGAACAGCTGAACTTTATTTGGGGTTAATTAGAGGCACTTTAAATGATGGCAGGTGTGTGCTGACTCCAATTTAACATGCTTTTGAATGTGATTGCTTAATTCTGAACACCGCTACATCCCCAGTTATAAGAGGGTGTGCACACTTATGCAACCACATTATTTGTTTTTTTTTTTTTTGTTTACTCCCCCCCCATTATTTTGTTTTTCAATTAAGTTGTACAGTTTATAGGTCACATTAAAGGTGGAAAAAGTTCTGAAATGATTTATCTTTGTCTAATTTTTTTACATCACAGAAACCTGACATTTTAACGGGTGTGTACACTTTTTATATCCACTGTATGCTTTTCCTCCGTCACGTCTCCTATGAAGGATTTGGGAGGAGTCTGTTCCAGTGATTCTGATTGCCCCGGCCTGGCACATGAGGGCCTGGTACATGGACATAGTGAGACTGGCAGTGGGCAGGCTTTGGTCCCCTGCTGTTCAGGCCAGACCTGCTGTCTCAAGGTCCTATATTGTACCCAGCTTTACGGTTGCTAAATTTGATGGCATGGCTTTTGAAACCCAGATCCTAAAGAATAGGAGGGTATCAGATTCTGTCATTCCCATTATGTTGGGTGCTAGGAAGATGGTTTTTAGGAACATTTATTACAGAACTTGGAAAGGTCTGGAAATGGCATCCACGGAAATATGTAATGGGTAGGATCCTGTTATTTCTTCAATCAGGTCTGGAAAAAAAAAAAATTGGCCATTGGTACTATTAAAGGTCAGGTTTCCGTGTTGGCTATTTTTTTCCAGAGGCCTATTGCATCCCACTTTCTAATTCGTACTTTTATGCAAGGAGTAATGCATTTGGCTCTGCCTGTTAGGCTGCCTTTATGTCAATGGGACTTTAAACTTGGTCTTTCAGGTTTTGCAGAGACCACCGTTTGAGCCTGTTAGAGAGATTCTGCTATTCCTGTTGATTTGGAAGGTTTTTTTCCTAGTTGCGATCTCTTCTGCAAGAAGGGTGTCTGAGCTGGCAACTCTTTCTTGTAATGAACCTTTTCTGATTTTGCATCAGGATAGGGTGGTATTGCGACCTCAACCATCTATTTTACCATAGGTAATTTCAAGTTTTCATCTCAATCAGGACATTTTCCTGCCTTCATTTTTTCCTAGGACGCAGGCAACAAGGGAGAGATCTTTGCATACTTTGGATGTGGTACATGCTATAAGGGTCTTCCTGAAGTTGACTGCGCAGGTCAGGAAGTCGGATGCTCTTTGTGCTGCCTGACGGCACCAACGACTATTTCGCATTGGATTTGCCAGTTGATCATTTCAAGCATATGGTTTGAAAGGTAAGGTCTCACACCTTCAGGTAAAAGCACACTCTACCAAGAGTATAAGGACATCTTGGGCAATCCGCCATCAGGTGTCAGTTGCTCAGATTTGCAAGGCTGCTACATGGGCTTTGGGTCACGTTCACAAGGTTCTACCAGGTGGATGTTCGGGCCGCAGAGGACTCTGCATTTGGTCACAGTGTCTTTCAAACAGCTGAGTACATTTTTTTTTTTTTTTTTGAGATTGTTGGCGGTGGCTATCATGGTATCACCCTCCCCTCAAAATTTCTTTATTGCTTTGTGACATCCCACATAGCCATGAATAGCCTGCTCTGTGTCCCATAATGTACGATCAGGAAAATTGGATTTTTTTCTACATGCTTACTTGTAAAATCTATTTCTTGGAGTACATTACAGGACACAGAGGTCCCTCCCCTCTTTCTGGAAGTTCATTGCTTGTTACAAAACTGAGGTACTTCCTGTGTAGAAGGGCTTATATAGGGGAGGACTCTGGTTGGCCAGCGTCAATTCACCTATAGGTGGCATATAACCCACATAGTCATGAATAGCCTGCTCTGTGTCATGTGATGTACTCCAAGAAATACATTTTATAGGTAAATATGTAGAAAAAAAGATTCCCAAAAAATTGCATTTGAAAAATCGCTGAGAAAATACTGTGCGTCATAAAAAATTTCAACACCCGTTTTATTCTCTAGGGCCTCAAAAAAAATGTATAATGTTTGGGGGGGTTCAAAGTAATTTTTTTTTTTTTTAGCAAAAATAACAGTTTTTTTCATGTAAACAAAAAGTGAAGAAGAGGCTTGGTCTTCACATGGTTAGAGTGAGTGATGTGTGGCATAAGCTTAATGTTGGCTCTGGATAGTAGACGCACACCCCCCCAGATGACCAATTTTTGGAAGCTAGACGCTCCAAGGTATCTGCTAAGGGGTGTGGGGAGTATTTTGCAGATCTCATATGTAGGAAACGAAAATGTATTGTAACCCTATGATAAAAATGATATCTGCAAAATACTCGCCATGCTTATCAAATTCCTTGGGTTTTCTACTTTCCGAAAAGGGTCCATGGGGGGGGGAGGTTGGGTTGTACTGCCCTGGCATTTTAGCACCTCAAGACGTGATAGGCAGTCAGAAAGTAAAAGCTGCGTAAATTCATATATATATATATATATATATATATATATATATATATATATATGAATTTATGCAGCTTTTACTTTCTGACTGCCTATATATATATATATATATATATATATATATATATATATATATATATATATATATATATATACACACACAGTTGCAAGAAAAAGTATGTGAACCCCTTGGGATTACGTGGAGTTTTGCTTGAATTGGGCATAAAATGTGCTCTGAACGTCATCTAAGTCACAACAATAGAAGAACACAGTCTGCTGAACATAATACTACACAAACATTAGATGTTGCCATGGTTTAATTGCACATAACATGTAAACATTCACAGTGCAGGGAGGAAAAAGTATGTGAGGCCCTAGCTTAATGACTTCTCCCAGAGCTAATTGGAGCCAGGAGTGAGCCAACCTTGACTCCAATCAGTGTGATGATATTGGATGTGTTGCTGACAGCTGTCCTGCCCTTAAAAAACACACACCTGTTTTGGGTTTAATGGTTTCAAGAAGCACTGTCTGATGAGAACCATGCCTCACAGAAAAGAGCTCTCAGAAGACCTACGATCAAGAATTGTTGACTTGCATAAAGCTGGAAAGGGTTACAAAAGTATCTCCAAAAGCCTTGATGTTCATGTGTCCATGGTAAGACAGACTGTCTACAAATGGAGAAAGTTTAGCACTGTTGCTACTCTCCCTAGGCGTGGTCGTCCTGTAAAAATGACTGCAAGAGCACAGCGCAGAATGGTGCATGAGGTAAAGAAGAATCCCAGAGTGTCAGCTAAAGACCAACAGAAATCTCTGGCACATGCTAACATTTTTGTTGACACATCTACAATAAGGAAAACATTAAACAAGAATGGAGTACATGGGAGGACACCACGGAGGAAGCCATTGCTGTCCAAAAACAATATTGCAGCACGTTTGAAGTTTGCAAAAGAGCACCTGGATGTTCCACAGCACTACTGGCAAAATATACTGTGGACAGATGAAACCAAGATTGAGTTGTTTGGGAAGAACACACAACACTATGTGCGAAGAAAAAAAGGCACAGCACACCAACATCAAAACCTCATCCCCACTGTAAAACATGGCGGAGGGAGCATCATGGTTTGGGGCTGCTTTGCTGCCTCAGGGCCTGGACGGATTGTTGTCATTGATGGGAAAATGAATTCCAGAGTTTATCAAGACATTTTGCAGGAAAACGTACGACCATCTGTCCACCAACTGAAGCTCCGCAGAGGATGGGTGATGCAACAGGACAATGACCCAAAGCATACAAGTAATTTAACAAAACAATGGCTGCAACAGCACAGAATACGCCTTCTGGAGTGGCCCAGTAAGAGTCCTGACCTCAACCCGATTGAAATGCTGTGGCATGACCTTAAGAGAGCGATTCACACCAGACATCCCAAGAATATTGCTACACTGAAACAGTTTTGTGAAGAGGAGTGGTCCAAAATGACTCCAGATCGTTGTGCAGGTCTGATCTGCAACTACAGGAGACGTTTGGTTGAGGTTATTGATGCCAAAGGAGGGTCAACCAGTTATTAAGTCCAAAGGTTCACATACTTTTTCCTCCCTGCACTGTGAATGTTTACATGTTATGTGCAATTAAACCATGGCAACATCTAATGTTTGTGTAGTATTATGTTCAGCAGACTGTGTTCTTCTATTGTTGTGACTTAGATTACGTTCAGAGCACATTTTATGCCCAATTCATGCAAAACACCACGTAATCCCAAGGGGTTCACATACTTTTTCTTGCAACTGTGTGTGTATATATATATATATATATATATATATATATATATATATATATATATATATATATATATATATTTATGCCACGTTTGTAGACACTATAACTTTCATACAAACAAGTTGATATGCACATATTGGGATTTTTTTTTTTTACCTAAGACATGTAGCGGAATACATTTTGGCCTAAATTTATGACTAACTTTGAGTTTACTGGATATATTTTACAACCGAAAATAGAAAATACCTTTTTTTTTTTTTTCTTTTTTTTTTTTTTTTTTCCCCAAAAATTTTTTTGGTCTTTTTTCGTTTTAAATCACAAAAAACCCAGCATGAAAAAAAGCATAAACACCCAGTCGTGATCAAATACCACCAAAAGAAAGCTCTATTTGTGTGGAAAAAAAAGGACGTACATTTCATTTGGGTACAGCGTTGCATGACTGCTCAATTACCAGTTGAACTAGTGCAGTGCCGAAAAGCAAAAAAAGGCCTGGTCATTCGGGTCGGGGGGCTTGGTTCATTAAATCTTCCGGAGGGCAAGTCCAATACACATGAAATAAATGTTTAAATATTTAGTAAATAGAAATCAAATAACAATAATGCCAGTGTTATAAATGTCCTGATATCATAAACATCATATCATAGACCTATCACTGACAGTCACCGCTCTCAGCTCAGAGTGGCTGGGAGAACTGGGGTGAGAACTTTGGGATGAGAAAGTTGTAATTATTTACCATAGAAACTTATCTACGCCACCTTCATCTTGACTTTTCAACCAGTAAAGTATGTACAGAGTTAATAGTTCAAGGAATCGTTCTCAATACCTTTCCCTGAATGTCAAAGGTAGTAATCTGAGAGCAGTTCCTTTAAGATGTAGGAACTGGCTCTAAGGAATTGAATTTAGCCATGATGGATGGTGGCAGCTACCTCCATGGTATGAAACCATTTCTATTGTTGGCCTTGAAATGTGTGCAACGTGTACAGGAATTAAAAGTGTATCTCATGGCGACTATGTAAAACTGAAACATAAAACCTAATCATTATTATTTGAGGTTATTCAAATAGAACTCCAATAAAAACTCATCTCCATTCCAAAGAAGAATGCCATCAATATAACTAACCCATAAGGCCAATTCAGGCCTGCAGTTGGTAAATGTGATTCTCCTGCCACTTGGCCATAAATAAATTAGTCATGCTGGGGGCAGATTTAGTCCCAATGGCTACCCCCTGCTTTGAAGGGACGAAATAACTATTAAAGCAAAAATATTCATGTCCTATAGCGAATACCAAGAATTCCAATAAGAATTCCTGCTCTTTTGGAGGGACAATGTCATCCTGTTAAAAAATATTAATGTTAGAAAGTGCAGCGCTTAAAAAATTATTGCGGAATGGTAAACTGCAACACATAAAAGTGCAAAAAACATTAGTAAATGCGAAATCTAAAAATCAAACAATATGCTAAAGTGCATCATGAATGTAATGAACTGAGTGAAACCGTAAAGGGCATCAAGTAAAAGCATGAACATATCAGCTAAACCGCTCAAAAAGCAAATGCCAAACAGTAAAGTGTATCACGGGCAGAATCTATATACAATAATGTCTGTGGTGATCCATGAAGTAAAGTGCAGTAATATATGATGTTACAATATAAAATCTGAGATCTATAAATAGGATAAAACTCTACATCAATGTCCGTGGTTAAACGTGCTATTTATATAGTCAAATATCCATAAATGGAAGCAATTGTCCATGAAACCATAAGGCACAGTAAAATTAAGGTGCAGAGTGCAAATGTGCTGATGATCACACAAAAGAATCCACCACCTCTCTTGGATGTACACTCACCAGATGAAAACGGGTAACAGGCAATCAAGCATTAAACATCTGAGAATGTAAGGCAGCCAAAGTGTTAAACCGGTCCAAATTCGTTCTGAGCACTCGGATGGGAAGACAGCCCTTGTCCTAGAGGGAATAGCTCACCACAGGAGCCAATAAAGTTGCATATAGTGCAGTATTTATTGGAACATTAAAAAATATCCACGTGGAGACAGAAATCAAAAAGCATAAAAAGTGTACCAAGATGGCCACCGCTCCGACCATCTGCAGCCGTGGTGTGACGTCAGCAAATGGCGGCTCCACCCAACGTGTTTCATGCGCATACGCGTCATCAGGGGTACGCCTATTTAGATTAGATTCTGTTTCAAAATATACTCTATCGCTTCATATCCCAACTGGTTTGAAATGTTGGTATATAATAAAGCCACATCTGCTGTGGCCACAGCATAGTTCTTACTAAACTTGATTTGTCTCGAAATATTAATAGAATGCTTGATGTCCCTCTGATAAGAAGGTATACTTACTACTAGGGGTTATAGATCATAAACAACATTTTCCTATCCTTGTGGTGATGGAGAAAAACATTACTTAGAACCCCCAAATATTAATTTTTTAAGCAGAGATTCTGGAAAATAAAATAATTGGTGTTGCAATTTTTTATTTCAAGCCGTATTTGCCCAGAGGTTTTTCAAACCAAATGTAGGATCATGTACAAATACGTTACAGTGGGCGGTCCGCAACTCGTTAATATGCACTTATTGGGATTTTTTTTTTTTTTACCGAAGACATGTAGAAGTTGTGTTCAAAATAATAGCAGTCAGACATCACTAACCTGATCAATCACTGTTTTTGGTAGAAAGGATATTTCTACATGGCAAATGATTTACTAGCAGGTGTAGTAGAGTAATAGAAATCCAACAGACCCAATAGTCATGACATGCATGCTGCTGTTTCTGTGTAATTGAATCACTAATTGAAAGGGGCATGTTCAAAATAATAGCAGTGTGGAGTTCTATTGGTGAGGTCATTCATTCTTTGAAAAACAGGTGGCAATTATTGCCCTTATTTAAGGAAGGAAGGCAGCAAATATTGCTGTACATGCTGGTTACAGTGAATTTCTCTCTGGAATTCTGAGGAAAATGGGTTGTTCCCGACATTTTTCAGAAGAACAGCATACCTTGATTAAAAAGTTGATTGGAGAGGGGAAAACCATATAAAGTTGATTGGAGAGGGGAAAACCATATAAAGAAGTGCAGAAAATGATAGGCTGCTCAACTAAAATGATCGCAAATGCTTTAAAATGGCAACCAAAACCTGAAAGACGTGGAAGAAAGCGAAAAACTACCATTCAAATGGATAGAAGAATAGCCAAAATGGCAAGGACTCCGCCAACAATCAGCTCCAGGAAGATCAAAGAAGGTCTAAAGTTACCTGTTAGTACTGCTACAAAGAGAAAATGCCTATGTGAAGCCAAGCTATCTGCAAGAAGCCCCGGCAAAGTCCCACTGTTGAAAAAGAGACGTGCTAAAGAGGTTACAATTTTCCAAAGAGCACATTGACTGGCCTAAAGAGAAATGGCGCAACATTTTGTGGACTGATGAAAGTAAGATTGTTCTTTTTGGGTCTAGTGGCCGGAGACGGTTTGTCAGACGACCCCCAAACACTGAATTCAAGCCACAGTACATTGTGAAGACAGTGAAGCATGGTTGCGCAAGCATCATGATATGGGGATGTTTCTCATAGTATGGTCTTGGGCCTATTTATCGCATACCAGGGATCATGAATCAGTTTGAATACATCAGAATACTTGAAGAGGTCATGCTGTCTTATGCTGAAGAGGAAATGCCCTTGAAATGGGTGTTCCAACAAGACAATGACCCCAAACACACCAGTAAACGTGCAACATCTTGCTTCGAAACCAACAAGATTGACATTATGGAGTGGCCAGCCCAATCCCCGGATCTTAATCCAATAGAAAACTTGTGGGGTGACATCAAAAATACAGTTTCTGAGGCAAAACCAAGAAATAGAGAAGAACTGTGGAATGTAGTCCAATCATCCTGGGCTGGAATACCTATTCACAGGTGCCAGAAGTTGGTTGACTCCATGCAACACAGATGTACAGCAGTTCTCAGAAACAGTGGTTATACAACTAAATATTAATTGATTTAAAGGAAAGCAAAATCTTCAAACATTTTTCAGTTTATATAGTGAATGGTTGAGTTTGTAAAGAAGAATACAAACACTGCTATTTTTTTTTTTAACAGTCTTAATATTCACTTTTGTTGAATTTTTTTTAGAGGAACACCACAAATTTGATATATTTTTCTTCATGTTTTGATTTGGAATAGAATGTGTAGTGTTCCCGATGCATTTGTGTGTATGGAAATAAAAGCTATTAGAAGGATTTTGAGCTTTATTCACTTTTTTCAACACACTGCTATTATTTTGAACACAACTGTATATATTGACCTAAATTTATGAAGACTTTTTTTCTGGGTAGGTTTTATGTAGTCTGGCTGAAAAAAGACAAGTCAATCCAGTTCAACCATTAAAAAAAAAAGTTATAATCCTACACCCACAGTTTACCCAGAGGAAGGCATAAAAAACAGCAAATTTGCTCCTGAAGGGGAAAACATTCCTTCCTTATCCCCCGAGAGGCAATCGGGTATTCTCTGGATCAACTTTACCTATGAATGTTAGTATCCAGTTACATTCTGTGTATCTAAGAAAGAATCCAGGCCTTTTTTAAAGCAATCCACTGAGCTGGCCAGAACCAACTCTTGAGGGAGTTTATTCCACATTTTCACAGCTCTTACTGTGAAGAAGCCTTTACTTATTTGGAGATAAAATTTATTTTCCTCCAGACATAGAGTGCTCACTTGTCCTCAGGGTGAATAACTCTACACCGAGTTCACTATATGAGCCACTGATTGTATTTATACATGTTTATCATATCCCCCTCAATCTCCTCTTCTCAAGAGAGAATAAATTCAGTTCCTCTAATCTTTCCTCATAGCTGAGCTCCTCCATACCACTTACCAGTTTGGTTGCCCTACTCCTTACTTTGTCCAGTTTCTCAATGTTCTTTTTGTGAATTGGTGCTCAAAATTTAACTGCATATTCCAGATGAGCTATTCCTAATGATTCGTACAGGCGAAAATGATATCTCTCTCTCTGGAGTCTATACCTCTTTTAATACAAGAGAGGATTTTGCTCACTTTAGAAACCGCAGCTTGGCATTGGCTTACCAGAACTCCCAGATCCTTCTCCATCATTGATTCCCCCAATTGTGCTCACCCTAGTATGTATAATGCTCACATATTCTTGGCCTCCATGTGCATAACCTTACATTTATCAACATTAAACCTCATTTGCCACTTAGCTGCCCAACTAAACCGTGCATTGAGGTTGGCTTGTAAATTGGAGACATCCTGTAAGGACATTATTCCACTGCACAGCTTGGTGTCAACTGCAAAGACTGAAATGGTATTTTTAATCTCAGACCCTATATTGTTTTTTAAATAAGGGTCCCAACACTGCATCTTGGGGTACACCACTGACAACCCTAGACCATTCAGAGTATGAATCATTAACCACTAGTCTCTGAATACAATGTTTTAGCCAGTTTTCTTACCATTTTTATATACAGATTTTTCCAAGCTTGTAGACTTTACCTTACACATTAGCCGTGTGTGGGCAACTGTGTCAAATGCTTTTGCAAAATCCAAGTGTACCACATCCACCACCACCCCTCTGTCCAAGGTTTTGCTCACCTCCTCATAAAAAGAAATCAGATTTGTTTGACAACGTCTGTCTTTCATGAATCCATGCTGTCTGTTTAAAATATTTGTCTAAAATTTTTTCTTTCAGCAAGAACTCATCTATGTGGTCTTTTATTAAACTCTCCAGTATCTTCCCAACTATAGAAGTTAAACTAACAGGTCTTTAATTATTTTTTAAGGATTTTGACTCTTTTTTTTTTAATATATGCACAACATTGGCCTTATGCTATTCCAGTGGTACTATGCCAGTCATTAAAGAGTCACTAAAAATTTGAAACAATGGCTTTATAATGACAGAGCTCAATTCTTGAAGGACCCGTGGGTGTATGCCATGCGGTCCAGATGCTGTATTCACCTTTATTCTGTCTAAATATTTTTGGATCATATCAATTGTGAGCAAATGTGGATCATCTAGACAAGAGCTTCCCTATGCTCCTTTGTATACACAGAGCTGAAGAAGGTATTTAATAAATTTGCCTTCTCTTTGTCCCCAGTCACCCACTCTAGATTATTTTGTAAATGCTCGGACCGGACCTTTTTACTATGAATATACTTGAAGAATTTTTGAGGGTTGGTCCTGCTATCTTTTGCAATCTGTCCGTTTTTCAATTTTTGCGGCCTTGATTTCCTCTTATATTCTGTGTATTTTTTAAACGATGATGGTGTTCTTTCATTTTTATATTTAATAAAATCTCTTTTCTTATTATCTATAGTTTTTTTTAACTTTGGCTGTAAGCCACATAGGTTTGATTTTTAGCCTATTAAACTTGTTGCCCATGGAAATATATTTTTTTGAAGAACTCCCATTTCTATGTTGTGTTTATTGATGCCAATATTAATTCCCAGTCTAAATCTTGGAGAGCAGCTTTCAGCCTTGGAAAATTAGCTCTCTTAAAATTGAGCATTTCTATTTTTCCAGTGTGAGCGGTTATTTACAGCTAACAGTAAATGAAATCATGTTATAGTCACTGCTACCCAGATGTTCCCATACATGTACGTAATAAGCTCTACATGGTTTGACATTACCAGGTCCAGCAGCGCATCATTCCTAGTTGGGGCCTCTATGAACTGTACCATAAAATTGTCCTGTAGTAGGTTTAAAATTTTTGTCCTTTAACTGTTCCTGCAGTACTGTAACTGTTACTCCAGTCAGTTTCTGGGTGGTTAAAATCCCCCATTATTAGCACTGTCCCAGCCCTTTCAATCTGTGCAAGGAGTTGAGTCTCCATCTCATTATTAACACTGGGAGGCCTATAACAAACTCCAATGATTACCTTTGTAGTATGCACCCCCATGTGCAGTTCCACCCATAATGCTTCAGCCTCATCACACTCTCCATCAACTAGATCCTCTTTCACACTGAAATCACTTCTCACATAGAGACAGACACCACCACCTTTCCTTTTTACCCTGTCTCTCCAAAAGAGAACAAGCCAGGAATATTAATGGACCAGTCATGTGAAGAATGAAGCCAAGATTCAGCAATACCAATTAAATCATAGTTCTGTTCATGCACCAAAGCTTCCAACTCACCTATTTTGTTTGGTAGACTTCTGGCATTGGTGAACAAACACTTTAATTCATTGACATCTTGTGGACACCTATTTTGCGTATTTTTTATTTTCATACAAATGGTACCAATTCCACTGGTTGTTTATAACATGGGAACCTTCTTATCATTTGCCATAGCCCTCCCCCCATATTTCCTCATTCCACCCACCAATAAGTACTGACCCCTGTCTGATCTGTTGATCTGTCTACCCCATTATCTAATTCACCTTTCCCCCTTGATCAGGGGTGTATTTAAAAAAACACCCCCCTGGCAGAGAGAGCCTGACACCGATCAACACCAGACCCCTACCCCCCCCCCCCCCGAGTGAGAGCCTGACAGTGACCAACAACACCCTTGCCCCCCCCCCCCCTCACCCTAGAGCCTTCCACTAACAACCATCCCCCTGGCAACAGAGAGACCCTCATCTTCACGGCTCCACACATCCCCGGGAATGAGAGTCGGGCTCTGCATAAACCATCAAGCATCCCGCAGCCTTTTTTGGATCCCACCTGGTCCCCATGCTGCATATGTCCATTCTTCCTGGGGGGGTTGCTGCCCCCCTGAAAAATGCTACCCTAGGCAATTGCCTTGTGGTAAATACACCCCTGCCCTCGATCCTAGTTTAAATACTCCTCCAGCCTTGCCATAAACCTCTCCTCCAGCACAGCAGACCCCCTTCCTTTAGGTGCAAACCCATCTCTAGCAGACAGGTTGCACCCCAATGAAAAGTCAGCCCAGTGCTCTAGAAACCTAAATCCTTCCCTCTTACACCTTTTAGCCATGCATTGAGTTCTCTAATCTTCCTCTGTCTTTCCTGAGTTTTGCATGGCACAGATATTTCAGAGAATATCACCGGTGCCCAGCCTGATGTGCCTCTGTCCGGTGCCCAGCCTGATGTGCCTCTGTCCGGTGCCCAGCCTGATGTGCCTCTGTCCGGTGCCCAGCCTGATGTGCCTCTGTCCGGTGCCCAGCCTGATGTGCCTCTGTCCGGTGCCCAGCCTGATGTGCCTCTGTCCGGTGCCCAGCCTGATGTGCCTCTGTCCGGTGCCCAGCCTGATGTGCCTCTGTCCGGTGCCCAGCCTGATGTGCCTCTGTCCGGTGCCCAGCCTGATGTGCCTCTGTCCGGTGCCCAGCCTGATGTGCCTCTGTCCGGTGCCCAGCCTGATGTGCCTCTGTCCGGTGCCCAGCCTGATGTGCCTCTGTCCGGTGCCCAGCCTGATGTGCCTCTGTCCGGTGCCCAGCCTGATGTGCCTCTGTCCGGTGCCCAGCCTGATGTGCCTCTGTCCGGTGCCCAGCCTGATGTGCCTCTGTCCGGTGCCCAGCCTGATGTGCCTCTGTCCGGTGCCCAGCCTGATGTGCCTCTGTCCGGTGCCCAGCCTGATGTGCCTCTGTCCGGTGCCCAGCCTGATGTGCCTCTGTCCGGTGCCCAGCCTGATGTGCCTCTGTCCGGTGCCCAGCCTGATGTGCCTCTGTCCGGTGCCCAGCCTGATGTGCCTCTGTCCGGTGCCCAGCCTGATGTGCCTCTGTCCGGTGCCCAGCCTGATGTGCCTCTGTCCGGTGCCCAGCCTGATGTGCCTCTGTCCGGTGCCCAGCCTGATGTGCCTCTGTCCGGTGCCCAGCCTGATGTACCAGTCTTTGATATCCCGCCAATTACCGGATCCTGGCGGTGGAACATTTTGCCCATTTAGGACGGTTTGGAGCGTTCTGAGGCCGCTCCTTGAGGGGGGGGTACTGTCAGGAATGGACTCGCCAATAGTGGTGGGACTCACCTGCCTCGTGGGTTGCAGTATCAGGACTGGCAAGCGGGTGCGCTCAGCAACCAGAGGCTCACTCCTGCAGTCAGTCAAAACACCTGAGGCTGATTGCAGGAGGTGCATATAAGGAATGGCCAGACTTGCAATCAGGGCCTTGGTGTATGTTTCCCAAGAGCCCCTGTACCTGCATCCTGTCTGCTTCCTGTCTGATCCTGCTTGATCCCTGACTCTGATTGAACTCCGCCTGTCCTGACCTCTGCTATTCCTGACCACTCTCCAGTCTGCTCCTTTGGTACCTTGTCTGCCTGATTGTTCCTGACCCGGCTTGTCTGACTACGCTCTGCCTGCTCCTTTGTACCTTGCCTGCCCCTTTGCTACCGACCCGGCCTGCCTGACTACGCTTAGTATTGTTCTTTTGTTATCTGTTGGGGGTTTGGTTTGTTTGCACTGTGTTTGTTTAGTCTTGCACTGCGTTTATGTATTGTTTAGTCTTAAGTAAATTATATTGTTTATACTATATCTGAAGCCTGCGTTTCCCTGTCCACACACCTCTGGTCATACCCGGAGCCCTGACAGGCCACGAGAAGGCGAACAGTTTGATAGGTCACTCGCCTTGTCTCAAATACATAGGAAAGCAGAAAAATAGATCTCGTGAACCGTTCAGTATAGAATTACATATTTCATCTCTAATCAATCCTCAGACGTGTCTGCATAATAATCTACCCGCGGGTGGAATGTCACTTGTGCATAGGAAAAGTTATGAGCCCAAATATGAACTACACGAGATTTTGGCTCTAGTTTAGGTCGACACCCAGACCTCCACGCCCTACATGGGGTATTGGTCCTTGACATCAGAGACACCCCGTGCTAGGGAACTACAAATTGGGCTGTCAGGCCTAAGAGAAGTGAGTTGAAGACGTCTCCCATTTTTACATCAATACCACTTGGGGAGACCCGTTCCCTTTTGCTCTGAATCTTGGATCTGCTTACCCAGGACTTTGGCAAGTACCTTAACCCTTTCACCTCTCTCTGATATCGCTTTGCGGTGCTGTTGGTCTCTGTATGTTTATATATATATATATATATATATATATATATATATATAATCTTAGTCACATCTTTTCTGTAAATATTTTTATTGCACCCGTTTTGACCTTTTTAGTAATAAATCTTTCCTTCTGAAAGTGTTGAACTGTTTCTATAGCGCTTTTATTGCAATTTACGAATTCCTGCCTCTAAAGAGAACGTTATTGTGTTTGTTTTACCCTCTGTATAACTGTGTTATACAGACAATTACCTCAGCCATTATAGTGTTATAACTGATATCGCCGAGTTTCCTCTTTCTCTGTACAAAAAGGAGGTGGTGGCAGTGTGAAGGGTTAATTGCGTAATTAACCTGACCCAGTAACAATCGCCCAGGCTGCCGGCACATTGAATGTGGTCCAATTAGCTGGAATATTGTTGTGCAGGGTGCAGTTGGGTGTGGCATTGTTACACATGTGACATCGCGGTTTTAGATCGGCTAGTCCTTCGGTCACGAGTTTGGTGAGAAGGGCTGGGGTCTTTCGCCGCGATCGTGACACCTCCCCCTTCCAGGTATTCTGTCATTGGTTCCAACATGGGCCAAGAGAGCTGGGTCATGCCCAGCCCCTCCCAGTAACTTATCAACTCGGTCCACCACATGCCGAACCCTGGCACCAGGGAGACCGCAAACCATTCAGTTGAGGCGATCCTGGCAACAAATTATTCGATCAGTCCTCCTGATTATAGAATCCCCTACTACTACCAGCTGTCTAGGCCTTCCTGCACTACCATCACCACCCCTCCCAGATGGTCTGCCCTCCTCGCTGTTAGGAATAGCAGTGACATCCAGGGCTGCCACCCCTGAGCTTGTCACCCCCACATCTTCACCCAACTTGGCAAATCTGTTTGGTTGCACAAACCCAGGGCCAGCTTTCCTTTTCTGTGAGCCGCCTACCACTCCCTCTCGTTACAGTAACCCATTTTCCTACCTGATAATCCTGATTAGCTACTCTGCCCTCCACATCAATCTCATTAGCTACTTGCTCAGAGAAAAGAAGACTCCAAGACTTCAAGGTTGTTGATTCTGCCCAATGTTGCAACTTGCTCCTTCAGATCTCTAACGTGAGTTTCCAGAAGGGCAATTGTTGCATACAACGAAATATGTTTTATAACCGAAAGTAGAAAATATATATATATATATATATATATATATATTTCTAATTTTCATATTTTTTTTTATATAATTAAAACAATCCAGTGGTGATCAAATATCACCAAAGGAAAGCTATCTGCATGGAAAAAAATGATTAAATTTCATTTGGGTACAGCAAATGGGGGTAAAACCTTCCGGAGCTCAAGTGGTTCATTACAGCCATCTTTGTCCAAGCCAGCAAAGTGCCATGCCCCTTAACCAGTTCCACCGGAGTTTGATCCTGATATGCCTGACCTACATAAGCCAGATACAGAATAAGCACATAGTAAAAAGGCAGGAGATAGAAGCAGTATTAGATCCTTTTTTTTTTCCCCCACATTTTTACATTCAGATGTAAAAGAGGAGGTAGCTCCAAGCAAAATGCTTGCTTGTGTGGATAAGCTTGCTGGGCGCAAAAGCCCTGGCATTGTAGCACTTTATTCTCCTCTGTCTTGCTATGCCCTTTTGGGTTCAAAGAGACCTGCAAAATCCATAAAGATATTCTGAGTTGATGAACAAATAAATTAGGCAATCTGACGATGGGGTCACTCCAGAAAAAGTCTTCATTTCTTTCTAAATCTTTGCCAAACTCCAACCAATGGAAAAAGAGTTTACTAAAAAGTGGTCTATTCCTGCAGTTGACCCTGCCTTTTCAGTATTAAACTAACACTTCACTATGCCAGTTGAAGACGTTCCCTCATTTAAAGGGATTATAAAGTCTTAATTCTTTATTCTAAACTAATAAACATGTTATAGGCCATTGGTGCTCTTGGCTCCTCCTTATTTCTGTGTGCCCCCATAGCAAGCCTATTGCTATGGGCATACCTGTGTGCTTGCTCCCCCGCTCCCCCCAAATGGTTCCAGCTGCTGGCTCTGTGCCTGGTTGAAGGAGTGAAGAGAACAGTGCTGGCTGAACGAGGAATAAAGTAAGTAGGGAGATGAAGTGGCAATTCACTTACTGAGACATTTTTTACCTTAATGCAGGGAATGCATGAGGGTAAAAATGTCTTGCCTTCTTTAGAACCACTTTAAAAATTCTGAAGATAGATAGTTGGAAGGCTCATCCCTGCAACCAGAAATTCCAGTATGTGAGCCTGTCACAAACTTGACTAGGACAATGTACAACCAACATGAGCCTGTATTTCAGAACTTGCCTTAAGGCCTGGTACACAGTGATGTGATTTCAGATTCAACTTTGGTCACTCTAAATCCCATTACAGTGGAAATAACATTGCTTCCAATGGTGCCCATTTACATCAGTGCAGTGCAACTGTGATGTGACTTTGGGGAATGGTCCTGTGCTACTTTGGTGCAATTTTGTGATCCATAGACTTAAATGGAAACTCCTCAAAATCTCAACTAAATGCGGTTTTTGATGTGTTTTTGTTTTTGATTTGTACTGATTGTTAGGACCAGGCATCCTATTAACCAGTAACTCTTCCCTATTGTTAGCAGCATTGTTGGTTAAGGAGCCATCACCCACCAAAGAAGACTTCTCCCATCGCTTGACACTCGCCAGATGGCAGCATTGCTTCCCTCCGCCATTAAGTAAATGCTTGGTGACCCTGCCCCATGACATCAGTGTCGGGTTTCCAAGGGTAGGCATGTGATATCATAGGGATAGGGTCACTGGGTGACCCACCTCTTTGTTTACTTAGCAGGGGAAGTGGCACTGTCATCCAGCGAGTGTCAAGCAGTAGAAACGGCCCCTTTTTCCATTCTCATGTGCAGATTCTTGTAGCTTAAATCCTGGACAGCTGAAGTTGCATGTAAAAAGTGCCTTACATGTATGCCTTTTTGAAGGCAAACATCTTTCTGGGAGAGGCAATTCATAAAAGATATCACAAGAGAAAGTTTTGCTTCCTCAACAGAAGATTCCAAAACCTCTACCTCCACAAAATGCAGAGCACCTAACCACACCACTCAGGTGTCAACATTCAAACCTAAGTTCACTTCTCCCATTCAACACAAGACTTAGGCCACACAAAGCCCAGCAAGTCTTTCTTAAATCCTCCCAATGAAGGAGCACCCCTACTCTTAAGTGTTCTGCAAATGTATTTTATACTTTTCCTCTCTCTAGATCACAGATGTACCAGTCCTGTGGGTTCAATCAGTGGTTTTAAAGGGGTACAAAATAGATTCAAAAATGCCTTGAACCATCTCCTGTCCCAGGGTGTAGTTGTGCCAGTACCATCACAAGACAGGTTGAAATGGTTTTATTCAAAAGTGTTCATGGTACCAAAGTCCTGCGGGGGGGGGGGGGGGGGGGATTGGGGAGTCCTACTACTCTGGACGTGTTTGTGGAGGCTGAAAGGTTTTTGTTTTTTTTTTACCTTACTGCATTCTGTGCAGTAAGGTTAAAAAGCTTTTGCATACAGTTTCCCCCCTGCTGCTCTTCAAACCCCCCCCCCACAAATACATACCTTAGTCCGATCTCAATTCAGCTGTATGCACATCGGCTCAGATAATGACTGTCAATGCAAGCCAGTGATGAGGGGGGGGGGCGCAGGGCCACGACGAGCAGAGCCCAGCTCTGTGTGGCTTGTGACCCATAGCAAGTGACTTACTATGGAGAAACTCGGTGCATTGCACAGCGCAGGTAAGTATAACATGTTTATTATTTTAAGACAACAAAAAATCAAACATTTTAATACTACTTTAAAAGCCATCAATAAATACCTTCAAATTCGACTCTTCTCATGGAATCTGCAAATTTGGTTAGGGTCTTTTTGAGATCAGGTCAGTACCTGGCATCTGGGGACATTCAAGATGCCTATCTTCATATTCTTGCTTTGCAGGCCTATCCATTCTCCTGTCCGGCCAAGCAAGGATTTCCTTAACTTGATGATCTCCAGCCCTGCTTTCGCAATAGGGAAGTATTTCCTTCCTTATCCCTGGAAAATGATACCAGCTGATGCCAGTCTTTCAGGCTGGAGAGAAGTGTTTCAGTCCCTCATGGTCCAGGGAATAGGGTCACCTGTGGAATCCAATCTCCCCATCAACATCCTAGCCTTCAGAGCATTAAGGTTGATTGTGCAACACTGGACCCACCCTCTGCAAGGACTCCCAATCAGGGTGCAGTCAGACAATCAACAGCGAGGCTCTTACTTTACTTTCCATTCATCATACATCAGCATCAGAGGTTGGTCATCAGCTCTGAGGAAAGGGATTCGTCCCCGAAACACGTCAGCCATTTGACCGTACTGACAGTGAGAACACCTTGCCCGCCGTTGTGGCCATTGTCATTTTTCTATGCTTTTTAGATACATGCTTCGTCTGTGAGTATGTTTTTATGATTTAATTCCTACAATAAACCTTGGATAATGCACTAGGTGTGTGCGCCACCTGTTTTCTCTCTATCCAGTGGCTGATTTCCCCGTCTGAGGAGGGCTGCACCTCTAGAACATTTCCTTTTGGTTGTCTCTGTCCTGGTACCCTTGGCTTCCCTTTTGGTTGTGCATATCCTGAGGCGCTGGAGAGTACATGCGCAATGCCACAGTCCCGACCTACATCAACCATCAAGGAGGCAGCAGGAGACCTGCAGCTTTGAAAGAAGCATGCCAGATAATTTAATGGACAGAGACTAGCTGCCAAGCCATCTCTGTGGTCCAAATCTCAGGAATGGACAATTGGAAAGCAGAATTCTCAACTGTCACCTTGTGGATCAAGTGGAATGGACCCTTCACCCAGAAATCTTCAACCTCGTCTGCTCCATGAGAGAAGATGATAGTTATTCTCATTGCACCAAACTGGCCTAGAAGAACCTGATATATACATTTTAGAACACACATAGACATACATGGCAAAGAGATCCTTAGACTACTAGGAGATGACCCCTAGCCTTCCAAACAGGCCAGACCTGCTGTCTTAGAACCCTATATTCCATTCTGCTTCTCAGTCTCTGGCTTGGACAGCTTAGCTGTTGAAGCCCAACTATTAAAGTGGTTGCAAAAGTTAGGTTTTCTTTTCCCATAATGCATTCCCCGCCCTAAGGATAAAACAAGACTTCCATAATCGGCTCACACCCATAAATACTTACCTGTGTCCTCTCTTGATCCAGAGCTGTGCCTGAGCCCAGCAGCAGTTGCTCTGTCTTTTTCCTCACAGCAGTCAGAGCAGCAGAAGGAGCCATTTGCTACTGCTGCTGTCAATCAAAGCGGAGCCACGCTATTTGTGTCTAGATGCATTCAGCCCGGCTCGTGATTAAATCTGCTTAGTGGTATCAATCTTCCACCTCAATGAAAACCTTGTTCTTCCGACCTTATGCTCTTCTCCAAAGCACCCAAAGGACTTTTCTTTTCACTGTCTGGATGTAGTCAGAGCCATAGTCTACCTCAAAGCAACAGCTTTATTTATTTTATTCATTACAGGTACTTATATAGCACCTTCAATTTAATCAGCGCTTTACATGTATATATATTGTACATTCACATCAGTCCCCAATCCTCAAGGGGCATACAATCTAAAGTCGCTAACTTACATTCATACATACACATATTAGGGCAAATTTAGACAGGAGCCATTTAACCTACCAGCATGTCTTTGGAGGGTGGGAGGAAAACGGGAGTACCCGGAGGAAACCCACATAGGCACAGGGAGAACATGCAAACTCCAGGCACGTGGTGCCCTGGTTGGGATTCAAACCAATGACCCTAGTACTGCCAGGCAGAAGATCAACCATTCAGCCACTGTGCTGCGAGCTTTGATTGGACAGGCAGATTCCCTGTTTGTCCTGTCCTCAAGACCTCCTAAGGGACACCCTGCTTTCAAGTCCACCAGCGATGGATAAGGAATCTGAACTCTAGAGCTTACACTCTCGGGGACAAATTGCCCCCTGCATTTCTACCTGCCCAGTCCACCAGATCGTTGGGAGTTTCCTGGGCAATCCAGCACCAAACCCGTGTTGCCTAGATTTGTAAGGCTGCCACTTGTCATCTCTTTATACCTTTTCAAAGTTCTACCAAGTGTACAATTACAGCCTCAAGGTTTGTACAGTGGCACTCTGAAGTTTGGTCTGTGGACCCTTGTTGTTGGCTTTTTGGCACAGTTCTGTTTGTATAATTGCTTCCTACCCTTCTCATTCATTGGGGACATCTCAGGGCTATGAATACTTTGCTTGTGTTTTTACTGTTATGATTAAGATGAGAAGAATTTTGACTTTCCTGCAAATCACATATCCATTCCTTGGTTGCTATACATTGTTTGCTACAAAACTGAGGACTCGCAAAGTGAGGTAGGGTTACAGGAAAATTGCACAGGGAGTGTGTCCTCAAAAGCTTTGTCAGTGTCAAATTACCTGGAGGCACAAGCCTGAGTCTATAAATATTTACCTGTATACTGTATTTTTCGCCGTATAAGACGCACTTTTTGTTCCCCAAAACTGGGGGGAAAATGTCAGTGCGTCTTATGGGGCGAATATGGAACGGCCGGTCCGGTATTTCCACCGCGGCCGTGTCAGAATACCGGGCCGGCCACTCAGCTCTGCAGCGGGACCTTACCTGTTCCTCTATCCAGCGGCGTGCTGTCTTCCAGGCTTCTGTAGTGTGGGCACTGGGCATGACAGCCGGGTGCCACATGCGCAAGAAGCGGTGCTTTTTGTGAATGGTAAGGCGGTACCTGGGACACATGACAGATCCCAGAAGCCACCGTACCAATCACAAAGTGCAAGTGCTTCTCGCTCATGCGCACTGGGCACCCGGCTGTCATGCCGAGCGCCATTACAGAAGCCGGGAAGACAGTGCGCGGCTGGATCGAGGAACAGGTAAGATCAAACAAAAACTCTGCGGAAGAGCGGGTACCTGTCAAATTCAGGTACCCGCTCCCCACCTCCCCAAAGGTCAGCAGTCATCTGTGCTGTCCGCAGTCTCTGGTCATCCCTGTGCTGTCCGCAGTCTCTGGTCATCCCTGTGCTGTCCGCAGTCTCTGGTCATCCCTGTGCTGTCCGCAGTCTCTGGTCATCCCTGTGCTGTCCGCAGTCTCTGGTCATCCCTGTGCTGTCCGCAGTCTCTGGTCATCTCCTGTACTGTGTCTGCAGTCCATTAGTTCAGAATTTTTTTTTTCCTGTTTTCTGCCTCTAAAACCTAGGTGCGTCTTATGGTCAGATGCGTCTTATACGGCGAAAAATACGGTAGTTTAAATTTAGAGGCAAGTCAAAATTCTTCTCTGTTTATTAAAATTATGTTATTTGTCCCTACTGATCTTGAATTAGTTGCTCAATATTAGTAACTCCTTAACATTTTTTATATTTATTTATGTTTAGGTTTTTTGAGGATCACCTAGACATCTCTGTTGATCCACAATCCACATACAAGGGAGCTTTACTCCGAAAGCCAAACCGAGCATTCCTTGTTTCTTTAGGTGACTTTGAACAAGGAGTTGAAGACAAGTATAATCTCATAAAAGGCAAGAATTTTTTTTTTTCCTCTATTTTATTTTGCTATAATTTTTTTTTCAGTGTCAATATTTTCAAATCAACTAAAAAAATCCCAGCGCCAATCAAAGAAAGTATACAATTATGCAGCTGTGCACCAGTGAAAACCACCAATAATGAATAACACAAAAAACAGCACAAAAATTAAATAAATAAAAATAATCACAAATAAATGTCTGTGCAAAAAAAAATATATATATAATATTTCAAACATAAGTCCTTATTTTCCCAAAAGGCTTTTCAAGACAATGTTCCAAAATGTGATTTCACCTGGTGACTAGGTGGAAGCACATCTTGGAACATTGTCTTGAAAATCCTTTTGGGAAAATAAGGACTTATGTTTGAAATATTATATATATATATATATATATATATATATATATATATATATATATATATATATATATATATATATATATAATTTTTTTTTTTTTTTTTTTGCACGGACATTTATTTATTTGTGATTATTAATATTTTCAAATCGTTTTATTAAGAACAAGGTGTGTGCTAATCTCAGTTTATTTGTTTTGAGAGCTTACACCCTGTTCCAAATTATTATGCAAATGATATTTTTCTCATTTACCTAAATAATTGATGTAAATAACAGTCAGCATAATTCTCATGTTATCAACTATTAAGAGTATAATTCAAATTTTATTGAACAAACCTAATAACAGTATTTTATTTTTAAACATAAAAAAACTTACAATGCACTGTTCCAAATTATTACACACAGTAAGTTTCAAAACACTTTATAGGTTGTAAAGAACTGAAAATTGTCATTTGCAGCATATTTACTGAAATCAAAAGCTATTTCAATCAAACTTTTAACAACATTTTAACTTTTTAAACATTTTAACAGGTCACGTTATATTTTAACATAGGACCCCTTATTTTATTTAGCTTCACAAGTATTGCATCTATTGAACTTGTGAGTTTTTGGACAGTTTCTGCTTGAATTTGTTTGCAAGATGTCAGAATAGCCTCTCAGAGCTGCTGTTTGGATGTAAACTGCCTCCCACCCTCATAGATCTTTTTCTTGAGGATGCTCCAAAGGTTCTCAATAGGATTGAGGTCAGGGGAGGATGGAGGACACACCATGACTTTCTCTCCTTTTATCCCCATAGCAGCCATTGATGCAGAGGTATTCTTTGCAGCATGAGATGGTGCATTGTCATGTATGAAGATGATTTTATTACGGAAAGCATAGTTTTTCCTTCTGTACCAGGGAAGAAAGTGGTCAGTCATAAACTCCACATACTTTGCAGAGGTAATCTTTACACCTTCAGGGACCCTAAAGGGGCAGAGCAGCTCTGTTCCTATGATTCCTGCCCAAAACATGACTCCACCACCACCTTGCTGACGTCGCAGCCTTGTTGGAACAGGGTGGCCGTCCACCAACCATCCACTACTCCATCCATCTGGACCATCCAGGGTTGCACGGCACTCATCAGTGAACAGGACTGTTAGCCCAATGCAGCTGTTTCTGCTTGTCAGCATTGGTTAGTGGTGGCCGAATATAAGGTTTATGCACAGTTGCAAGACTCTGGAGGACTCTACACCTTGATGTCCGTGGGACTCCAGAGGCACCAGCAGCTTCAAATATCTGTTTGCTGCTATGTAATGGTATTTTAGCGGCTACTCTCTTGATCCGATGCATGGATCTGGCAGAAATCTTCCTCAATGTGCCTTTATCTGTACAAACCCGTCTGTGCTCTGAATTAGCCACAAATCTCTTAATAGTGCGATGATCAAGTTTTCGTGAAATATCTAATGTTTTCATACCTAGTCCAAGGCATTGAACGATTTCACTCTTTTCTGCAGCAGAGAGATCCTTTTTCTTCCCCATATTGCTTGAAAATGGTGCTCTGCTTAATAATGTGGACACCCGTCTTTAGTAGTTTTTCCTTAAATTGGGCTCACCTGCCAATCTAATTATCACAGGTGTCCGAGATTGTTTTCAGTGATCAAAAGAGCCCTGAGACACAATGCCATCCATGAGTTACACTGAAAATCAAAATATTTCATCTTTGTGACACTTATGCAGGCCATAGACGGGGAGAAAAACTGCCGATTTTTCTTTTAAAAAACGAAAAATCGGTCGTTCAAGCGGCCGACGTTACCACCAATGGTAAAAAAAATCGGCCGATTTTCATCCCGTCTACAGCCGGCAAAAAGTGTCCCTGCAGAGAGCTCTGCTATTTCGTTGACAGTTCTTTGACAGTTCCTTGACATTTACAGAGGTTGCAACAATGTATCTATTTGTATCCATTTAGGATACAGATGTTTTTATTCGGAAACAAATAGATACAATGTTGCAACCTCTGTAAATGTCAAGGAAAGAATGTCAAAGAACTGTCAAAGAAATAGCAGAGCTCTCTGCAGGGACACTTTTTGCCGGACTGGAATTCCTCTTATTTTCATCCTTCTTCTTCTTCTCCTTCTTCATCATCATCCTCTTCTTCTTCATCATCATCATCCTCTTCTTCTTCATCATCATCCTTCTTCTTCATCATCATCATCATCATCCTTCTTCTCCTTCTTCATCATCCTTCTTCTTCTTCATCATCATCATCCTCTTCATCATCCTCCTCCTCTTCATCATCCTCCTCCTCCTCCTCCTCCTCTTCTTCTTCTTCATCATCATCCTCCTCTTCTTCATCATCATCCTCCTCATCTACTTCATCATCACCATCCTCATCTTCTACTTCATCATCACCATCCTCATCTTCTTCTACTTCTTCCTCTTCTTCATCATCTTCCTCTTCTTCTTCTTCATCTTCCTCTTCTTCTACTTCTTCTTCCTCTTCTTCATCATCATCCTCCTCTTCTTCTACTTCTTCGTCATCATCCTCTTCTTCTTATTATTTTTCTTCACCATCATCCTCTTCTTCTTCGTCATCATCCTCCTCCTCTTCTTCTTCTACTTCTTCTTCGTCATCATCCTCTTCTTATTATTTTTCTTCACCATCATCCTCTTCTTCTTCATCATCCTCTTCTTCTTCTTTTTCTTCATCATCATCATCCTCTTCTTCTTCATCATCATCCTCTTCTACTTCTTCGTCATCATCCTCTTCTTCTACTTCTTCATCATCATCATCCTCTTCTTCTTCTTCATCATCATCATCATCCTCTTCTTCTTCATCATCATCCTCTTCTTCTTCTTCTCTTCATCATCATCCTCTTCTTCTTCTTCTACTTCTTCTCTTCATCATCATCCTCTTCTTCTTCTTCTACTTCTTCATCTTCATCATCCTCTTCTTCTACTTCTTCTTCATCTTCATCATCATCCTCTTCTTCTTCATCATCATCATCCTCTTCTTCTTCCTCTTCTTCTTTTTCTTCTTTTTGTCTTCCTCTTGCAGGTCACTGCTCATTTTTATCTGTAAAAAATCGGCCGATTTGCCCATTAGTGCCGCGAAAATCGGCCGATTGGCAAAATCGGCCAATTTTTTTTCCAACTTTACCGATAAAAAAACCCGGCCAAAATACCGAAAAATGGGCGACCAAATAGCCCACTAACGATCCGAAAATCGGCCGATTTTATTTTTGGCCGAAAAATCGGCCGATTTTCGACCCATCTATGGCCTGCATTAACCTTCCTCTTGTGTTAGTTTCCTGTTACCATCTCTTATGTTAACGGGTTGGTTTTGACGCGTGTCTTAAATCAACTGTAAAATACACTAAAAACAATTATCTATCATCCAATTTTTCTCATCTCTTGGTTACCTTGTTAGGCTTCCTTATACATGAAAATATTGCTTTTAATATTTTTGGTGTGGGCCCCTGGGCCTTTTTTTTGTCAGTATACCCCTCGATTTCAATTAAAAACAATGTAAAATGAACCTCAAGAGAATCATATAAATAAATAAAAGGTTGTTATGTCACCTGACTATTACGGAAGGGATTTAGAACACATCTCTGAAATAAATTTGTTTTGTTTATTTTTTCATTTTAATATTATTAACTATAGTAACATCTATGGTGTTACGGGTCAATTTCGACATATATATATATATATATATATATATATATATATATATATATATTTACTTCAAAAAGGCAAAAAAGTCTTTTTTTCAGCAATAGAACTTTAGTACAAACACAAAATGAAAAACAGAATATATATTTATATATAACATAAATATAACAAAATATAGATTTGCAAGGTCAAACAAACAACCAATCAAGCAAATCAAACCAATAGAAATCAATTACTTGTTCCAACAGTAAAAAAAAAACAAAATCAGAGTAAAAGTCTGTGTGCAAGAACATGTATGTGTGTGTGTGTTTAGATGCATGTGTGGCAAAAAGTGACACTTTTAGTGTGTTCTTTGCAGAGATATTTGTTGCAGTTGAAGCACAGTACATTTGTCTTTCTATCCTTACTGCTTGGGCAGACCTGACACCTCTTTCTTTTAGAATCAGGTGGCCTGAGTGGGGTTGTGGTTGTGGCTTCGCTCAATGTGTGGCTTGACAAGGGAATTTCCCAGCTCCTCAAGAAACATTCTCTGCTTGTTTTTTTTTGGTTGAGTTCCATCCTTGGTGATTGTGGGTCCACAACACAAATGCATTATATGCAGACACATCAAGGATGTTGTAAAATACAACCATTGGCCATCTCCTGGTCATTCGCTGGCAAGTGTAGGTGGCAGTCAGCTTGTCCAGGTTGTCCACTCCTCCTTTGTTTTTGTTCTAGTCGAAGATAATTGTGGGCTTTTTGTCACTTCCTGATGACACAGCTGCATCTTTGTGAAGAGGAGACATAAGTCTTACATTCCGTTTATGAGACAACAGTGGTGGTGTCTGTAAAAGCAAACTTTGTGGACAGTGCAGCCCTGTCCTTCACCTGCAAGATTTCAGCAGGCAGCTCAGGTTTATTTTTCTTCACTGTGCCCACCATGGTAAGTTTCCTCCTGAGAAGTTCTTGTCCAAGGTCATAGCTGGTAAAAAAAATTGTCACAAATGATATTGTGACCCTGCAGTCCAGTAGTCATATTGAGGACCACACGTTTTCCTTGGTTTTTCTCAGGGATGCCACTTGCACCTTTGCCTGTGTAAATCTGTAGATTCCAGGCATAGCTGGTTTTTGCATCACAGGCTGCCCAGATTTTTATGCCGTATTTTTCTGGCTTACAGGGTATGTATTTCCGGAAGGGGCATTTTCCTCGGAAAGGGACAAAACATTCATCCGCTGTCACCTCTGGCCCAGGGTTGAACATCAGTGTAAGGAGCTGCACCCATCTCTCCCAGACATCCCTGATGGGGCAAGCTTGTCAGATCTTGCTCTGGTATCTCTGTTGTCAAATCTGAGGACTCTTGATATCATTTGAAAGGTCTGAAGTGACATTGTTGCCCGGAAAATATTTCTGCCTGTTGATGCGTCCCACAGACTCTCAGTGGCCTCATTACAGGATCTGTACACTCCAGCAAGAAGAAGAACACCAATATAGGCATCCAGGTATTCCTCATCAATGTCTTTCCACATGCTGCCATGGACTTTTTTTCCTTCAAGGTTTGTCATAGCAATGATGACTCTTTTTAGTGACAATGGCATAAATAGCTCAAAACATGTCATGATGTCACTGACTCTCATCACAGCAAACCTTGTAATTCCAGGGGTCATTTTGATGACATTTGCAGCAGCTGCCCTGCCATGTACATCAGGAGGTACTGAGCTCGAACAGATCTTACCTTTTTTGGACTTCAATATTTCAGCGGGAGCAGCTTCAGCACCGGTGGCCTCCTCATCAGATGTGTCTGTGTCTTCTGGATGATACTCCACATTGTCTTCCTCCTCAGAAACCTGCTCATCCAAATCACTATGCTCCTCTGCGTCCTCTCCCTCATTTTTACCAAAAATATTATCCAGAACTTGGCTCAATGAAAATCTTCTCATTTTTGCATGCTACAAATTGGAGATGTGCACTCTGCAAGTCACCAATTCTATACTGAATTTGCCTCACATGTCTGGACATGCCCGTCTTTGTTTTGTTTTTGTGCAGGTATACTGGAAAACAAGGCAAAATGAGAATCTCCTAAAGCTCACATGATTGGGAGAGGAGCTGGCTGTCAGTGTGCTGGTTGACAGTGAACTTATGATATCAGTTTTGGCTCTAATTATTGCTTTATAATCTTATTTTTATAACTGGGTCGAAACCGACCCTAACAACACAAAGGTCATAATTTTAACTTGAGCATTTTATAATTTAGTGAAAACAATTTTTTTTTTTATTTTGTTGAAATAGAGGTTCCTGACAAAGTCATAAAGCCTTGATGCAATAAACAAATTTATATGGTTATTTTATGCATTTAAAACCTAAAAATGGGTCGGTGCCGACCCTAACACAAGACTAAGGTTAAATAGAATTTGCATAATAATTTGGAACAGGGTGTAGTATTAAATGCCATAATACAGTGCTATGAAAAAATGTATTTGCCCCCTTCCTGATTTCTTTTGCATATTCATCACACTTAAATGATGAATATCATCAAACAAATTTTAGTATTACAAAAAGATAACTCAAGTGAATACAAAATGCAGTTTTTAAATGATTTAACCACTAGGGGACCACCCACAGTACATTTACTGTTTCAAAGCGGCCCCTGTAGGCAGGATCACATTTATAAATGTCATCCTGTTTACATGGTAGGGGGCACGTGCTACGGCCCTACCCATGGCATCGATCATCAATCACCGGGTCCTGACCGGTGATTACCCGCCGGGTCCCTTCGATTGCCGGCAAACACTGAGACAGAGCACTGCTCCCTTTCAATTTCCAGAACACTGTTCCGGAGAGCAGAGCTTAGCTTTCCGGGACAGCACGCAACAGTGAAGAATACACCCCTCGCCCACTAGTAAAACATTCCCCTCACACAGTTAACCCTTTGCCTAAAAATGTTAACCCCTTCCTCCCCAGTGCCATTAGTACAGTGTCAGTGTTTCTTTTTTTTTTTTGCACTGATCACTGTATTGGTGTCACTGGGGATGTCAGTGACCCAAAGTCAGTTCCCCCCAGTGTCAGAATGTCTGCCGCAGTCCCGCCGTAAGTCACTGATTGCCGCCATAAGTCGCAGATCGCTGCTATTATTAGTATACAAAAAAAATCCAGTATCTATACAGCCATTTGTAAATGCTATAACGTTTACTTGAGCCAATTAATTTACACGTATTAGGATTTTTTTTTAGCAGAGACATGTCGCAGAATAAATTTTGGCATAAATTTATGATGAAATTTGATTTTTAAATTTTTTTTACTGAACGTGTTTTATAGCAAAAAATCTAAAATATTGTTTTTTTTTTTTAGTGCAATACATAACGCACAGGCGATCAAATACCACCAAAAGAAAGCCCAATTCATGGTGAAAAAAAGGCTGTAAATTTCATTTTGGTGCAGCGTTGCATGACCACGCAATTGTCAAAGTGACGCAGCGCCATAACACAAATCGCTTCTGTAACTGCCTCCTGACCGCCCTATAGCATAAATACTGCTACAGGGCGGCACAGGTGCGCAAAATCACACACACATATATATATGTGCTTTGCGCTCCCGTGGTTTTCACTCCCCTCCCAGATAGTGTCAGGTTGCCGGTCAGTATAACAGTCATCACATTTAACCCCTCGATTGCCAGGAAGACGCTCATACACAATAAACCTCCATTGCTGGTGTCTGAAAGGATAAATATCTTTGATCAGATCAGCACTATACCAGCATTCACATTAGTATAGCGTCCCCAAAAATGCAGCATTAGCGGGATCAACAAATGCCTCTGTTAACGTAATTTTTGGTTTACGAATGAAAATTCATTGAAAATAATGCCTTGGTTTACGAATTTTGTACTAATTTTTTTCACAATACAAAATGTATATCAGTGCTGATTTTTAAATGCAATTGCCGTCGGGTTTTTTTTTCCCCACTATAGCTCACATTAGCTATCACTTTCCCCAGAGCTAAAGGATACTTTGTATCTTTTAAGAAACTGAAAGGAAACCTTGTTTCTTTTAACTTGGGGAAATAAACTAAAAGAAACTTTCTCTCTTTTAGCTGGAGGGGGAAAGTGACGGATTAATTTCTGAACTACTGTATAGTGAAGGAAAAAAAAACGTAATTATATTTAAAAACTGGCACCTGACAGCTGAGTGTAAAAGAATTTCCGGCAATTAAAAACATATTTTTTTTAATTGACAGCAATTCTTTTACATTCAGCTGTCAGTGGCAAACCCCGCTGACAGCTGAAGCATTAACACACTCGTGTAGTATTTTAGTAGCGTTTACTGTTTTTCTGACCTTCGGAATGGATTCATTTGGTTTTCAATGCATTCCTATGGGAAACAGTGTTTTGGTTTACAAATGTTTCGCTATACAAAATGTCCTGCAGATTGAATTAAATTCATAAACCGAGGTACTGGTACATTACTGGACTTTTGTTATACCAGGGTGATGCCTACAGCTGCAGGCATTATCCTGGTATCGTTTTTTTTCAGCTGGCGATCGGCTTTCATGTAAAAGCAATCCTAGTGGCTAATTAGCTGCAAGATTGCTTTTACAAGCAGCGGGAGACAATGCCCCCCTCCACCACGGCCGTCTGGGGCAGTCCCGTGCCATTGGGGCGACCTGAGAATTCAGCTGGTGTTTCTGGCAGCTGACCATAGAGCTGATTGGAGACCAGGATGGTGCTAATCATCTCTATAGCCTAAGAAATCGGAAACTATAAGCATTTCATCACTTCAGTTTCATAGGATATAAACCGTGCCATTTGTAAATTGGGAAAGCATCTGATCACACCGATCTTGGTTTGATTAGATAATGTAAGGGCAGAGGAGATATCTAGAGAGTAATAGAACCCAGATTTCTCAAAAAAGAATATATGACAATGCCCATTGAAGTTATAGGGAATATTTGCATTCCCTGTGATATCATTAAAAGTGCTAAAAAAAAAAAAAATTAAGAGGACAGTGTATAAATAATAATAAAAAAAAAAACTTAAAAAAAAAAAAGTACCCGCTCCCCCGCGCGTTCGCG
The DNA here is from genome assembly GCF_062004578.1 of Staurois parvus. NCBI lineage: Eukaryota > Metazoa > Chordata > Amphibia > Anura > Ranidae > Staurois > Staurois parvus. The sequence continues at coordinate 114,339 of NW_028318390.1, read as the reverse complement.
TGTATCTGCGTTCATGAGTGTTAACCCTGTGCCAGTATGGAAACAGCGGTTGCACCATACATGTGAGGTATCGCCACGAACGTCAGATCAAGGACAGTAATTCTAACACTAGACCTCTGTAAATCTAAAATAGTAGCTTATAAAGGCTTTTAAAACGTTGCCTATGGATATTAAAAACGTATGCAGTTTGTCGCCATTGCACAGGGCATGCAGAGTTTTATGTCATGTTTGGTATCTATTTACTCGGCACACATACCATCATCTATTATATTTTACCAAATAATTGGCCGATAATTTGTGTTTTTGTGCGTTTAAAAGTAAAAAAAGTGTTTTTTTTTTTTTTTTTTTTTTTTTTTTTTTTAAAGCTTGCGTTTGAAAAATTGCTGCGCGATTTCTATGTCACATAAAAAATTGCAGCACCCATTTTATTCACTAGGGTGTTTGCTTTAAAAAAAATATATAATGTTTTGGGTTTAAATTAATTTCCTTGCAAAAAATACTGATTTTTTTTTTCATGTGAACAAAAAGTGTCAGAAAAGACTGGGTCTTCAGGTGGTTAGAAGAGTGAGTGATGTGTTGCATAAACTTCTAATGCTGGACATAAAATGCCCCCACCCCCGAAAACGACCCCTTTTTTGGAAAGTAGACACCCCAAACTTTTTGATGAGAGGCCTGTTATATCAATAGAAGAATTTATTTTTTTACCACAAGTCTTTGGAAAATGACAAACAAAAATTTTTTTTTTTTTTTACACAAAATTGTCAAATGATTTATTGCTCACACATGCCATGGGTATATGTGGAATTACTCCCCAAAATACATTCTGCTACTTCTCCCGTATATGGGGGTACCACATGTGACAGACGTTTTGGCAGTCTAGCCAAGTACAGGACCCCAAAATCCAATAAGCACCATCAGGCTTTTAAAAGACTTTATTTCCTCATTACACTTCCTGACTACCTATCACAGTTTCAGAGGCCCTGAAATGCCAAGATGGCACCAACCCCCCCCCCCCAAATGACCACTTTTTGAAAAGTAGACACCCCAAGGAATTTGTTCAGAAGCATGGTGAGTATTTTGCAGATCTCGTTTGTTGCCACAAGTTTTTGAAAATTGAAGGAATAAAACAAAAACATTTTTTCTTTTCTTTTTTTTATATTTCTAAACCTTTTGAGAAAAAATAAGATCTGAAAAATACTCACCAAGACTCTTTTTAAATTCCTTGGGCTGTCTACTTTCCAAAAAGGGGTAATTTGTGGGGGGTTTGGTGCTATCCTGATAGTGGTCATTGGATTTCAGGCTCCTGTGTGTGGCTAGGCTCCCAAAAAGTCTCATACATGTGGTACCCCCATACTCGATAAAAGTAGCAGAATGTATTTTGGGGTGTAATTCCACATATACCCATGGCTTGTGTGAGATATACATCATTTAAATAACTTTGTAAAAAAAAAAAGTTTTTGTCATTTTCCAGAAACTTGTGGAAAAAAAAAATCTTCCATGGACTCAATATGCCTCTCAGCAGATAGCTTAGGGTGTCTACTTTCTGAAAAGGGGTCATTTGGGGGTGTTTGTACTATCCTGGTGTTTTAGCACCTCATGAAATGTGATGGGCGGTCAGAAAGCTGTGTAAATTCCATTATCTATTCCATAATTTGTAGATGCTATAAATTTCCCACAAAGCAATAAATATACACTTACTGGGATTTTTTTAACCAAAAACATGTAGCAAAATACATTTTGGCCTAAATTTATGATGAAATTTTAGTTTTTTTGGATATTTTTTATGAAAGAAATGAGAAAATATCTTTTTTTTAAAGTTTTTTTCTCAAAACTTTTTTTTTTTTATAGCGCCAAAAATAAAAAGTGCACAGGTGATAAAATACCACCAAAAGAAAGCTCTATTTGTGTGAAAAAAAAGACATACATTTCATTTTATGTACCGTATTGCATGACCGCGCAATTGTCAAACTAGTGCAGCACTGTATAGCAAAAAAAATGGCGTAAATTTCAGTGTCTATACCATATTTTGTAGACGCTATAACTTTCACACAAAGCAATCAATATACACTTATTGGGATTTTTTTTTCAAAAACATGTAGCAGAATACATTTTGGTCTAAATTTATAACTAACTTTACGTTTACTATATATTTTTTATAGCCAAAAATAGTTTTTCTTCAAAATTTTTAGTCTTTTTTTTGTTTATAGCGCGAAAAATAAAAAGCACACAGCTGATCAAATACCACCAAAAGAAAGCTCTATTTGTGTGAAAAAAAGGACATAAATTTTGTTTGGGTACAGCATTTCATGACTGTGGAATTATTAGTTGAATTAGTGCAGCACCGAGTAGCAAAAAGATGCCTGGTCATTAAGGGGGGTAAATCCTCTAGAGGGCAAGTGGTTAATTTATTAATGTAAAAAAGCTATCCAAAGCTGCTTGGCCCTATGTGAAAAAGTAATTGTAAAAAAGTAAACCAAATTGCTGATTGTGCCACTTTTAACAGCAACAACTGCAATCAAACGTTTGCTATAACTGGCAATGAGTCTTTCACATCGCTATGGAGGAATTTTTGCCCACTCTTGCAGAATTGTTTTAATTCAGCCACAATGGAGGTTTTTCAAGCATGCACGGCCTGTTTGAGGTCATACAGTATTTCAGTCAGGTTTAAGTCCAGACTTTGACTAGGCCACTCCAAAACCTTAATTTTTGTTTTTTTGAGCCATTCAGAGGTGGACTTGCTGGTCTGTTTCAGATCATTGTCCGGCTGCATAACCCAAGTGTGCTTGAGGTCACAAACTGATGGCCGGACTTTCTCCTTCAGAATGGTAGAATGCAGAATTCATGGTTCCATCAATGATGGCAAGTCAGTCGTCCAGGTCCTGAAGCTGCAAAGCAGCCCCAGACCATCACACTACCACCACCATGTTTGACTGTTGGTATGATGTTCTTTTTATGAAATGCTGTGTTAGTTTTACGCCAGATGTAATGGGACGTACACCTTCTAAAACAAGTTAAACTTTTGTCTCATCTGTCCACAGCATACTTGACCAAAAGTCTTTGGCGTTTTTTTGTGTTCTTTTTGATCAGCAGTGGCTTTCACTTTGAAATGGATGCTATTTTTGCCCAGTCTATTTCTTATGAACACTGACTTTAACTACTTGCCCTCCGGAAGATTAACCCCCCTAATGACCAGGCCATTTTTTGCTTATTTGCACTGCGCTATTTCAACTGGTAATTGTGAGGTCATGCAATGCTGTACCCAACAAAATTGATATCCTTTTTCTTCACACAAATAGAGCTTTCTTTTGGTGGTATTTGGTCACCAATGAGTTTTTTTTTTTTTTTGTGATATAAACAAAAAAAGACCATAAATTTTGAAAAAAAACTATATTTTTTAGTTTTGGCTATAAAAAAAATATATAGTAAACTCAAAGTTAGTCATACATTTAGGCCAAAATGTATCCTGCTACATGTCTTTTAAAAAAAAAAATCCCAATACATGTATATTAATTGGTTTGTGCGAAAGTTATAGCATCTACAAACTATGGTGTGTGTGTATGTGTGTATATATGTATGTGTGTGTGTATATATGTGTGTATATATATATATATATATATATATATATGTGTGTGTATATATGTATGTGTATATTGGAATTTATGCAGCTTTTACTTTCTGACTGCCTATCATTTCTTGAGGTGCTAAAATGCCAGGGCAGTACAAAAAACCCCAAGTTATCCCTTTTTTGGAAAGTATACACCCCAAGGAATGTTATGTCCATGGAACATTTTATTTTTTGCCATAAATTTTTGGAAAATGGCAAAACATTTTTTTTTTCCTGCAAAGTTGTCAGGTTTATGATATATTGCTCACGCATGCCATGGGTATATTTGGAATAACAACTCGAAACACACTGTGCTACTCCTGAGTATGGGGATACCACATGTGAGAGACTTTTGTCAGGCTAGCCACATACATGCCCCCAAAATCCAATGGCCACCTCCAGGCTTTCAAAGGGCATATTTTCTCATATCACGTCCTCACTACCTACCAGTTTCGGAGGTCCTAAAATGCTGGGATAGTACAACCCCCCCCCCCCCCCCAAATGACCCCTTTTTTTGAAAATTTTTGTGAATATTTATTTTGTAGATATTTTTATCACAGGGTTTTGAAAAAGAATAAAATAAAAATTTTCGTTTTCTTTCTTCGTTTTCCAAAAACTTGTGGCAACAAATGACACCTGCAAAATACTCACCATGCCCCTTAGCAAATACTTTGGAGTGTCTACTTTCCAAAAAAAGGGGTTGTTCTGGGGGGTGCTTCTACGATCCTGGCATTTCAGGGCCAACATTAGAAGCTTATGCCAGACATCACCCACTTTTCTAACCACTTGAACAAGCCTTTTGTGACACTTTTTGTTTACTTGAAAAAGTTTTTTGCTAGAAAAGTACTTTGAACCCCCCAAACATTATATATTTTTTTTAGGCCCTACAGAATAAAACAGTGGGTGTTGAAATTTTTCATGTCACACAGTATTTGCGCAGTGTTTTTTCAAATGCAATTTGTTTGTAAAAAAATACACTTTTTAGAATTTTAATTTAGATTTTTTAAAATTATTTTTATACTGTACCTTTTTTAAATATTTTTTTTCCTGATCACTTTTATTGTTATCACAGGGAATGAAAATATCCCCTGTGATTGCAATAGGTAGTGACAGGTATTCTTTTCTGAGAAATCTGGGGCCTATTAGACTCTACAGCTCTCCTTTGCCCTTAAAGCATCGGATCACACCGAGATTGGTGTAATCCGATGCTTTCCCAATTTTAAAATGGTGTTGTTTATATCCAGAGAAACAGAAATGGTGAAATGCTTGTAGCTTCCAGTCTCTTAGACCATAGAGATGATTGGAGGCATTCCAGTCTCTGATCAGCTCTATTGTCAGACAGCAGAACTGCTGGCTGCATTTTTGGGTTCCCCGGTGGGACTGGAGAGCCCAAAAAAACCTTGGGAGTGGTGGGGGAGTCCCTTCCCACTTCTTGTGAAAGCAAACCAGCTGCTAATTAGTGGCTAGAATTATTTTTACATGAAAGCCGAACACCAGCTGAAAAAAAAACGATACCTGGAGGATGTCTGTAGCTGCAGGCATCATCCCGGTATAACCACACAACATCCAGCAACGTACCAGTATGTTGCTGGTCCATTTTGGGCATACATGTAACATCAGAGAACATGGGCGTATGAGGAATTGGGTCTGTGGACCAATATGACCACAATGCATTCTTTTTTGAAATGCCCATGTTGAGGGTTAGGCCCAAAAAAGTTTTAAATTCTGAATATGTAATAGATTTCCATGTGAATTGTCTGGCAAGAGCTGAATTTGGGTGGGCGGCGATGTATTGTTTGCTTTGGTCCACAATCAATTCACACAAATCTTACCTGAAAAACAACGGAGGGGCTAAACACTAGTGGCAGCAATACAGTGATCAGTGAAATATTCTGTATACGAACACTGTACTAATGACACTGGCTGGGTGACTGGGCGATCAAAGGGTTAATAGTGGCAATCAAAGAGTTAAATGTGCTAATCTAACGTGTGCGTGTAAAATGTAGTGCTTTTATTCAGTGCCGTGTTTTCCTGGATGGGCATGGGGGGGCAGTGGGGGTGCACGCACATCCAGAAATAGAAAGCGACGTAAGATTACGTCGCTTTGCCCAGAACTGCTGCTTGCCCGCACATTTTTGGTGGGCAGGTGGCAAGTAGTTTAGAAAAAAATTTAAAAAACCTTTTATTTTTACTATTTTTTTTAAATACTTTCATCAGAGCAATGCAACATTACCATAGTAACATTGTACTACTCTGGGGGGGTTGATCAGGGAGTTTTTTTTTTGTTTTGTTTTTTTTTTTTTTACACTTTGCATTGTATGAGCAATGGAGATCATAGCTCTGCAATGCAAAGATTGCTTTGAACGGTCTTCAATGTGTTAAGTTCATGACTGTTCAATATAATAGTGCGCTGGTCATCTGGTACAGGGTGCTGTGTTTGGCCCCATGTGTCATGTGAGAGCTGTGGACCAATTACAGCTCTCCAGAAGCAAACCTTTTATGAATCAGATTGCTTCATAAAAGCTTTGTTGTCGTGATCATGTGATCGTATAGCGATCACATGATCACCAGGTCCCTATTACCGGGATTCTCATTCTTCTGTGTCCAGCGGACACAGCAGATGTGGGAGGGTAGGGTTGTGCGCCCACTTCTTTTCCACATAAATGAAATCATAATTTAAAACTGCATTTTTTATTTACTCTGGTTATCTTTGTATAATAATTTGTTTGATGATCTGAATCATTTAAGTGTGACACATATGCAAAAAAAAAAAAAAATACTTTTCACAGCACTGTAAATAGTCAGGGATCTCAGCATTTTTTTTATAACCATTTCACTTTTTTCTCGACTTAACCACTTCCATACAGGGCACTTTTACCCCCTTCCTGCCCAGGCCATTCTTCAGGTTGCAGCATTGTCACACTTTGAATGACAATTGCGCTTTCATACAACATTGTACCCAAACTAAAATTTTATTGTTTTCTTCGCACAACTAGAGCTTTCTTTTGGTGGTATTTAATCACCTCTGGGGTTTTTATTTTTTGCTAAATTAACAAAAACAGACCCAAAATTTTGAAAAAAAACCCCACGTTTTTCTTTGTTTCTGTTTATAAAAATTTAATATATTTGTAATTAAATAAATAATTGTTCTTCATAAATTTAGGCCAAGATGTATTCTGCTACATTTCTTTGGTGAAATTAACCCAAATTGGTATTTATTATTTAGACTGTAGGAAAGTTATAGCATTCACAAACTATGGGATACATCTGAAAATTGATCAGTCCTGAAGTACTGACAGCCAATCTAATTTCTTGAGGTTCAAGAATGTCAGAACAGTACAGATATCCCCCAAATGACCTCTTTTTGCAACGTAGACAGTCCGACGTATTTCATAACAGGCATGGAGAGTTTTTTGAAGTTCTAATTTTTTTGTCATTTTTTGGAAAATGAAGAAATTAAAAAAAATAATTTTTGCTATTTTTTTTTTTTTTTACATACTGTCACCAGTGCAGTACAGTGTCGTCATATAACTGGCATGGCGGTGATCAGGGACACTGGTGACAGTACGGAAAAAAAATTTAATTTTTTTTTTAATTTTTTAATATTTTATTTCATTGTTTTTCTTTTTTTTGAAGATTTTTTTTTTTTCAGATTGCACTATGTCCAAAGTAGTATAATGTTACCATAGTAACATTGTACTACTTTGGGGAAGTTATTGGTATTTTTTTTTTTTTTACACAATTTGCTTATAGCAAAGAATTACTTTGCTATAAGCAAGCATTTACCTGAATGAAATCGATTCATTTAGGTTTTTTTTTTTTGTGATTTGGCCACGGCTTATCACATGACACAGCTCGGCTATGATTGACCCAGCTTGTGCAGGTGATCGCTGTGACCTTTCACAGCTAGACACACTTGTATACAATGGATGGCATGAAAGGAAGCCATCCATTGTATACAGCTGTCATGTGACCTGCTGTGATTGGTCACAGCAGGTCACATGGTACTGGCAAGGGGGCCGGTAGACAGATCTGTCATCCGAAGTACACGGCCGGTGACAGATCTCCCCACAGCGCGGCCCTGCGGGCATGCGCAATGCGTGTTCTGGAAAGGACACCATATGGCGTCCACCCGGAGGGACGAGCTGTTCGCCCGGCCGCCATCTGGCTAAAGGCCGTGCGGCAGCTGGTTAATCTGACACTTCTGTTGAGATGTGACTGCTAGTTGCCTTATGGCTCATAATTTCCAGGTCAGTTACCCTCGATATACATCTTGGAAACGGTAGTCTGGCCTTGCAGTAGGGGGGCTGGCCTGTGATGTTTGCTTCGGGCACATAATCCTGTGTTTGGTGCAAGGAGTGAGTTAGTTGCAGGGTGTTATACAGGTCCAGGGCCATGATCAATTCCTATTGCACCCAGACCCTGAAGACCCTTTCTGGGGTATACCCACCATGATGGGCAAAGCCTGGACCCTAAGTAGGACCAGCGAAGTGTACTAGGTAAGCTGGGGTTTCCCTGTACTCTTGTATACTGCTTCCTTGCTATGCATTTCTTGTAGGATATACCAATGTATATACTACAAGATACACTGCAGCACTAAGCAGAAAAGCAATTTGAGGGTAAATGTTACGGGATAATGTACACTTCTATTGTTTTTTCCATAGCTATTTATATCTTGCTTCGGCTTAGTTGGTAGCTAAGTTATAACACTACATGGAGTTCTTTATTCCATCTCATTACTAGACGTTCTTTTCTAACTTGTGATGTGCTCATAAGGTTCCTAACTGCGCTTCTGGCAGCCTTAGTCCACCAAAGACACAAGATGAACACAACCACAGGAACTCTGTTAGCGTCTGGTTTATTGTGATTCTTTCATCCAAACATGTTGAACCCATTCAGTCCACATCTATTCCTCATGCTCCCTGCAGGGGAAGATCCTCACCTAGACATGGTTTACAGGCACATGAGAGTAGGAGCACATTGGACAGTAAGCTGTGTTTTTCTGCTGCAATCCCTGAGGAATCTCCCTCTAAACTTGATAGTAGTTGCCTGTTACTGCTCCATCCCCCTGTTTTGAGATCGCCAACAGATGTGCAACACGTGGTCTGTCTGACCTAGAGTAGAGTTTTTTGTTTCTGTCTGATTTACTACAAAGCCTGTTGCCACTTCTGGAAACAGTGAGTTTCACCAGCTGAAAAATATTGTTTGCCCCTTCTTTGTAAATTATTTGCTTTCTTGGAATAAGCTGACTACAGTAGGTTCTTTGAAGCAGTGCGTACTATTCTCTGGAAATATACATCTAGTTCTGTTCAGTCTTCACATACCCCATTAGGCACAAATTGAAGGCAAAATCTGGAAAGCCTTACCTTATTCTTGATCAAGCCATTTGGGCTTTGTATAATGATTGGCCTGACTTTAAGAGTTTATTCACCCCTCCTGGCAGTTTTGTTGTTTTGTACCCTATGGCATAGGAAATTCCCTCTGTGGATCCAGCCACTCTTGAAGTAAATCCAGTTCAGTCAGTAAGTGTTTGGGGCCTCTTTTTTTCAAAGTTATTTTTTTGTCGAGGCAGGTCCAGCCTTGCAGCTGGCTATTGCCACTTTTTCCATTATCCAAACTATGGAAAAACTGGGTTGAAGAGCTCAGTCATAAACTGTCTCATTATATAGACAGTCTTATTCTCTCTGCAAGATTACAGCTTTTGCCAGCCCTATTGTTCTGCATAAATGCCATGGGAGAATGTGATTCATCCACTCTCAGAATGTCCTTACTTTTTCTGCAAATGCACAGACTTTTATGACTTTTCCTGTTCACCCTGCTCGTTAACAGTGCCATTTGTGCATTCCCTTTTGAAGACAAGCGCCTCTTTGGAAACTCCCTTGAGGAATACACGGGAAGGTGGTTCCGACCCCACTATCCACACTTACAACTCCTTTTTGACTTATTTGTTTTGTGCCATAAGACTAAGTACTGTTTGCCCCCTCCAGGCATCATCTTCTACTGCAAGTCTATTTGTGTGTGATAAAATTTCTAAGTTCACTGGACCTACTCAGAAGCTTTCTACACTCCTGCAGTGCTAGAATGCCCACTAACATGGCTTTCAGTTAGGCTGGCTATAGATGATTGATAAAAAATTTTTAAAGAACCATTTGATTCCCCTAACCACACATGCAAGGTTGATGAAAGAATCATTCTCACAGTCTCATTTTATTGTCAGCCAGACTCCTCTGTTGTCAGAATTCACTTATCAGTGGCTGCAGCTTATTGGTCGCAAGCAGCTGATCAACAGATGTTTTCCAACAGTCTTATTCAATCGACTTCTGTAGAGCAGAAATGGCAATAGATCAAAATCCGTGCATCCCTGCTGACCTGGCTGAATTTCAATCCATTTATGGGCAGCTTTAGTACAACGACATCAAGGTTTTTTCTTTCACTTTATCTTTTTAAAGAGGTACACAAAAGAACCTCCATTGCTGTCTCCTGAATCCTTTTTACAAAATCATTTGCTTCCTTTCTGCTGCCTCACAAGAGCATTAATTTTACCCCTACCTACTAGCAGCCTCATGGTCATAGGGGATGGCAATTTCTTTGGGAAGAAGTAAAAGGACTTTCAGATTTTACATAGGGACTCTTGTCCATCTAGGGATGCATGTCCTGTCATGTCCCAAAAACCATATTTCAAAATGACTGCAGTAACTTGTTTATGGTGTTGACCGACTTTTAACCTGCCTCTATATCTATGGCAGTAGCTACAGTAGGTCTCTGCCTCTTTTTCTCTAGACCTGCAAATATATGCCATCTTAGAGATTTTATCATGTCTAGGTTGAATGCTGGCATTCTTATTTAGGTGTCTTTTGGCATGACTTCAATCTTTGGCTGACCTCTATATTCAACAACATGCTCTCATTGGCACCTCTCTAGTTGCCCTTAAGGGAGAAGCCCTTACAGAATATGATGGCATACTCTTCAAGACAGCTAATACCTAAATTTTTCTCATGATCACAGGTATACGGCTTCTTATTAAGTGTGGATGTTAACTCCATTATTTGGCCCCCGTTTCACACATCGTCAGAGCTTATGACCCTCCTTTCTACTTGTACAAGGCTTGCAAACTTAGGTCCAAATATATTTGGACACGGGCACAATTTTAGTTTTTTCCGGTATTTACCAAAACATATTGAAGCTATAGTTATATAATGGATATGGGGTGAAAGTGCACACTCAGGTTTAATTTTAGGGTGTGTATATCTGAATTAAAAGGAAGGTTTTAGCAATTACAGCTCTTAAGAGTACATCACTGACCTAATATCCAAGTACCACCCAGCACGCACACTCCGCTCCTCACAAGGCCTCCTTCTCTCTAGTTCCCTGGTCTCCTCCTCCCATGCCCGCCTCCAGGACTTCTCCAGGGTGTCACCCATCCTCTGGAACTCCCTGCCCCAACCCATCAGATTATCACCTACTCTCCTCTCCTTTAGGCGCAATCTGAAAATCCACCTCTTCAGGGAAGCCCTGCTAACTTTCCAACCTCCTCCACTCTTCCTACCACCCCATCCCCCACAGCTATCTCCTCCTGTGCCACTATCCCCTCCCTCCTAGATTGTAAGCTTAAAAGAGCAGGGCCCTCGATCCCCTCATGTTTTGCATTGTATTGTTGTTGTTCTGTCACATGTTCTGTCCCCCTTTGTAATGTACAGCGCTGAGTGAACTATTGGCGCTTTATAAATACTGTATTATAATAATAATAAGAGTAGGCATTCCCCCCTTTTCAAGGGACCAAAAGTAATTGCACAATTGAATCAAAGGCTGTTTCATGGCCAGGTGTAGGCTACTCCTTCGTTATTTCTTCATCAATTAAGCACGTAAAAGGTCTGGAGTTGATTCTAAGTGCGGTGTTTGCTTTTGGAATCTATTGCTGTGAGCCTACATCATGTGTTCAAAGTAGCTGTCCATGCAAGTGAAACAGGCCATTGTAAGGCTTCAAAAATGAAACAAACCCATCAGAGAGATCTCAGCAATATTAGGAGTGGCCAAATCAACAGTTTGGTACATTCTGAGGAAAGAAGAATGCACTGGTGAGCTCAGCAACATAAAAAGGCATGGACGTCCATGGAAGACAACAGTGGTGAATGATCGCAGCATCCTCTCTATGGTAAAGAAAAACCCATTCACAACATCCAGACAAGTGAAGGACACTGCCCAGGAGGTGGGCGTATCATTGTCAAAGTCTACAATCAAGAGAAGACTTCACGAGAGCAAATACAGAGGGTTCACCACAAGGTGCAAACCATTCATAAGCCTGAAGGATAGAAAAGCCAGATTAGACTTTGGCAAAAAAAATCTAAAAAAGCCAGACCAGTTCTGGAAAAGCATTCTTTGGATGGATGAAATGAAGATTAATCTGTACCAGAATGACGGGAAGAAAAAAGTGTGGAGAAGACTTGGAACAGCTCATGATCCAAAGCACACAACGTCATCTGTAAAACATGGTGGAGGCAGTGTGATGGCATGGGCATGCATGGCTTCCAGTGGCACTGGCTCATTGGTGTTTATTGATGATGTGACAGAAGACAGACGCAGCCCGATGAATTCTGCAGTGTTTAGAGAGATACTGTCAGCCCAGATTCAGCCAAATGCAGCAAAGTTGATTGGACTGTACCTTACAGTACAGATGGACAATGATCAAGTCAATCGCCTGATCTAAACCCAATTGAGCATGCTTTTCACTTGCTAAAGGCAAAACTAAAGGTAGAAAGACCCACAAACACCTGAAGACAGGTGCAGTGAGAGCCTGGCAAAGCATCAGAAAGGAGGAAACCCAGTCTTTGGTAATGTCCATGGGTTCCAGACTTCAGGCAGTCATTGCCAGTAAAGGATTCTCATCGAAATATTACAAATGAACATTTTATATGATTTATATTCAATTGTCCAATTACTTTTGGTCACTTGAAAAAGAGAGGTTGGCTACTCTTAAGAGCTGTAATTCCTAAACCCTTCCTTCAGTTTGGATGTACATACCCTCAAATTAAATCGGAGAGTGTGCACTTTCAGCCCATATCCATTATTTAACTATAGCTTGAATATGTTTTGGTAAGTACCTGAAAAAATCTAAAAAATTGTGCCTGTGTCCAAATATATATGGACCTAACTATATGTTTGCTTGGCTTATGAACTGAGAAGCCATTTTGCTGTTGATGCCTCAAAAAAAAGTTGGTTTTTTTTGTTCGTTTTTAGTTTTTTTCTTGTGGTCAACTACGTTCATTGGCTCAGTACTGATAAGGATTGCAACTTTCCGTTTTTTTTTTTTTGTCAAATACTCCCTTTAAACATCTGTTTTCCATTCATGTGCCATCTGTAGATGCCCCAGCACTTGCCTAGCTCTCTTAAAAAACCCCCTCAGCTGCATAGCTGCTCTACACAATTTTCCCAGAGATCAACCAGCAGCTCTCATTCATGGTTGATCACCATTGAAACACATTCCAACCTTTTGTTGGTGTTCCTCCCTAAAGGGTACATGCATATCTTAATATACATATCCCCATACTTTACAAATCTATTATCTGGCATAGTTATCACATATTCTAATGATAGGAAATCTCATTCCAGGGATTTTACATTTCTTGTTCTACAGCTTCCTTGGTTTGGAAATGCCAAATACCTAGTCCTAGGTTTTGTGAAGGTCTTGATTTGGCCTGGTGTATCTTTTTTTAACACCTTGTATTGTGCACATCTGTGCACCCTCTGTTGGAAAGTTGCTCATCCTTGTCATGTGTTGCAACCTTCTGTATCTCTCTGGGACACTATTAGGTGCTCCTGCCTAAGCAGAGCCCTCACCTTCAAATCCTGGACGTCACCCCAATAAAAGATTTCTTTATGAAACATAGCTTGAATGTGCCTGTGGACCCATACAGCTGTAGTGCCCTACTACTAAGAGCCCTTTTTTCCTATGCTACATGAGGACAAAATCTCCTGGAATCTAGCTACTTTTGTTTCCCTGAGGTTTGTACAACCTTTATGGGAGTGTCCTTCTCACTCCCTATGTACTGCCTTGATGGTAAGTTTACAAAATCGTGATTCACCTTATGGTTGGCATGAAAATTGTCATCTATGACTACTTGCCACATCATGTTTGAAAATGGATTCTTCCTCATTTCCTTCACAGGATGGTCTCTCTATAGGACTCATTGCTTCTCTTTTACCTGGCTTATTTTTCTAGTTCTTGTGCTCTCTGGAGTTCTTCTTTCCCTACGTGGGCCCATTCTACTGGAGATGTCTGTTTTTTTGTCAGTTTTAGCTACAAGAACCTTCTTTTTTCACAGATTGCTGGGCACCCAAATGATCCTCTTATTTCAATTTTCAAAATGTTTTTTTGCCAGGTGTCTGGTTGGGTCTCTGCCTGATGCGTACTTTGGCTGCAATGTGCTTCTGCTGTCAACTGTTTTTTAGGATCTGTTGACCCATTTTGTTTTCTCTGGGCTTGTTTTGGTCATTTTGGCATTTGTTACCCACCCCTTGATTTATTTCTATGGAGCGTCCCATGGTCTAAGAATAAAGTTTCTTTGTTCTGTACTGTAAGGTTAAGATAATAGAAATTTTGACTTGTCTGTAAATTCCATGTCTTGGAGTACAGTACATGGTGGCATAGGTACCTTCTCTTTCCTCTGTAATCTCCTTAGTGCTTGCTGACAAAATGGGAGCCTCATGAAGTGGATTGGATTATACAGATACTCTAAGGGGCATTCACGGAAATGCTTAATTTCACTGCCAGGTCCATACGAACCTGAGAATGGGGGGGGGGGTTTACACACATTTCTGGTGGCTGCAATGTGTAAATCTGAAAAGCAGACCCCTGCCTGTCAAGTGGATGCATATGGGTGGCTGCGCTGCTGCCGAATTGCTTCCACACATCCCCGGTAACCGGTTTTCCCCATCCCACTCACCTGTGTGCACCTTCACCGTGTATCCTGGGCTCCGCTTGCCCATCTGCGGGCCTGGGACTTGTTAGCAGGTGCTGGCGGTTGGAGGGGAAGGAGAACAGATGTGTGTCCCCTCCTTGTTGCTGACCCAGAAAGCAACATGTTTGATGTTACTTTGTGGCCCCCATGTCAGTTTCCCTGGCCAGTATAGCATATTTTCTTGCTTTTCTATATTTTTTTTTTCTTTCATTTTTTTTTTTTTTTTTGCAGTATTGCTGGACTTCCTTGGTCGTAGGAGGGCAGCAAGGCCTCAATATCCCTGGATGTGGATTCATAGGGGACCCTGTCGATTTACCCTGGTCTATCACATCCACACGCAGGATTAATTGTTTCGTTTTGGTACTCGGCATTAGACCTCCTCCGTAACACTAAACTGATGACCTAATGGAGGCTTTTAAAGTGTCGCCTATAGAAAATATAGGGTAATTAAGTTTCTTGCCATTTCACGGGCCCACAAATTTAGGGTTTGATATGTTGGGTATCTATTTACTTGGTGCACCCTCATCTCTTATAATTGACCAAATGTTGGATAATTTGTTTGCGTTTGTGTACCCTAGGATTAACTTTAGTGTGTTGTTTACTGTAACTTGGGTTTCCTGCACCTTTGCGGCATTATCTTGTTTCATAAAAAATTGGAACTAACACTATTTTATTCTCTAAAGTTTCTGGTTTCAGAAAATATATAATGTTTTGGAGGTTTTAAGTAATCTTCAGGCCTAAAATTATTTTTTAAATGTGTGCAAAAAAACGGCTGACCGTAAAAGAGTTAAAGCTGGCCATAGATGGATGAATCCTTGCCAGTTCAGCAGGGAGCAGCAGAGATTCGACCCATCTATGGGCAGGCTGGTTGTACTATAGTCGATCCATCTATCGATTTCCACCCATGGTGGAAGAAAAGAAAATTTCATTATCTATGGGCTGCTTTACCAGTGTCTATTCGCCTGAAGATAGCAGAATAAAACCCATGGTCTAGAAATAAAAGTTCCTGTGTACTGTACTCCAAGATATGGAATTTACAGGAAATCAAAGTTCCTAATTTTATTTGTTCTAGTCAATCTGTTTACTTTTTGAAAACTTCTGTTTGCACTAATGTTAAGTTTACTTAACGTTTGCTTTTGTATAGGCATTTGATCCACTCCAAAGTGCAGTTAAAGGGTAAATTCATCTTTTGAAACATGTCACATGTTCCACCTGTTTTTAGGGTGGAACATGTAACATGTTCCAGTATCTGCACCCTCTTCCTCTCTCCCTGTGACAGTGGGTGAGGGATCCTCTCCCCGCACCTGCTTTCACAATTTGAAAACAGTGCGGCGGTGTGGGGATCCGCCCACATGGCTGTGTCATTCATTGACCATTTCCTGTGAATGGATAGACTACAAGTACTGTCAGCCATTGCGGGCAGCTACTTGTACCTCTCAAACTACAAGGGTAATGGGGAGCGCTGGTGCAAAGCTCTGCAGGCTCCTGAAAAAATAAATAAATTCACATTTCTTTCAACCTGCAAAAAAAGTGCATTCATTTTTTTTCAAAAGGTGAATGTAGCCTTTCAAAGTTCCTTTGTTTCCATAGTGAAGTTAAGCAAAGTATAGATTTGTTCTTTATCTGTGAAAATCCTGCTAGTAAATTCATGGACAGCCGCATGAAATTTCTTACCATGTGGTCTCCATGGATCCAATATGTCCATACATCGCTTCTCTCTGAAAAATTCCCTTCTCTATAAGGCTCCTAACTAGGAAGGGAGCACATGGGAAGCTCTGATGCATTTATCGTTTCCCCCTGCCCTATCCTTTTTTCCTCCTGCCTCCCATTTTCTTCTATTTTTTATCTATTTTTAACTTGATTTCTTCTTCCTCCTTATTGATTTTCCATTATAAATTATTTTCTTCCTTATATCACTTGTTTATGGCTTTTGTTAATACAATTTTAACAAATGATTTTACGAATTCTCCTGGAAGTCTTGTTCCTGATAAGTAAATTTGAGGTAGTTTTTACCTTCGATATACCCCCTGTGGCCTGTGGGATTGCCTATGGCTTGACTTCCTTTATATAACGTACATACATGTTGCCCTATAGGCTAGTGAGCTTTTTGTGTCTGCTACCAGGAAGACATATACACCTGGTCTTGTATAACATGTCTTTTGTATGCCAAATGAGTGTCAAACGTACACAAACTGGGAATCTCTATAACTATATTTAAACTTATTCATAAAAATTAAAAAAACAAAAAATCTGTTGACCATGAAAAGATCCTCCAATGAAAAGATGGAACAGGTACCAGTGTATAAAGACCAATAAACATAATACAGAGCATGGCCTGGTGACTAATGCTAGTTATTATGGAAATGAAAAGTGTGATTTCATACACTACTGGACACAGGCTCTTTAATCATTACCACTGGGTTATATACAGTGATCTTCAGTTTATTGGACACTGGCCAAAAAGAAGGCTGCAGGGAGGTTCTCAAATTTAACCTTTCCTACTACCAACTTGCCCCAGTGTTTTTGCTAGAGTTTTTAGGTGATTGACTTCTTAACTCACAGAAGCTTACCCTTTTCATATGTAGGTTTCACTCTTTCTCTTTTTCTCTCTCTCTCTCTCTGTTGATGCTGTTTATTCCACAAGCATGGCTCTCCTTTCAAGATTTCCTGCTGCACAATAGCCATTGCAGCTCCTACTATAGCTTCTGGATCAGTTGACTCCTCAGTAGGGTCTTGGGTTACCAAACCCAGACCTCACTGGATGGAAGAAAAGCGGACAGCCTGTAATGTTGATGGTATGCATTGGATTTTGCTGTATGTGCTACCCTTGGTATGTAATGCAACAAGTTAGCTGCAGGGTGTTTTACAGGTCCAGGACTGTGCTCTGCCAGTGGCAGAACTGTGTCTATGAAAACCCCTGCAGGGATATGCTCATTATGAATGGCAAAGTCAAAATGGGATAATTCCATGGTTGATCCTGTCTAAAGAAAGTTTAGCATTGAGTACAGAGCGTAAGACTTTTAAACATTCATGCCCAGGGTGCCCTTTTTTCCCCAATTCTCCTTTTGGTTTTTGAGGGCTGTCAACCATCTTTCCTGTGGTCCAGGTTGGAATCTGGAAGGCGTTTTTTTTTTAATTGTAGTTGCACACACTTGTCATGGCACTATTACATGGCACTTACTGTACCTGCACAGCCTTGGTGCCTACTTCCCCTGTGCCACCTCACTTTCAACTGGGTTGCTGCTGCAGAATGCTCTGCCCCTTCCTCTTTGTGGGCATGACTTTGAACCAGCAAACTGTTTTTTTAGCAATGATATCCAATTTTATGGGCAAAATTTCCGGCCTTTTTGAGGCTACAGATAGCTGCAGTCACAACTTTGCCCCTTCGACCTTCCTTCCTGAATTGGCCTTTGATTTCTAACTTGAGCTAGGTGCATTGCCTTTGTAGGAGGTGATAGCTGAGGATCATCCCTCTCCTACTGAGGAATCTGGTCGTGATCACATACCTGTAGCAAAACCATAGCAACCCTCAATGAGGCTTTATCCTCCTGATTAGTATTAGAGCAACAAGTCTGTTCAACCCTATCTAGCATTAGGTTCCTTAAATTGCCTAAACTCGCTAGGACTTTCCTGGTCTGCTCCCTGTTAGAGCCTGTTTTGTATGTGACTGTCCTTCAAAAGTGGGCAGATCCTGTTGTAGATCCTGCAATTTTCTTTGTGTTTATAAGAGAAATATGAAAGTGAGCGCTCTCTCAGCAGCAGCCAATGCACTCAAAGGTAATCACAGTTAAACCCTCATAATACACAAATAAATATAGGAGTGCGGCGCTAATGAATATATATATGTCTCAGGTGATCTAAAACACAATATGATGTATAAGCAAAAGATCAGTGCATCAAATAAACCAAATGATAAATAATGTCAAAATAAATGTCCAAATAAAATGAAATAAAATGAACGCAGGATCTTGCATAAAAGATAAAAGAACCAGGATCCAACGGTAAAAATGCGCACTCACCGGACGCGCTATGGAAAAGCGCATATGTAGTAGGACCTTTAGGAAACCATCATCATCTGGAGACGGTGGATAGCCATCCAGGAACAAGTGATCTCTGTGTAATGGACAATTTCAAATCCAGGAATCCCTTTAGAAATTGGATGACTGAGTGAGGAACTCCCTCCGGTGGTGAAGATAGGTAATTCCTGAAATATGTTAGCTCCAGATGGGAGCCAAAAAATCTCTCATAGTGTAGTAAGTAAAATGTATTTATTCAAAAATAAGTATCATAAAAGCAAGGCAGAAACACTGTGACAGTCAAACATGAAAAAAACTGAAGTGTAACTGACCCAAAAGTAAAATGGCCGCCGGGCCTCCTCGTGGCTCCAGGCGGCTAGATGTCACGCTCTGCTGGCTCCTCCTAAGGCCTTTCGTGCTCCAGCACATCATCAGAGGGGAGGCCAACAGAAGCATGACAGACCTCTCTCCCTATATAACATTTGTGCGGTAATCGCGCATGCGCGAATCGGCGCCGCCATTTTGCCGTGGTCGGCACAAGTGCGCATGCGCGGAACCGCGGGCGCCATTTTGCCATAGGTCTGAAATCTTATTTCAGACAGCACTCTCAGCTGCGGAAATACTGTGCCACCACAGCACACCACAGCTGATCCTAATTAAGTCCAGACCTTAAGCACTCTATAGTAGTGCATGTAGTGCAGCACCGTCATCAT
Organism: Staurois parvus; assembly: GCF_062004578.1. Classification (NCBI taxonomy): domain Eukaryota; kingdom Metazoa; phylum Chordata; class Amphibia; order Anura; family Ranidae; genus Staurois; species Staurois parvus. Next base: position 95,051 of record NW_028318390.1, on the reverse strand, counting down.
ATTAATGTTATTGACGTCCATAAGGAGTCGCTTAACGGGCGCCATTCAACTAAAGGTCATAAATAAACTAATATCATGTTATATATAATCTAAAAAATTAAAATGCAAACAGAAACGCCAGTGAATCTGGCTGCAACATTACAATATTAGATATTAATTATGTTGTTTTTATAACACAGAAATGACAACACTCAGAATTCTAAAGCAAACTCAATGTGCAATAAAGATACTATTACAAATTCACACATATGAGATATATAATACAGAAATGCGTGGGAAAAGATACAAATAACCTCCATTATAAATGGTTAACAATTGTCATAATGCTGCCAGCATATTTAAAATCAAAAAAGTGTAAATCTACACTCCCTACACATCGAAAGACCCCGACGTTCATGTTTATCTTTTAAGAAACCCACATGAACAATTCAGATAATTTAAACTAGTGATGACCACTAAAGATGGAAATAGTAACCTTAATCCAAAAAACCATTAAAAATGGTTAAGATACCATGAATACAAAATTTTTTGAAATTTATAGAAGAGTCTCCCTCAGTCAAGTATCACCAATAATGGGGGAGGGGGGTGGAAAGAAAAAACCTAGACCAATACCAATGTAATATTATTAGCTATTAGCGATAAAACTGTTGACATCAATTTCGATGTTAAGTCCCAGAGGGTATAAAGTACCCAACTCGTATATCCATCTTGTCTCTGCCTGGGACACTGCACGCGTTTTGTTCACACCCCTCCAGTGGGGAGTGACAACATCAATAGCAGTAAACTTAAGGGAAGTGGGATCCATATTATGATGTATTCTGTAATGGTTTGACAGGGAATGATCCTTGTACCCTTTTCTGATATTTGCCACATGCTCTCGCAAGCGGTCCCTTCCCGCCTTGTGGTGCGTCCCACGTACTGTTTTAGACAGGGGCACTGAAGTAAATAGACAACATATCTACTATAACAGGAGATAAAATTCTTGATGGCATATGTGTTGCCTGTCGTGTGTGATGTAAACTCAGTGATCCTGCGTTTCCTACTATTATCACATCTGCAGATCACACATCTATTACATGGACTGAACCCCTTCATGTCAGAAAACAGGGAAATGCGGGCTGGTGGATCTATCACATTTGGTGCTAAATTATGTCTAATGGATACAGCTTTCCTGAACATAATCTCAGGTCGTGCGGGCAAGACGTTACTCAAAATTGGATCAGAAAGTAGAATATCCCAATTTCTTTTGATCAACCCACTAATAGCTTTATGTTGTATGTTATAGGTAGTGACGAATGGGCAGACTTTAGTTTGAACAGGTCTATGATTGTCCTGTAGCATAGTATCCCTATCAGAGTTCGCAACCGACTGTATTGTTTCCATCAGGCTACTGCTACTGTAACCCTTTTCCATAAATCTTTCTTTCAAGACCGTAGCCTGGGAATAATATGCATCCAAGTTGGTACAATTGCGTCTTATCCTAGTAAATTGGCCCCGTGGAATGTTCGCTAGCCAAGAAGGGTGGTGACAACTATGAATGGGGATGTAGCTATTACGATCCGTGGACTTGAAAAAAGACTCCGTGATAGTCTTTCCCTCTACGTTAAAGAGTGTAAGGTCAAGGAAGTTTATTTGCGAGTTACTATACACATATGTTAGACTTATATTGTGTGTGTTGTTATTCAAAGTTCCAAAGAAATTCACAAGTGATTCCTCACTGCCATTCCATAGGAGGAGGACATCATCGATCTATCGCCCGTAGAATGCCAATTCAGGCCAGTCTCTGGCATAAATGATGTCCTCCTCCCATCTTGCCATAAAAAGATTAGCGAGGCTGGGGGCAAACTTAGCCCCCCATGGCTACACCCTTGATCTGCAAATAGTAGGACTTGTTAAACCAAAAATAATTATTGGTCATTGCAAAATCAAGCAATTTGAGAATGAACTCTTTCTGTGTAGCCGGCAAATTACTATGATGTAATAAGTAATAATCAACTGCTTCCATTCCATCACCGTGTTTGATGTTAGTATATAGTGAGGCGACATCCGCCGTCACGAAAAATGTATCTGCTGATATTGTAAGATCTTTAATAAGGTTGAGTACCTGTTTGGTGTCTTTAAGGTAAGCAGGCGTTTGTACTACCAATGGTTGCAGGTAGTGATCGATATATTCGCCCACCTTTGAGCAAAGGGATCCTATACCGCTTATAATTGGGCGTCCCGGGGGTTTGATGGGATTCTTGTGAATCTTTGGAAGTATATATAAAATAGGCAATTTAGGAGCAGTTGGAATGAGAAAAGCTTTCTCCTTTTTATTTAAAATTCCTTGTTCAAAGCCATCATTAACGATTTTTTTCAATATACATTTATAGCCAGGAAGTGGGTCGCCAAGTAATGGAGAATATGTCGTATGATCACTCAAAATATCCATAACTTCTGAGATGTAGTCTGACTTATTGAGGATCACGACCCCACCCCCTTTGTCAGCGGGTCTGATTACTAGATCTTTCTTTTCGAGAAGTGATCTCATTGCTGTAATATCACCCATCCAATTATGTGGTTGCTTGACGGTTAGATGTCCTAGTTCTTTCAGGACCTTATCTCTAAAAATATTGACATACGAATGGGCTTGTGGAGGAGGGTTATATGTGGAGGCATTCCGTAAATTGGAATGCACAAACTGGTCTATCTGCATATTGCTGTTACTTGGTTTATTGGCAAAAAATCTTTTTAGAGACAGTTGCCTAGTAAATTTATGTATGTCCATATAAACTTTAAACTTATCCAGTCTGCCAGCAGGGGCATATTTCAAACCTTTATCTAACAAACGTAGTTCATCACTATTAAGGGCCATATTACTGAGATTGAATAACCCTTTACCAACTAGATCCTTCTTTTCTTGTTTATGTCCGTGTATTCTTCTCCCTCCTCGTCTGCCTCTTCTGCGTCCTTCCTTTTTCTCACCTTGCCTTCCCCTAAAAAAGATTGTCTAGGGTGATTATTCCCGTTATTCCCACCATCAGGATGGAAAATATGCCTAGGGGGAGTGTGTGGTGTCCTTTGAGCATGTGGATGGTTAGAGCGCATAGGGCTAGGTCTAAAAGACCTATTGTTGTTCTGATTAGAGTAGCCCTTATGCTGGCGTGGAGACGCATAATATACATGGTCATTTCTCCATGTTTGGGGACCAGGTCTATAAGGTCTAGTGTTGTTCTGATTAAAGTGGCCTCCATGCTGATGTGGAGACGCATAGTACATGTGGTCATTCCTCCATGTTTGAGGACCACCAGGGTAATTAGAATAGTTGTCGTAATGTTGCCTTGGAGAGGCATACAAAGTATCATTCCTTCTTTCTCCTCTTGGGTTACCCCACTGTTGGGAACCATTCCTAGGGTCTTTATAAGGGGAATTTCTATATCCTGGTGGGTACCTATTAGGATGCCAGAAAGAATCCCTGGACCCTATATTCTCATCATGTAAATGTTGTGTGGACTCAGAACCACTAGTCACAATGTTGTTAGAATTATAATATTGAGTTTTTTTATGGGGATATTTAGAAATTGGTCTAGGTTTATTCATATTATCAGGCGGTTTAGGGGTATTGGTGGGAGGAACATGTGAAGTCTCCTTCTCCTTCTGCCACTGAAAAACTATTCCATCAGAGTAATCTTTATAATCCCTCTGAAACTTTTTCTTTTTTTTTTTTTTCTTTTCTTTTCTTTAATTTTTGCTCTTTCTCTACCCCCTCCAAATGTGTTTTGAGTCTATCTGATTCGCTCTTATAATTATCCTTTTCTTTAAATGGTATAAGTTTCTCCCTTACTAAATTAATCTCCCTATCTAAATATGTGAGTTTCTTTCTTTTCCTCAAAATCAGGAATCTTTTTATGGCAAGATGGGAGGAGGACATCATTTATGCCAGAGACTGGCCTGAATTGGCATTCTACGGGCGATATATCAATGATGTCCTCCTCCTATGGAATGGCAGTGAGGAATCACTTGTGAATTTCTTTGGAACTTTGAATAACAACACACACAATATAAGTCTAACATATGTGTATAGTAACTCGCAAATAAACTTCCTTGACCTTACACTCTTTAACGTAGAGGGAAAGATTATCACGGAGTCTTTTTTCAAGTCCACGGATCGTAATAGCTACATCCCCATTCATAGTTGTCACCACCCTTCTTGGCTAGCGAACATTCCACGGGGCCAATTTACTAGGATAAGACGCAACTGTACCAACTTGGATGCATATTATTCCCAGGCTACGGTCTTGAAAGAAAGATTTATGGAAAAGGGTTACAGTAGCTGTAGCCTGATGGAAACAATACAGTCGGTTGCGAGCTCTGATAGGGATACTATGCTACAGGACAATCATAGACCTGTTCAAACTAAAGTCTGCCCATTCGTCACTACCTATAACATACAACATAAAGCTATCAGTGGGTTGATCAAAAGAAATTGGGATATTCTACTTTCTGATCCAATTTTGAGTAACGTCTTGCCCGCACGACCTGAGATTATGTTCAGGAAAGCTGTATCCATTAGACATAATTTAGCACCAAATGTGATAGATCCACCAGCCCGCATTTCCCTGTTTTCTGACATGAAGGGGTTCAGTCCATGTAATAGATGTGTGATCTGCAGATGTGATAATAGTAGGAAACGCAGGATCACTGAGTTTACATCACACACGACAGGCAACACATATGCCATCAAGAATTTTATCTCCTGTTATAGTAGATATGTTGTCTATTTACTTCAGTGCCCCTGTCTAAAACAGTACGTGGGACGCACCACAAGGCGGTTAAGGGACCGCTTGCGAGAGCATGTGGCAAATATCAGAAAAGGGTACAAGGATCATTCCCTGTCAAACCATTACAGAATACATCATAATATGGATCCCACTTCCCTTAAGTTTACTGCTATTGATGTTGTCACTCCCCACTGGAGGGGTGTGAACAAAACGCGTGCAGTGTCCCAGGCAGAGACAAGATGGATATACGAGTTGGGTACTTTATACCCTCTGGGACTTAACATCGAAATTGATGTCAACAGTTTTATCGCTAATAGCTAATAATATTACATTGGTATTGGTCTAGGTTTTTTCTTTCCACCCCCCTCCCCCATTATTGGTGATACTTGACTGAGGGAGACTCTTCTATAAATTTCAAAAAATTTTGTATTCATGGTATCTTAACCATTTTTAATGGTTTTTTGGATTAAGGTTACTATTTCCATCTTTAGTGGTCATCACTAGTTTAAATTATCTGAATTGTTCATGTGGGTTTCTTAAAAGATAAACATGAACGTCGGGGTCTTTCGATGTGTAGGGAGTGTATATTTACACTTTTTTGATTTTAAATATGCTGGCAGCATTATGACAATTGTTAACCATTTATAATGGAGGTTATTTGTATCTTTTCCCACGCATTTCTGTATTATATATCTCATATGTGTGAATTTGTAATAGTATCTTTATTGCACATTGAGTTTGCTTAAGAATTCTGAGTGTTGTCATTTCTGTGTTATAAAAACAACATAATTAATATCTAATATTGTAATGTTGCAGCCAGATTCACTGGCGTTTCTGTTTGCATTTTAATTTTTTAGATTATATATAACATGATATTAGTTTATTTATGACCTTTAGTTGAATGGCGCCCGTTAAGCGACTCCTTATGGACGTCAATAACATTAATATGATGACGGTGCTGCACTACATGCACTACTATAGAGTGCTTAAGGTCTGGACTTAATTAGGATCAGCTGTGGTGTGCTGTGGTGGCACAGTATTTCCGCAGCTGAGAGTGCTGTCTGAAATAAGATTTCAGACCTATGACAAAATGGCGCCCGCGGTTCCGCGCATGCGCACTTGTGCCGACCACGGCAAAATGGCGGCGCCGATTCGCGCATGCGCGATTACCGCACAAATGTTATATAGGGAGAGAGGTCTGTCATGCTTCTGTTGGCCTCCCCTCTGATGATGTGCTGGAGCACGAAAGGCCTTAGGAGGAGCCAGCAGAGCGTGACATCTAGCCGCCTGGAGCCACGAGGAGGCCCGGCGGCCATTTTACTTTTGGGTCAGTTACACTTCAGTTTTTTTCATGTTTGACTGTCACAGTGTTTCTGTCTTGCTTTTATGATACTTATTTTTGAATAAATACATTTTACTTACTACACTATGAGAGATTTTTTGGCTCCCATCTGGAGCTAACATATTTCAGGAATTACCTATCTTCACCACCGGAGGGAGTTCCTCACTCATTAGTCATCCAATTTCTAAAGGGATTCCTGGATTTGAAATTGTCCATTACACAGAGATCACTTGTTCCTGGATGGCTATCCACCGTCTCCAGATGATGAAGGTTTCCTAAAGGTCATGCTACATATGCGCTTTTCCATAGCGCGTCCGGTGAGTGCGCATTTTTACCGTTGGATCCTGGTTCTTTTATCTTTTATGCAAGATCCTGCGTTCATTTTATTTCATTTTATTTGGACATTATTTATCATTTGGTTTATTTGATGCACTGATCTTTTGCTTATACATCATATTGTGTTTTAGATCATCTGAGACATATTCATATTCATTAGCGCCACACTCCTATATTTATCTTTGTCTTTATAATCCTGTGTTAAGGACCAAGTAGATAAAGGAGCTGGAGGCCCTCTTGAAAGCTGTCTCTTCTTGGTAGGCCACAGCATGCAGCCTATGATTGCTTTTATGACAGTTTGCCAGACAATTGCTACCTGGACTAAGCACATTGACAAGAATCCCAGTTCCATCCTAATGGATGCCTCAGCTCACAGTTAATTAGTCTTTTAACCTATGGCCTTGCAATACTGCATGAACAGCATAGTAGAAGCACACTTTTTGTTAAAGCGGAACTAAAGTCTTTTATCCTTTACAGCCAAGGAAGCTGTCATCTTAGCCTCCTTTTGATCTGCAGTTGGCATGATGCTGCATGTTTGATCATTTATAACACCAGCTATTTGATGGCTTAACAGGTTAGTTGAGAGCACAAGCAATTTTGATATATCTTGAATGTAACTGTTTTGAGAAACCATTATCCATGGGTTTAGTTCTGCTTTAAATCTCCAGGATGAGCCTTCTTTTCATCCACATGCCTCAGTGTTCAGTGTTTCATTGTGAAAGGCTCCATTTGGAGTTTTGCACTTTGCCTACTCCTGCTTTATGCTGTTTAGCTCATCCCATTTTCCATCATGGCAGGTAGATCGGTTTGCGGCTTTCCAGTAGTTCTTGTCTCAAGGGGTCATTAGACTTGTACTAGCAAAATAATGCTTTCAGTGTTTTTATTTGAACCTTTTTTGGTCCCCAAAACAGAAAAGTCAGACCCATTCTGGATATGACGACTCAATATGTTCCTACAGGTTCAAAAGTTCCCCGAGTAAACTGCTAGGTCAGTTGTTGCTTCCTTCTGCAGATTTTCTGGCCTCAATAGACATCAGAGATATTTACTTAAGCATTCCAATATTTCTGTCTCATTAGTGTTATTTATGCTTTCTAGTGAGTGATTTTCATTACCAGTTTGTTATCCTTCCCCTTGGTCTGTGCACAGCACCCTGAATTTTCAGCAAGGTGCTTGCCCCAGTTTTTGGCTCTGTTCTGTGCCCAGGGTATTTGTGTTCTTGGATATCTATCTTATCTCCTGTTAATGAACCAATCCTCCCTGTTCCTGTAACCCGCAACTTACACAATGCAGACACTGTAGAGCTTCAACTGGATCCTCAATCTAAGCAACTCATCAGTTGACCCATCCCACATATTAGAGTACCTGGCTTGACAATAGACACTGCCCTGCCCAGAATCTTCTTGTCATGCTTAGGGGAAGCCTTCGCTTTGTTCCTGCATGAGGTTCTTGGGTCTGAAGATTGCCTCCTTAGAGGTTGTGTCATTTATCCAGTTTCACTCCACACCATTGCAGCTCAACATTCTGGCAGAGTGTGACCAACAGTGACCTTCCTATATGCCTGATCCCCAAGGCCAGAATCTCCATAGAGTGGTGGATTTCCAAACCAGCGCTGGAGTTAGAAAAGCCCTCCCTTTGAAAGCTGCAGGGGTCTTGCAGCCTCTTGCTCCACCATTGCTGGAGGAACAAGCAAGATATCATAAGGGTTATAGTGTGAAGGATTGGGTTCTTCCCTTTCCTGTTAAGACACTGATCTGTTAGCGCTTCATGGGTTTTTCAGCATCAGTCATCTATTTCTTCACGTTTGCAAGGCTACCACCTGGGCTTCTGATAACACGTTTAAGTTCTACTAAATGGAGATTCAGGTCTCTTATGATGCCAGCTTCAAGTGTAAGTTGCTACAGGCTCCTGTTTGCCCATCAAGCCTTTTTGAACCATTTTGTTTATTATAGGCCTTTTGGCATTTTTGCTATGCTGTCTGACTCTTGTTGGACTACTTTTGGAATCCTCAGTGTAATGATTACAGAGCCTTTGTCCTGTACTGGTCAACAAGGAAGATAAGATTTTTGACTTGCCAGTCAAATCTGTTTCTTGGAGTACAGTACAGGACATCTCTCCCTTACAGTGCCTTGAAAAGGTATTCATACCCCTTGAACTTTTCCACATTTTGTCATGTTCCAACAAAAAATGTATATGTATTTTATTGGGATTTTATGTGATAGACCAACACAAAGTGGCACATAATTGTGAAGTGGAAGGAAAATGTTAAATGGTTTTCTAAATTTTTTACAAATATTTGAAAGTGTAGAGTGCATTTGTATTCTGCCCCCCGAAACAATACTTTGTAGAACTACCTTTCACCGCAATTAGAGCTGCAAGCCTTTTTGGGTGTCTTTACCAGCTTTGCACATGTAGAGTGAATTTTTTGCCCATTCTTCTTTGCAAAATAGCTCAAGCTCTGTCAGATTGGATAGAGAGCGTCTGTGAATAGCAGTTTTCAAGTCTTGCCACGGATTCTCAATTGGGTTTAGGTCTGGACTGGGCCATTCTAACACGATTATGCTTTGCTCTACATCATTCCATTGTAGCTCTAGCTGTTTGTTTAGGGTCATTGTCCTGCTGAAGATGAACCCCACCACATCCCAGTCTCAAGTCTTTTGCAGACTGTAACAGGTGGATGGCCATGTCTTGGTAGGTTTGTAGTTGTGCCATACTCTTTCCATTTTTGGATGATGGATTGAACAGTGCTCGGTGAGATATTCAAAGCTTGGGATATTTTTTATAACCTAATCCTGCTTTAAACTTCTCCACAACTTTATCCATGACCTGTCTGATGTGTTCCTTGGCCTTCATGATGCGGTTTGTTCACTAATGTTCTCTAACAAACCTCTGGGGGCTTCACAGAACAGCTGTATTTATACTGAGATTAAATTACACACAGGTGGACTCTAGTTACTAATTGGGTGACTTCTGAAGACAATTGGTTCCACTAGATTTTAGTTAGGGGTATTAGAGTAAAGGGGGCTGAATGCAAATGCACTCCACACTTTTCAGATATTTATTTGTAAAAAATTTTGAAAACCATTTATCAGTTAACTTCCACTTGTAAATTCTGTGCCACTTTGTGTTGGTCTATCACATTAAATCCCAATAAAATATATTTACGTTTTTGGTTGTACCATGACAAAATGTGGAAAATTTCAAGGGGTATGAATACTTTTTTAAGGCGCTGTATATTCTTCTGATCTCCATATTGCTCCCCTATATTCTTCTAATCTCCATATGGCTTGCAAAGCTGAGACTAGCTGGCAGTGCACGGATGCGCTATACAGGGGTATTTTCCCTGTAGCCTTCCAATCACAGGTAGTGTATGTTACCTAGGTGTAATGAATTGCAAAGCCAGTTTTCTGTTATGTACCCCTTCTTTTTCTTTTTTCTTTTTTTTTTTATTAATTCATGAGAAATACATTTTTATCAAAATTAATGTAAAAAAGATTGTGTTTTCACTGGAAGCCGAACCACACTTTTGTATGCTGCAATCTCTCTAGTTGTTACATTTCAATAAGATAACATAAAGATGCACTATTTTTTTTTCTTTTAATTCTACAGTATTTCTAATGCTTTTTTCCCCATTAGGCTCTCAAGAATGTTTTGTTGAATCAATTGTGGAGGACAAGTCATCTATTTCTACAAGAGGAGTTGCAGAGTTAAATACGGAACTTTATGTCCCACCTGTATTCTCTGAGACAAACAATGTCTATTCTGAGAAAATACCTATTATATCTAACAGTCTTGTTTCAACTGAGAAAAAGAAACGTGGCACAGGCGATATGTCCACAGAGATAAATATTGCTAACATCAGCATTAATGTGCCTTCTAAAGCTATGTTTTCAGATATACCTACAACTGAAATGATGGCGGAAAATGCTAATTACTCTGCAACAACTAGTAATATATGGAAATCTGTAATGATGGTAAAAGATGTTGAGCACCCTGATGCAAATCAAACCATGGCCAAATCTTTACCTGTGGGGGAGGATGACAATACATTTGAATCAGATAAAAAGATAAATACATCTTTATCTGCTTTGAAAAATATCAGCCATTTTGTATCAAAACAAGATCAAGATAAAGACAAATCTGTACTGATGGTGGAAGATTCTGAACACGCTGAAGAAAACAGCAGCACAGAGAACTCTATTTTAACAGTGGGGGATGCTAGGCCTTTCCAGTTACATCAAAGCCTTTCAAAATCCTTTCTCCTAGATAAAGATGATAGAACTATTACACCATATTGGGAAATGCAGGAATCTGAACAGATAGAGGCAAAAGAGAGAGATCCCTTTGATTTAAATGTCAATAAAGATGTTGAAATGTTGGAAACTGCAGATAGTGCAGAATATAAACCCCTACAGACTGTTTTAGCTGAAACTGAAGGGGAACATGAAGTGGATAGGCTGTCTGGCAAGATACAGAATTCAAAATGTAATGAAGAAGATGGTAACCAATATACAAAATCCTTAAATGTCTCAAGACGGGAAGATTATTCTGAATCTTTTGAAGTCCACAATAGTGAACATTTACTTCAGGCAGAAAGCACCATGGAAGGTGGTGAGTCACATCATAGTACAAAATTAGTTCAAGAGAATGTTACCTCAACATTTCATATTCCTGTTATCTCTGCTGTATCATGTACATCTGCAAAATGTATCCTTTCTCTTTTTATTACTTCCTACATGTGAAATACCTAATGTTTGCGCCAGTCCCACTGCCTTCCTATTTCAAACTGACCATGCTAGGTGTGGAAGCACAGCCTACCTGTCCTACAGTGGCCAAGACTTGTACAGACACTCCCCCTCCTCCCCGTGCATGGCCATTCTTTGAGAAGACACACACACACACACAAACACACACACACACACACACACTTTGTATTTCATTTCTATTTTAAATTGAATGGGCTGTTTTACAGAGTAAGCCATGGTTCACAAATGAAGTCACATCTAAGGTATTTCTATGGCACGGTCTTAAGCAGTGCGATTTCAAAAATAGTTCCTGCACGATTTAAATTGCACTACTTCCAGTGAAGTAGTGCGATTTGAAAGTCACATTCAGTGTGAACCAGGCCTGAGGGTTCACATGTACTTTAATGCACTGAGTTTGTATGATTTTTTGATAAATTAAAGTGCACCCGTGCCCAGATTATAGGTTCAATTCACAAAGATGGATGATTTATTATAACACCACTACTCATTTTATCCCATGGTATTTGTTAATTTCACGAACATAAGTGTCATGATGCATGATCCCTATTTTTCCATATGACCTTAAACAAGCTGTTGAAAGCGCTTTTTTTAAATCTTTTTTTTTTTTATCCCATGAACGGTTTCTTTCTGTCTTGCGAGCCTGCGTGCTTCGCTGGATTGGTAAGTAAAAACACAATAAGGGCCTCCTGCGCTACTAAATAATACAAATGATAATTAAGAGGAGAGGGCTGCTAACACCCAACCATATACCAAATGGATAAGTGCAAATTATAAAAAGTATGGTACGGTGCTACTCTAAATATTGCCTTGACTTATAGCAGAAAAACAAATATAATAATACAAAACGTATTAAAACCCAGTATGACTCATCCCAAATATATCTTAACCACTTGCCCTCCTGAGGATTTACCCCCCTTAATGACCATCCTATTTTTGCTACTCGGCGCTGCACTAATTCAACTGATAATTGCGCGGTTATGCAACGCTGCACCCAAACAAAATTTACGTCCTTTTTTTCACACAAATAGAGCTTTCTTTCGGTGGTATTTGATCACCTGTGCACTTTTTATTTTATGCAATAAACAAAAAAATTTTGAAGAAAAACAATATTTTTTACTTTCAGCTATAAAAAATATATAGTAAACTCAAAATTAGTTATAAATTTAGGCCAAAATGTATTCTGCTACATGTTTTTGGTAAAAAAATCCCAATAACTGTATATTGATTGCTTTTTGTGAAAGTTATAACGTCTACAAACTATAGTATAGATACTGCAATTTACGCCATTTTTTTGCTATACAGCGCTGCGCTAGTTTAACGGACAATTGCGTGGTCATGCAATACAGTACATAAATTTAAATTTATGTCCTTTTTTTCATACAAATAGAGCTTTCTTTCGGTGGTATTTGATCGCCTGTGCGTTTTTATTTTTTGCGCTATAAAAAAAAGGCTGACTATTTTGAGAAAAAAAACAATATTTTGTATTTTTTGCTATAAATCATGTCCAGCAAAAATAAATTTAAAAATCAAATTTCGTCATAAATTTCAGCCAAAATGCATTCTGCGACATGTCTTTGCTAAAACAAAACCCAATACGTGTAAATTAATTGGTTCACGTGAAAGTTATAGCGTTTACAATTGGCGGGAAAGAGACTCTGATTTTTAATTTTTTTTTATACTATTAATGGCAGCGATCAGTGACTTATGGCGGCGATCAGTTACTTATGGCGGCGATCAGCGACTTATGGCAGGACTGCGGCGGACATCCTGACACTGGGGGGAACTGACTTAGGGTCACTGACATCCCCAGTGACACCAATACAGTGATCAGTGCAAAAAAAAAAACACTGACACTGTACTAATGGCACTGGGGAGGAAGGGATTAACTTTTTTTTTGCACTGAAAGGGTTAACTGTGAGGGGTGTGTTTTACTAGGGGGCGGGGGTGTGTACTGCAGGGAGACATGCTGATGGGGACAGAGAAACTTTTCTCCTGGTCAGCTTGTCGGGAACTGACAGAAAGCAGAGCTACTGCAGCCCTGCTCTCTGTCACTGATTGCCGCTAATCGCCGGGACACAGCTGATAATAACCGGCTGTGACCCGGCGACTGACATCCGCGGCTGAGATCGGCGGTGAAGGTAGGACGGCGGCGCGCCTCGCGCGCACCCCCTACCTGTTTTGAAACAGCACATTTTAAAACGTGCTTTTGCCCAGCCGTGCCGCCCTGCCACCATTTTTATACAGTGGCTGGGCGGCTAGTGGTTAATGGTGACTAATCCATTATCCTCAGTGCATACAGTGGATAAATATGCCACTCACCAATCATGAAGTGAACTGATCCACTAGGGCAGTGGTTCTCAACCTTCCTAATGCCTCGACCCTTTAATACAGTTCCTCATGTTGTGGTGACCCCCGACCATAAAATTATTTTCGTTGCTACTTCCTAACTGTAATTTTGCTACTATTATGAATCGTAATGTAAATATCTGATATGTAGGATGTATTTTCAACAGTTCTTTCTGTAATTGTACAAGAACATTTTTGTGCCTGTCCCTTTGGATATTTTTACATGAACTGTCATGATCAGCCCTCAACAGCGGAGTACTAATGATCAGATAATTATCAGAAAGCGTTTTTCGTCCAATTTTCTCATCGTGTGAACAAGGCATGAGAAACAATCTTCCAGCAATGCAAACGGTGGTCATACACGCTTCAATAAATAATTGATTTCCTTTCCGATCAATCTCTCCCGATAAGAATAATCAATATATAACCAATAACTAGGGATGCACCGTAATTTCGGTGGCCAAAACGTTTCATCTGAAAACACCCCTGTTTTCACTATGCAATCTCATAAATTGATGGAAATATGGTACAATTGATGGAAAAAGCATCTCAGTGCGGCCAATTGATGCAAAACGGTCGATCATTCTGCTCCCTGGTCAATCGACTGAAGGAATTTGATGAGAACGGAAGTTAATCTGATTGCCGATTGGATCTGATAGTAAAATTGAAGTGTGTATGGCCAGTATTCCAAGCCGTCTGTCCTGAGGCTCCTTGTATGATCCCGGAAAGTTTGGGATTGCTGGTCGCTGTGTACTTCCCTCTAGCAGGCTGTGTGCCCCGGTGCCAGCCCTCGTACAAGTGCTGAGGAGAAGCCTCCGTGGGAGGTGAGCGACTGTAGGGCACACGCTCTGCGGGTAACCAGATCCCACCTCCCCGAAGACAAAGGGGGGCCCGGCTCACATCTATCCAGCTTTTGTGAGCAGCTGCCCACCCGGGGAAACATGCAGCAGGTGCAAGGGCAAGCAATGGGCGGAAGCGGGGCACCTCAGACCCGTCCCTTGCAGGGGAGGAGCCTCCAGCCTGGCCGGCCGCTCATAACGCACAGGGAAGAGGGAGCGGGCCAGTCAGTGTGCTGGTGTTTGTTCAGCGTGAGAGGCTCGCAGCAACCCGGGAGTGCGGGACACCCTGCCGAGCCCCTCCGGCCGCTCTCACCACTACTTCTACTACTTAGCGATGAAGATGCAGGTGTTAATACTATTTTATATGGCTACATGTATACTATTTATTCAAATATATATGCACATACTTATTAAACTAAAAATCCATAGAGACCATATAACCATATGTCTTCTATGCAGGACCTCAATAACATGGCCGCCGGAGGTCCGCCTTTCTTTCTTTGATAGACTGACTCCCTATATAAAGCCACATGTCACCACCGTGCTGCTTCTTCTATTAACCTCTGTAGGGGATATCACCGCTGTGGACGGATATCATCCTCGAAGGGGGGACCAAACCGTGGAAGGTCACTTTGGTCTCTTAACAGGCGTTTTGGCCCTTTTGGGAGGGAGGTGAGAGGGCAATTCAGCCGTTGATGGATTATTTCCTATTGGTTGTCATGCATATTCACTTTATTACCTGCACTTTCTGAAGACGTTGGAATATTTGGTGTTTACGCACCTTTGAACTTTTTTTCTTTGGACTTTTTAAAAAAAAGTTTTTCTGGTTAATCATTTCTGGTGATATATTTTTATTATGTATATTTATTTTTTAGCATATTTTTGTTGTTCGGTTACTGCAGTTATCACTACTGTGTGATAATTAATCCCATATTTATCGATTCATGGAGTTTTTCATCTATTTTTCACTTTTATTTGGCACATTTATAGCCTTTGTGGTCCCCAGTATTGTCAGAGTGATAATTGATCCCACATTTAGGGATTCACCATTTTTTATGTTTTTAATATCTTTCACTTTATTGTAGTCCCATCAGGACTTTTTTTCTTTCACTGATGTTTATTTTCAACATTTATTCACTTTTCTGTCTCACTATGAATCCCCTAGTGGATCAGTTCACGTCATGACTGGTGAGTGAGTGGCATATTTATCCACAGTATGCACGAAGGATAATGATTAGTCACCATTAAGATATCGTTTTGTATTATTATATTTGTTTTTTTGCTCACAGCAATATTTAGGGTAGCACTGCACCATACTTTTTATAATTTGGTTTGGTAAGTAGTTGCCCCCTCTTTTCCATGAGGTTTGGGGTGCAGGTACTCCCTGGGGTGGTTGGTCCTGCAGGCTTGCCTCCTACCACCACCCCCCCTTCTGGCAGCAACTTACTGGGGGCACCTTGCGTGAGAGCCTTGCCAACCACAGTGGAGGATACTGGTTCAGTTCAGCTGGTCATTAATGCGGATGCTGCCATGGAGGTTTGCTGTGTCCCCTCCTACCTGATCCCCCTCAGACTGTTTCTCTGTCCTGCTGCCGGATCCTCGGGCTCCCCTGGTATACCCCTGGCTGGGGGGGGCTAGTACTGCTGTGGTGGTGTGTGGCCTGTGGTGTTTATCCTTTTGACAGTGGTCCCGGAAGCGCTCTCTGTGGCTATCATTTGTCTTGTTCAGCTGGCAGCCATGTTCCCAGAGCGGTGGCCGCCATTCTCCCTGTGGTTTAGAGACATGGCTCTACTTGCCATGCTCGGTGGCCATTTTCCCTGGGACCAGATATCTTTACAGGCTATGTAAGCTGTCTGGGGGAGGTCCTGAGTGGCCCACAGCGACGACGCTGTCCTTCATACACAAAGTCAGAGTGCGTGTGGGGACGGTCCTTGGCACTGAGCAATGTGTTACACAGTGGTAGCGGCATGTAGCTGACCCCATGCAGCCTCTAGTGGTTGGTAGGAAGTCCTCCCTGAGGTTCTCTCCCTCTAACTATCTGCTGGGCAGCTTGGAGGTGGTCTCTTTAAAGCCTAGTACCTTGGGGGTCCCTAGTTGTGGCAGCCCTTGACACAGCTCCACTTCTCTCTAAACATTCTGTTTTGGCGGTGGTGCTGCGACTGGTCCTTTGGCACGTGTTGTTCGGCTGACCAAACTTCCAAGAAGGCCCTGGCGGACTTGCCCTTTTAGAGAGATCGGCTTTTTGGAGCTACACTGGATGATATTGCCAAGAACCTTATGGGTGGCAAGAATACCCTCCTCTCTCGGACCAAGAAGGGAAAGGAACTGTGTAGGAAAACTGCAGTGACCTTTATGGCACATAAGTGGATTTTTTCATTCCCCTGGATCCTTCTCCAAGCCCTTCAAGTTCTCACGGGTGGTGCCAAGTCCCCTTGCCCCAGAAACCCTCCAAGCCTGCAGATAAGTCCTCCTCAGTATGGAGGTTTGCCCCCACCCATTTACAGGGTGAGGGGGGTCACCTTTACTGGTTTCCAGGCCTGTGGTGTCACCTCGTTCTTGACAAGTGGGTCTGCAAAATCACTCTCTGTGGCTAGAAAATAGAATTGTATTCCTTTCTGCCGTACAGGTATTTTTCTCTACAATTTGCGGCTCCTGCCAGCTCATCTATGGGCTCTGTACGGGGCCGTGCAGGATCTGCTCCTTCAAGGAGTGATTGTCCTGGTGCCTGCATCAGAGCCATTCTGAGGATTTTACTCCAACCTGTTCACAGTTCCAGAGACGGATGGGGTTCACCCGATCCTGGACCTCAAGGTTCCTTGAATCCATTCACTTGGTTGTGGCCTCCCTTCTTCAAGGGGATTTTCTGGCCGCCATAGACATCAAGGACACTTACCTGCCCATTCCCATCTGCGAGGGACATAGGCGTTTACGCTTTGCTGTTGGGGACATGCATTATCACTTTTTAGCACTGCCCTTTTCCTGGCATTCGCTCCCCTATTGTTTACCAAGGTTTTGGCCCTGGCCCTGAACTTGCTGAGACAACAAGGGATTGCTGTGATTGTTTACCTAGATTTCTTGTTCTGCAGGACGAGATTAACTCGTCCCTGCTGGAGAGTGTGGAAATCACCATGTGTTCCCTACAGGACTTAGGGTGGATCCTTGAACCTGAAGTCTGTGTTGACCCCATCCAAGCACTTGGAGTACCTGCGGCTGATCCTTGTTTCGGAGCTCACCAAGGTGTTCCTCCCATTGGATAAACTGTTGAAGCTCTGAACAGCCATCTGGCAGCTCTTGGCTTACAAGCAGCCCTCCCTGTGTTTTTGTGATCTGATGGTGTCTACATTCAAAGCTGTTCCATATGCCCAGTTCCATAGGAGAACACTGTAGAAGGAAATCATTTCCAACTGGAATGGGTCTTCTGCTTCCTTGGACATTCGGATTCATCTGGAGGAGTCAACGAGGGCCCCTCTCTTCTCTGGTGGCTGAGGTCTCTGGATTTACGGGATGAAAAGCCCTTCCTTCTCATTCACTGGACTGTGGGCACAAAGGATGCCAGCCTGTCAGGCTGGGGAGAATTCCTGGGATTGGATTCAGCTCAGGCTTGTTGGACTCTGGAGGAAGCTCGACTGCCCATTGATGTCCTGGAGCTCGGGCAATCAGGTTGTCACTGACACATTAAATGGATTGCCTAAAGGGTCTGCTAATCGGGATCCAGTCAGACAACCCCACCATGGTGGCGTATGTCAGTCATCAGGGAGGCACGAGAAGTGCAGCAGTAGCACTGGAGGCGTCTCATATTCTGCGATGGCCAGAAATGTTTGTTCAGGCTCTGTCCGCCATTCACGTTCCAGGTCTCGAAAACTGGCAAGCATCAGATGCTGGGTCAGGGTAAGTGGGCCCTACACCCGGGGTGTTCCATCAGATCTGTCTGCACTGGGTGATGCCAGACGTGGATCTTCTGGCATCCCGCCTCAACCAGAAGGTTCCAAGGTTTGAGACAAGATTGTTGGATCCTCTATCGGATGAGAGAGATGTGCTTGTGGCATTCTGGGATCAGTACGATCTCATCTACACCTTTCCGCCCTTCCGACTGATTCTTCATACAGTATGTTGCACAGGATAGAGGCCAAAAGGATCCCGATCATCCTAGTAACTCTGAATTGGCTTTGCCGTCCGTAGTACTCCGATGTGGATCTTCTGTCCTAGAGGCTGGTGTTTCAATAAAAAAAAAAAAAAAACATCTCGAGAAGCGTGTTGGCACAAGTGAGCTGGCTAGTTAGATTGAAAAAAAAAGAGAGAGAAAGCGTACGAGAAGAGGAAGGAGAGGAGGAAAGACACATAAAAAGAGGGAGGAGATAACATCTTCGCACAGTACTATTAAGATTTTCAATTCATCCAACTCTAAATTTTCCGAGACTGAGCTTGGGCTTTTGAGGAAGAGTGTCAACTTTGCCCCTCCCAATTCACCCAACATTTTCGAGCTATTTGTGGATCTCAACAAATTTATCTGTAAGGTCACGGTTAAAAAGATATTTTGTAATGAAGGAGCAATCAGACAATATCCAGATACCCACCCCAAATGACACATTCTCCCCTGATAAGGACCGGTGCATCCTAAGAGTTCTAGAGAATTTATATTCTGAAGGACAGAATTACAATAATTATTATATAATAATAGCAATGACGATGATGACTGCATTGTATCCAGGGTGACTGACAAGAACTTTGGTCTCTCCTCTGCAGGCATTATACACACTATGTTCACACTCAAATCCACATTTTACCCTCATTGGGTAAAAGGGAATCATTCCTACTTTTTATGGTTTTTGGGGACTTCAAGAACATGTGTGCAAAAAAAGATCAAAATAAGAACCCCGATATGTGGGATACCATCTCTGGTCCTTTTATTGACCATCAAAAACAAACATATTATCAGACTAGCAGAGAAGGGTTGGAGGCCTGGTCATCCAGGACAGAGATGCCTACATTTGTGAAGCCTTAAGACTTTTAGGAGACCAGGACACCTACAAAAGCTTTCCTGGAGACCCAATAATACCATACCAAAATGATTTCAAATCCTTATTGAATACTTCCTTATCAGATGGGGTGCTTACCATATAAAAAAACACCCAGTTATGCCCCTTCCTATTAAAAAGATTCGAGCCACATGCTTGCTGTTTTTTCCCATTATACATCGTTAGATATTACATCACTATACACTTCTATTAAACAACATTTTGGTCTTTTGGCCATACAACATTTCTTGTCAAAGGACAAACAGCTCCAACAACACAAGCAGGCCCAATTCGTGTATGATAGCATTGAGTTTACCCTTCGGTTCGCCCACAGCTGTGCCAATTTATTTATGGGCCTTTGGGAACATCAATTCACTTGGTCGAACAGTCCTTTTAGGGCAACCTAGCCCTTTATGCTAGGTACATTGACGACATTCTAATTATTTTATAATTATTCCTTTATGATGGGACAGACACACAATTAGATGGCTTTCTAGATTACTGTAAAAATAATCCATTTGGGATAAGCTTCACACATGTTGCCAGTAAGAGCAACCTGGTCCTTTTGGATCTGGAATTGAGGTCGGAATCCAACAGCACAATTCTTTCCAAAACTCATATTCATATCTACATGCCAAAAGCCATCACCACCCACGTTGGATTAAAAATTTACCTTTTGGGCAGTTTTACAGGTTGAGATGTACCTGCACCCTCAAACAGGATTATACTGTATAGAACAAGGGGCAATCTTTAAAAAGAAATTCAGTGAAAAAGGATATCATAACACCCACATTGAGGAAGCCTTTAATAAATATTTACTCCTATACAATGAAGCACATATAGAAAACAACCCTCACTAGGCCCCGGATCTGTACCCCAAAGAAGGGATGGTGTAAAAAAAAAAAAAAAAGTGCAAGCAAGCTTTTGTACTAGGTTTAACAATAGGGCTTGGGAAATCCAATGGATCTTTGTGAGAAACTGGAACATCTTAAGCAAAGATTTGGTATTGGGGGACTGTTACTCAACAGGCCCAATTTCATCTTTAGGAAACCTCGGGATCTGAGAAGCATGATTGCCCCAAGTAGAATTCAAAAACCCAAGGTAACCCCTACCAACCTATCCAATCAATGGTCTTCCTTATTTGATCAGAAGGGGAGCTACAAATGTGGGATTAAGAACTGTGGCGCATGTCACCTGATGTGGCATCGGAAACATGAGGTGACTGGGACCGATGGCAGAGTACACTGTATTCAACAATTCATCAACTGTTGCACCCCATATGTGGTGTATGGTGTACTCTGCCCTTGTGGTTTACTGTATGTGGATCGTACCACACATATATATTTATCCATCTATCCATTCAGTCGTATCTGACCCTTGGTGATTGCATAGACCGTCACTCGTAAGCGACTTTTTCCATGAATTCTCTTAGCAATTATTTTACAGGGTAGGTTGCCAGGTCTTTCCCCAACCCCTACCATGCAGTAGATTCCGCATGGCCAAGGATGACACTAGGACAATTTAGACAGGAGCCAATTAACCTACCAGCATGTCTTTGGAGTACCCGGAGGAAACCCACGCAAGCACAGGGAGAACATGCAAACTCCACATATATATATATATATATATATATATATATATATATATATATATATATATATATATATATATATATATATACACAGTTGCAAGAAAAAGTATGTGAACCCCTTGGGATTACGTGCAGATTTGCATGAATTGGGCATAAAATGTGCTCTGAATGTCATCTAAGTCACAACAATAGAAGAACACAGTCTGCTGAACATAATACTACACAAACATTAGATGTTGCCATGGTTTAATTGCACATAACATGTAAACATTCACAGTGCAGTGAGGAAAAAGTATGTGAGGCCCTAGCTTAATGACTTCTCCCAGAAGCTAATTGGAGCCAGGAGTGAGCCAACCTTGACTCCAATCAGTGTGATGATATTGGATGTGTTGCTGACAGCTGTCCTGCCCTTAAAAAACACACACCTGTTTTGGGTTTACTGGTTTCAAGAAGCACTGTCTGATGTGAACCATGCCTCGCAGAAAAGAGCTCTCAGAAGACCTACGATCAAGAATTGTTGACTTGCATGAAGCTGGAAAGGGTTACAAAAGTATCTCCAAAAGCCTTGATGTTCATGTGTCCACGGTAAGACAGACTGTCTACAAATGGAGAAAGTTTAGCACTGTTGCTACTCTCCCTAGGCGTGGTTGTCCTGTAAAAATGACTGCAAGAGCACAGCGCAGAATGCTGCATGAGGTAAAGAAGAATCCCAGAGTGTCGGCTAAAGACCTACAGAAATCTCTGGCACATGCTAACATTTTTGTTGACACATCTACAATAAGGAAAACATTAAACAAGAATGGAGTACATGGGAGGACACCACGGAGGAAGCCATTGCTGTCCAAAAAGAATATTGCAGCACGTTTGAAGTTTGCAAAAGAGCACCTGGATATTCCACAGCACTACTGGCAAAATATACCGTGGACAGATGAAACCAAGATTGAGTGGTTTGGGAAGAACACACAACACTATGTGTGGAGAAAAAAAGGCACAGCACACCAACATCAAAACCTCATCCCCACTGTAAAACATGGCGGAGGGAGCATCATGGTTTGGGGCTGCTTTGCTGCCTCAGGGCCTGGACGGAATGTTGTCATTGATGGGAAAATGAATTCCAGAGTTTATCAAGACATTTTGCAGGAAAACGTATGACCATCTGTCCGCCAACTGAAGCTCCGCAGAGGATGGGTGATGCAACAGGACAATGACCCAAAGCATACAAGTCATTCAACAAAACAATGGCTGCAACAGCACAGAATACGCCTTCTGGAGTGGCCCAGTCAGAGTCCTGACCTCAACCCGATTGAAATGCTGTGGCATGACCTTAAGAGAGCGATTCACACCAGACATCCCAAGAATATTGCTACACTGAAACAGTTTTGTGAAGAGGAGTGGTCCAAAATTACTCCAGATCGTTGTACAGGTCTGATCTGCAACTACAGGAAACATTTGGTTGAGGTTATTGCTGCCAAAGGAGGGTCAACCGGTTATTAAGTTCAAAGGTTCACATACTTTTTCCTCCCTGCACTGTGAATGTTTACATGTTATGTGCAATTAAACCATGGCAACATCTAATGTTTGTGTAGTATTATGTTCAGCAGACTGTGTTCTATTGTTGTGACTTAGATGACGTTCAGAGCACATTTTATGCCCAATTCATGCAAAACTCCACGTAATCCCAAGGGGTTCACATAGTTTTTCTTGCAACTGTGTATATGTATATATATATATATATATATATATATGTGTATATATATATATATTTTTTTTTCAATTTATCTATATTTTTTAAAAAAGTTTTATTATACAGTCAGGTCCATAAATATTGGGACATCGACACAATTCTAACATTTCTAACATTTTTGGCTCTATATACCACCACAATGGATTTGAAATGAAACGATCAAGATTTGCTTTAACTGCAGACTATCAGCTTTAATTTGAGAATATTTACATCCAAATCAGGTGAACGGTGTAGGAATTACAACAGTTTGCATATGTGCCTCCCACTTGTTAAGGGACCAAAAGTAATGGGACAGAATAATAATCGTAAATCAAACTTTTTAATACTTGGTTGCAAATCCTTTGCAGTCAATTACAGCCTGAAGTCTGGAACGCATAGACATCACCAGAAGCTGGGTTTCATCCCTGGTGATTCTCTGCCAGGCCTCTACTGCAACTGTCTTCAGTTCCTGCTTGTTCTTGGTTTTCCCTTCAGTTTTGTCTTCAGCAAGTGAAATGCATGCTCAATCGGATTCAGGTCAGGTGATTGACTTGGCCATTGCATAACATTCCACTTCTTTCCCTTAAAAAAATTCTTTGGTTGCTTTTGCAGTATGCTTTGGGTCATTGTCCATCTGCACTGTGAAGCATCGTCCAATGAGTTCTGAAGCATTTGGCTGAATATGAGCAGATAATATTACCTGAAACACTTCAGAATTCATCCTGCTACTTTTGTCAGCAGTCACATCATCAATAAATACAAGAGAACCAGTTCCATTGGCAGCCATACATGCCCACGCCATGACACTGCCACCTTGCTTCACTGATGAGGTGGTATGCTTAGGATCATGAGCAGTTCCTTTCCTTCTCCATACTCTTCTCTTCCCATCACTCTGGTACAAGTTGATCTTGGTCTCATCTGTCCATAGGATGTTGTTCCAGAACTGTGAATGCTTTTTTAGATGTCGTTTGGCAAACTCTTTTCTGGCCTTCCTGTTTTTGAGGCTCACCAATGGTTTACATCTTGTGGTGAACCCTCTGTATTCACTCTGGTGAAGTCTTCTCTTGATTGTTGACTTTGACACACATACACCTACCTCCTGGAGAGTGTTCTTGATCTGGCCAACTGTTGTGAAGGGTGTTTTCTTCACCAGGGAAAGAATTCTTTGCTCATCCACCACAGTTTTCCGTGGTCTTCCGGGTCTTTTGGTGTTGCTGAGCTCACCGGTGCGTTCCTTTTTAAAACATTAGGCCACGCCTAATGTTTTTGCTATCTCTTTGATGGGTTTGTTTTTGTTTTTCAGCCTAATGATGGCTTGCTTCACTGATAGTGACAGCTCTTTGGATCTCATCTTGAGAGTTGACAGCAACAGATTCCAAATGCAAATCGCACACTTGAAATGAACTCTGGACCTTTTACCTGCTCATTGTAATTGGGATAATGAGGGAATAACTCACACCTGGCCATGGAACAGCTGGGAAGCCAATTGTCCCATTACTTTTGGTCCCTTAAAAAGTGGGAGGCACATATGCAAACTGTTGTAATTCCTACACCGTTCACCTGATTTGTATGTAAATACCTCAAATTAAAGCTGACAGTCTGCAGTTAAAGCACATCTTGTTAGTTTCATTTCAAATCCATTGTGGTGGTGTATAGAGCCAAACATTTGGAATTGTGTCGATGTCACAATATTTATGGACCTGACTGTATATTTATTGTTTATATACAGTTGTGCTCAAAAGTTTGCATACCCTGACAGAAATTGTGAAATGTTGGCATTGATATTGAAAATACAACTGATCATGCCAAAAAATGCTCTTTTATTGAAGGATGATGATCATATTAAGCCACTTATTATCAAATAGTTGTTTGGTTCCTTTTTAAATCATAATGATAACAGAAATCACCCAAATGGCCATGATCAAAAGTTTACATACCCTGGAATGTTTGGCTTTGGTACAGACACACAAGATGACACATGGGTTAAAATTCCAATTAGAGGTTAATGTCCCACATCTGTGGCTTTTTAAATAGCAATTAGTGTAAATAGTCAATGAGTTTGTTAGCTCTTACATGGAAGCACTGACTAGGCTAGATACTGAGCCATGGGGATTTAGAAAAGAATTGTCAAAAGTCCTGCGTAACAAGGTAATGGAACCTTATAAAGATGGTAAAGGACATGTTGGCATGTTTCCCTGAGTTCTTCATTAGTTTGTTTGCCCATCCCCCCATTATGGCACTGCTTGAGGACATCCCTGTTTGGTCATGGATAAAGAAGTGAAACTGTGTCTCTCAATTAACATGAATGAAGACAAAACAGGATTATTTGTTAGTCCCTGTAAAATCCCTTTCTCTGAGTTCATTGACAGACACAACACCCACCCCCTCTATTGAGCCTTTCCTTTGACACTGCTGGAGCCCAATGGCAGAGAGGGGGTCCATAGAAGATGCCGAGTTTTTTTTCTGCTTAGTGTCCTACTCCTGTAGGTGGGGCTATAAAACCCTGTTTGAACCTGGATAAAGAAGAAAAGCTGTTTCTGTCAATTAACTAAGAGAAAGGGATTTTATGGTGAGTAACAGAAAATCCCGTTATTTCAAACAGCAGTACCAGCACTACTATATAAATGTTAAAAGATATAACTCTCACTTTATTCAAAATAGTAGTAAAGCACAGAGAAACATAAACACTTAAGCTAGCCATACCTGGATCGAAATTCAGCCAATTCATCATGAGCCGGCCAAATTTCTATCCATGTATGGGCTCCCTGGTTGTACTCGGGTCTATCTATCAATCCACTTGTGTACAGTCAGCCCATCAAGTTTTTCCTGAAGAATTAGTGCCACCGGCTATAGATTTAAAGACTAATCATTGTGTACTGCTAGCAGGGAAGGCTGGCCGCTGGCAGAAAACAGTAGCGCTGCGAGAGGGATTCCCCCTTCAGTACTGACTGTTCTGATGGTCGAATCAAGCAATTCTTTCCTCCACCCATGGGGGTTAAAGAAAGCCAACACATTTCACCAAAGTAAGCTTTCTAAATATTCCCCCTATATCAGATCTCAGATAAGAAGTAAAAAAAAAAAATATTCCTGTGGGGTTCCATCTATAAAAGATCTTGGAAGGTGTTTAAATAAGATAAGGAGTGTTAGTCATAATAGATAAACATAAATAAATTGCCACGCCAAACCATCATTGATTACAAATGTGTCCATATGTAAAGAAAAGGTGTTAGAAAAACAATATCAACATATAGCCCCAAATCAAGTCCAAATAAAGAGAAATGTAGAAAAAAGTCCCAATATTCTGATATATGTGAAATCAAACACTGCGTGCCTTCAAGCAAAACAAGTGCACCACCACCATATATTGGTAGGACTCTTGCCGGAACATATGGACCCTTAAACTAATAAGAGTCATAAATGCATGATTGTAATGGGCTGGAGATGTGTATCCACCATTGCTCTCAAGCAGAGAAAAGATGCTGGACAACCAATATAAACGGAAGGATCCCTTCAAGCTATCACCATCCTATATGTCTCCCCGGTTGTCACGTACCTGATTGGAGACTGAAATGACGAGGTCGGCCTCACTTGTGTCACTAGCCCTGACTCCACTGGAAGTGGAACAGAGGGTGTCTAGGGACCAGGGGGACAAGAGCGCCAGCAGATGTTGTTTGCAGATCATGCAGTTGGAGACTTTGGAAGACTGATGAACCTCTGATTCGGGCACAGTAGTGATATGCAGAGCTGGTATGGTAGGTCGCCAGGTGTGCACCAAAGCAAGGCAGGAAGCAGGGAAAGGAGACAGGAGCAGTGTCAAAGAAATAGCCAGGGTCATCAACGGGTGGACAGCAACAAGGAAATCACACAGGAACGAGCAGGAAACTGGGAACAGCTGCAGACCAGTCAGCACTCAGCACAGGCACCTTTTAAATAGTCCGTCTGGCACCAACCTTCGCCGTCTATGTGCATGGTCGTGCATTTCTGTGCGCATGCGCACGTCTATTCACCAGCCGTCTCACTGGAATTCCCTTACATTGCCCCCCCCCCCTCCTTAGGGGATGCCTACTAAAGCTTGTTTTTCAGGAGGAAGATGAAGGTAAGCTCGAACTAATCGTGGAGCATGGGCATTAGCGGATGGTTCCCAGGAATTATCCTCTGGACCGTAGCCTTTCCATTTGATGAGGAACTGGGTCTGCCCACCCCTCTTTCTATTCTACAATCCAGGATAGCCTAGACCTCGTATTCTTTATTCCCTTCGATCAGCAGTGGGGCAGGAATCTCCGGATCTCAATTTGGAAATACACTTGGTATAGTTGGTTTTAACAGGGAGATATGGAATACCGGATGAATCTTCATATTCTTGGGTAGTATGAATTTGAAAAAAATTTCACGTTCCCTATATATTCACCCCTGTTCATCCACTTCCCCCTGCTTGAAAAAGGAGTGCACTTCCGCCTTCCACTACCAGTGCATGCTCCGAAATGCGTCGCAGTGCACCCTGGGATCTGACGTCATCACGGCCACGCCGCCGCTACGTTCCAGCGTGCGTTCCATCCGGCTTTGAGGGAGGACGTGCATGAAGGCTGGCCTCACCGCTGTTCCCCCTCCAGCCACCACGCTGTTCCAGCCGAGAGCTGACCTCCCCACATCGCAGAGAGATGACGGCTCTTCACCCGGGTTACCACCCCACCGTTAACTATTGTTAACCACGGTTTTTATGCTTATGATTACTTCACACATATGAGTGTTTCTACATTTAGACTTGAATTAAAAGACTTATTGCACTTAGAGGCGCTTCTCTCCTTTTTCTCATCTACAGAAGTTGCTACAGCTTATTTGGAAGCCTTGCCCTCAGTGCCACACGGAATCCTACGCTCTTCATACAGTAGCCACTAATACCACCATCACCCCATACTACCATTTCCCAGGACTTTGCAGTGTTTGCGCTGTTACAACCCTTCCTCATTTTTTCTGAATCAGTATGAATTTGAAAGCCACAGGGTTAATTTTTCTCTTAATTGTAAATGGTCCCAGGTACCTTGGACTAAGCTTCTTTGAAGGACAGTTCAATTTTAGGTATGTGGTAGCTAACCATACCTTATCTCCTGGTTTCAGATTTAGGTGGCCCTTTCTTTTTCTGTCAAAAAAATTTTTGTTACTTGCTTGAGCCTCTAAAATAGTTTTTGTAGTATTTGGCCATTCCTACTGAGAAAATCCATCCTTTCTTGTACTGCCGGGACAGCGGGTTCCACTGGTATTTTAGGAAGGAAGGGTGATATCCATAGTTGGAGTAAAAAGGGGACTGTTCGGTAGCAGAGTGGATGGAGTTGTATGCAAATTCAGCTAACAGAAGGGGAGACACCCAGTCATCCTGTGAATAAGATGAGAAACATCGTAGGTATTCCAGAGTCTGGTTTGTCCTCTCTGTTTGTCCATTTGTTTGCGGATGATATGCAGAAGAGAAGCAAAGTTCAATCTCTAGTGCCTCACACAAAGCTTTCCAGAACTTAGAAGTGAACTGTACTCCCCGATTGGACATGATATTGTTAGGAACACCATGTAATCTTACTATTTCTCTGATAAAAGCAGAAGCAGTCTCAGCGGCAGAAGGCATCCCTTTCAAGGGAATGAAGTAAGCCATCTTTGACAGACGATCAACCACGACAAAATTTAGTGGTGAACCCTTCAGATGGGGGAAGCTCTACAATAAAATCCAGAGAAATGATACTCCATGGCTTTTTGGGTACTGGCAGAGATTCCAACAGGCCGCAGGTTTTGGCTTTATCAGACTTGTTTCGAAGACATACTGAGCAAGATCTAACATCGTTCTTACAATCCTTCGTTAAGTTTGGCCACCAGAAGGAACGGGAGACAAAATTTGAGGTCTTGTGGATCCTGAAGTGACCCGCTAAAGGATGATCATGACATCTTTTAAGGATGAGAGTTCTGAGTTGTTCTGGCATGTAAATTCATTCCTTGTGAAGGTACAGACCTTCTCTTAGCTGAAGATGCATCTCCAAGGGGGGTGGATGATCATCAACCACTTCCCTTATTTGTGCTACAAGGTCTGTTTGCAGGAGTAAAAGGTTCTTAGCTGGCAGAATCGTGTCAGGTTCGGATGGTACAATTGGGTCATGAAACATGCGTGAGAGTGCATCGGGCTTGCAGTTCTTTGATCCTGGATGGTATGTCAAGTGAAACACAAAGCAGGAGAAGATCAGTGCCCATCTTGCCTGTTGTGGCCTTAGGCGTTTTGCAGTTCTCAAGTACTCTAGGTTCTTGTGATCTGTAAAACTGAGGATAGGATGGGAAGCTTCTTCCAGCAAGTAGAGCCATTCCTCAAGGGCTGCCTTGATGGCTAACAGCTTTCCATCTCCCACGTCATAATTCCTTTCAGAGGAGCTTAACTTTCTAGAGAAGAAGGCAACAGGGTGAAGGAGGGTTTTGAGTCCCTGTCGTTGTGAAAATATAGCTCCAACAGCATTTTCAGAAGAGTCTACTTCAAGGACAAAGGTTAAGGCAGGATCTGGGTGCTTCAGGATAGGAGCAGAGGTGAACAAGGTTTTTAATTGTTCAAAGGCTGCTTGAGCCTCAGGAGGCCACTTGAAAGTAACATGTTGCCTGGTTAACTGTGTTACTGGTGCAATGATACCTGAAAAGTTCTTAATGAATTTTCTGTAAAAATTGGCAAATCCCACAAAACGTTGTACTGCTTTCCTGTCTCTTGGAACGAGCTATTCTAATACGGAGATAACCTTCTGGGGATCCATAGCAATGCTATCGGGGGTGATCACAAGTCCAAGGAACTGAATAGTCTGTTTCTCGAACTCACACTTTTCAGCTTTGGCATAGAGGTGGTGATGGCGTAATCTATCCAGAATCTTCTTTATATGATCCCTGTGTCGATCAATTGGAAAAAACAAGGATGTCATCCAAGTAAACGATAAATCAAGATAGTCCCGAAATATATCGTTCATGAAGTGTTGGAAGGTTGCTGGGGCATTACAGAGGCCAAATGGCATCACTAGGTTTTCGAAATGCCCAAAGCGTGTTCGAAAGGCCGTCTTCCATTCATCCCCTTTGCAAATTCTGACTAAATTGTAAGCGCCTCTCAGATCCAGCTTTGAAAAGACACATGCCCCTCGTAACCTTTGGAACAATTCGGGAATCAGGGGAAAAGGATAGCGATTCTTGACTATTTTATTCAGATCACGGTAATCTACCCATGGTCTGAGGGTATGGTCCTTCTTCTCGACAAAGAAGATGCCAGCTCCCGCTGGTGATGTAGAGGGCCTAATAAACCCTTTTTCCAAGCTTTCATCTATATAACGCCGGAGGACCTCTAATTCCAGTTCGGAGAGGGGGTAAATTCGCCTAAAAGGAATTTCAGCACCGGGCAGAAGTTCAATAGGACAATCATAAGGGCGGTGAGGAGGAAGAGCATTAGCACTCTTTTTGTTGAATACATCCAGGTAATCATGATAAGCATAAAACAGAGAATAATAAGTGAGCGCTTTCAATGTACAAGCAGCTAAAGCACACAGGATAACCAAAATAATCCTCACATGAAAATAAAATAAAAGTGCAGCGCTAGAAAATATATAATTGTGACACAATATATGAAAGTAATCAAAAAGTTCCAACAACGGTGACCTAGGGTAACAATGCACACTAACCAGAAGTGCACATTAAAAGTGCAATGTAGAAAAGATGGAGTTCATAGAGTAGTCATCAGCATGGGAAGGGTAGATAGATTCTCTTGGTCAGTGAAGGTCCACACGATGGTACAGAGCTGGGCAGAAGAAATTCACTAGATGATAGAAAACGATTGCTGCTCCACCAAAAGAGCACTGCTCCTCCACCATGCACAAACGATATCTGGGAGAAAAAGTGCTCCCTGTTTCACACTCCAGCACTGGCTCTTTCTCTCTGTATCCATCCACCAGATTTCAGCCAATCATAGAAGGGGGCACTGTCTTTGAGGACCAGCATGCAGATTGTTCAGTGTTTGAGTAATGCATCCACATACTAGCAGCTGCACCCACTCAGTTTCTGTCCAATTTTTTTAGTGTTTCCGAGTGCCTCCCAGTTTTATCTCCATGACCATGATCACTGGCCATATTTGGGCAATGCTACAGTCTTGCACAGTTTTATAGAATCCTCTTC
The DNA here is from genome assembly GCF_062004578.1 of Staurois parvus. Classification (NCBI taxonomy): domain Eukaryota; kingdom Metazoa; phylum Chordata; class Amphibia; order Anura; family Ranidae; genus Staurois; species Staurois parvus. Next base: position 64,170 of record NW_028318390.1, on the reverse strand, counting down.
TGTGCTGAAACTGCTTACATTGTAGACTGTAGGCTTTCCTCAGTGCGCGTTACAAGCTCAAAGCCAGTGACCATGGTCATGGAGATAACACTGGGAGGCATTCGGAGGCACTGGAATAAAAAAATATTATTTATTTTTGCTCGACTTTCTTGCCATTTCTTACCTTAGTCATAATAGATGGCTTAAGTAATTTGTGCAACTTTTTTACTTCTTATATAGATCCTATTGAACGGTAATTGTTTGGTCCCCAAAATGCTTTGGCTACCTTTCGTCTTTCTACTGTTCTAATTTTATCAACAATAAAGAATTGGGGACTCTTAAGACAAATGGATGGTGCTTTTTTCATGAGCAAAGTTCTAACCAATCTACAAAGTTTTGACATTGCCACATGACAGTTCCATTGTGTCTGGCTACGCATTGCAATTACACTCAGTGAACTCTGGGACCATGGCTTGGTGGTTGAGAACAACTACTTTAGACCATTTGGATTACAGCAATTTAAATAACATATTCACAGGTGATGTTACTAATATAGTTTTTTCAAATGTGATTTTGTAGATTTTCACATTATTGCATTGTGTTTAAGTATACTGTCTGAAATATGTTGGGTAGAGGTATGCAAGATTTTTTTTTACTGTGAAATGTAATCTTTGCAGATGTCGTCAGTCCAGAATATCCGGCAAAAGTTAAACACTCTATAATCTCAGCGCTGATTGAGACGCCTGCTTATATAAGGAAAGCCCGTTTGACGTAAGTGTATATGTTTTTCTTTCTCTTTTCATATTTTTTGTTTAATATTTTATTACAGTTACTTGGCTGTAAAGCACTAATAACTATATAAATATAAACAAAAAATGTAAGGTTAAATGCATAAAAAAGTATCTGATATGAAATTCATACATGTTTAGCCCAAGCACGACAAGCAAGTGGTGCAGCCCTCTCATATGATTATCGGCAGTTATTCCCTTATTGCTAGTTGATAGCATGTGAAGTTGTAAGTGCATTATATTATGTTTTTACTGTATTTCGTTTAACCACTTGCCGACCGCTCACAGTACTTCAAGCGTGTGGTATTGTACAGGTATTGGCGGTATCTCACTCTGGCTGTACTAACACAGGGACCGCGATTGCTGTGTGTATAACACCCCCACCCCACCCCCTGCAAGCGCTGTACACATCAGTAATCAGGACCCGGTGATCATGTGATTGCAATGCAATCACATTATCAGAATGTCAACAAAGCTGTTATGAATCAATCTGGTTGAGCTTGATTCGCCCACAGCTCTCACATGGTACAATCGCAGCCCCCTGTACCATGTGATTAGCTATAGCCAATCACAGATCACTAGTATTTTGAGCTGTCATGAACTTAACCCATTTATGACAGTTGAAAATAATCCCCGTTCACCCCTCACAGTAGTACAATGTTACTTTGGTAAAATTTAACTACCCTGATGAAATTTTTTTTTTTTTTTTATAGTAAAAAAAAAAATTATTTTTTTTTTTAGGTTTTTTTTTTTTCAACGACTTGCTGCTTGCCCACAATGTACGGGTGAGCGGCGGCTCTGGGCAAAGCGGCGTACCCTTACACTGCGATCTTTCTGGGTGTGAGCGCACAGCGAGCTCCCAGCACAAACACCAGGGTTTTACTGAGAGCCCCGGGTCCCATTATAATGATTCCGGGTCCTCTGATTGGCTATCACAGTGACCAGTCACTATACAGCCTGCCCCCTTTGTTTTTGTTCTTTTCCTCTATGAATGGAGAAGAGAGATGTATTGTATCTCTCTCTCTCTCCTTGCATAATCGGGGGGAAAAAACAGTTTGTTAAAAAAAAGAGATAAAAAAGAAAAAATACCTAGATCAAGGTTTAATCTAGTTAAGTGCCAGGGTTGGTGTTTGGGTCAAGATAAAAGGTCAAGATTTTTTCTTAAATTGGTGTCAGTGTGTTTTAGGTAAAAACAAAATGCGCACTACTGTTTGTGGGCTGTACTGTGGGTACAAGCAACAAATAACATAAACATATATGGCATCGCTGCGATTGTCAAGAGCAGGAAATTTATTTTGGGTTATTCTTTGGTGGTAGCTTATGGTAATAAGAAACACACAGCTAAATTTAAAAAATGCTGTTTATTTTACTGTTTTGGGTCAGTTTTTTTTTTTGATAAAAAAAAAATCAGGAGATATCCTTTACCATTTATCACAAAATGAAAGCCCAATTTGTCCTGGAAAAAACAAGGTATAATCCACCTGGATGTACAAAGTAGTTGTGATGATATGGACGGTTTTACTAACATGTCTAAGTTGCAAGATTGTGCTTAGGCGTTAAGATTTGTTTTACCCTTAGGCGTGAAGGGGTTAAAGTGTTACTAAACCCAGGGCAGTAAAATAAAAAGTAAAGTCTGTGTATGCAGTGAAGCATGCTTGTTATACTTACTGTGAAACCTAGGGGTTAATCCTCTGCATTGTATGAAAAGGCTGTTTGATCCTTTCTTCTCTGCCACTCCTCTCGTTGAAATGACCACCTGATACAGACTGAATCTGTAGGCACATGCTCAGTTTGGTGTGTATTGCTAGAGAGGTGTTTTTTGTTTTTTTCTTGAGAGAGTGCATGTGATCAGCACAGCGCCAATCAGCATTGGCCAAGGGTTTCATATCCTCCCAGAGCAGAACGAAAGCTCCTCCTACAAGCTTTAACCAGTGCTCTGCTGAAGCCACTAGACTGCTCTAACTGCTGATGAGAAAAGGAATTTAGCAATTTATATTTACTAAAATAATTTCATCGATGTTGTGCGTACTGTGGGAGACCAGATATAGTGAATGCAGGGTCCTGGGTTTAGTTTCACATTAAAATAAATCACCCTCACAAGCTCCCCCCCCCCCCACTGCTGTTTCAGAGGACAATTCAGCAGAGGAGGCAAAAGAGGAGGAGGTGGAGCAGACAGATGTGGCAGAATCACCACCAGCCTATTGGAGGCGTGGTGGCGAAAAGTTCCAGCACTGAACCCTGTCCTGCATCCTTGCTAGCTGCCAGCAGAGTTACCCAATGTGGACGTTGCTGCAGACCACCCTGTCCAATGAGGCTAAAACATTGCCTTCCAGATGATGGTACAGAGCAGGAATGTCCTTATGTGAAAAGAAATTTCTTTTTGGAACCTGCCACTGTGGTACAGTACATTCCGCAAATTCACGGAAGAGGGCAGAGTCCACCAGATGGAAAGGCAGCAGTTGTAATGCTAGCAATTTGGCCAATCTAGCATTTGGATGGGTGGGACAGCATTTTTTTTTTTTTTTTTACACGGTTCAGCAACTGGGGTAGCTAAATTTGGCTGGTGAAATCAACAGGTGGTGTCCAGCTAGCAGATTGGATGCAAGGACCTGTGGCACCCATTGCTATACCATCATCCTTCTCAGTGGAGGCTGTTGAGAAGACTTGAGGTATAGTAGGGGTAGAGATCCCAGAAGAGGAGCAAGGAGAAGTCTGCACTTTTTTATGATGTATGTCTTTCAGGTGATGTTGCCAATGGGCTGCATGACAGGTCATTATGTGTCTTGTCAAGCATGTGCTGCCCAAGTGATTAGTGTTTTTTTGCCATGCTTGATCCGCTTCAGACAGAGACTGCAAACAGCAGCACTGTGGTCTGCTGCACATGTGTTGAAAAAAAGCCCACACCAATGAACCACTTCTGCCTAGAGCCTTTATGTGGTACTCTACAGCTTTCCCTGTATTCTGCACCCTACTCCATGAGTACCCCACAGGAGAAATACCTTTACATGTAGCTGTGGCAGAAACCAGCCAAAAGGCAGAACTGCAGGTGAACATTTGCTCTGCCAAATGCCCTCAGAACACTCAATTTCAGAGTGACGCCGTACCCCTTGCAGCAAAGCAGGAGGCAGCTCTAACACTTGTCTTTGCATCTGACTCTAACTCCATTTCAGGCACGCAACAAGTGATCTACCTGTCAAAACCAGACCTTTCTACATCTATGTCACAATTTCTTGAGACAAATAATGGCCTTTAATATAGCCATCTTTGCCTATGATGGAGAAAAACACTACACTTCTTCTCCTACTTCCATTTCTGTACCTGATTCAAATCCTATTATGCCTGTCCCAGATGAGGCAGACACAGAAGGGAATAAAGTGGACATTGAGGCAGTATTTGAGGAAGATGCTGCAGTTTTTTTTCCTCCCTAGACTGCCATTCTATTGAAGAGGGAGCTTCACACACCATGGTTGCTAACTTGAATAAGGCTGCCACCTTGCAAAAGCCTTGTTGTGTAGCAGTATCAACCTGTCTCGCCGTGCCCCTTTTTGGTTAAAATTTTGGTTTAAATCTGTTCATGAACAGGAAATGTCTTTAAAGATTTTAAAATGCAATTTACGACAGTTGGTCCAATGGAAAAAGAGGCCACAGAAATAGTGGTCTATTCCTGTGGTTGATTCTGCTATATCAGTCTTAACCATCTAACTGTACCTATTGAAGGTGTTCCTTCTCTAAAAGATTCTGTAGATAGAAAGTCTGAGACACTATTAAAGGCTCTTTACTTTGGTGGGCCTAGCACTGCATCCAGGTATCTCTGCAGTTTCAATATGTGAAATGAGACTTTTAAGAATTGTGCTTTAACAGAGTAATTACAGCAGTTACCTTCAGCTCTTTTGTGTGGATGCTGTAGAACATTCCATAAGACAAATTTTCAGAATGGCCCTAATCTCCATTCACATGTGCAGAATTTTGTGCCTTATGCAGAGCCTCTACTTCTGCAAAACGCAGAGCATATAATCGCTTTACACAAGTTTCACCTTCCAAACCTAAGCTCAGCTCTTCATTTCAGTGCAAGACTTGGACCACATAGCCTGCACGTCTTCCTTGGCGCCCTTACTCCTAAGTGTGGGGAGTGTCTGTTACAGTTTGCCTCTCTCCCGGTCACAGACATCCCAGACCTGTGGGCTCATTCACTGGTTTCAAGGGGTTGCAGTACTCTACCCCCTCAAACTAACCAAAGATTGTTCAAGGACAGTTAGATTTTGAAAAATGCCCTAAACCAACTCTTGTCCCAGGGAGTAGTTGTGTCAGTACCTCCAGAAGACAGGTTCAGAGAGTTTTATTCAAACCTTTTCATGGTACAAAAGCCCAGCGGGAGTATTTGTCCTATTTTAGATTTAAAATCACTCAACAAATACCTTCAAAATCCACAATTTCACAGAAGCTGCAAGGTCATTAATTTCCCCTCTGAGACGAGGGGAATACCTGGCATGCATAGACATCCAAGATGCCCATCTTCATGTTCCCATTTATCCACCTCATTAGCACTTTCTGTGCTGAGCAGTGGCAGAAAATCACTTCCAGTTTATTACCCTGCCCTTTGGCCTGTCTGCTCCCAGAGTATTCATAAAGATCCTAGCACCTCCTCTCCTTAGAACTCAGGGCTCCAGACTTTTGGTTTGGTGATCAACTTAATAAAAATAATCTGTTTCCCAATCTTCTCTTAACCGTTTCAATACCGTGCAATTTTACACCTTCCTGCCCAGGCCATTTTTCAGGTTTCAGCGCTCTCACACTTTGAATGACAATTGCGCGGTCATACAATATTGTACCCAAACTAAAAATTTATCAATTTCTTCACACAACTAGAGCTTTCTTTTGGTGGTATTTAATCACCGCTGGGGGTTTTCTTTTTTGCTAAATTAACAAAAAAAGACCAAAAATTTTGAAAAAAACCCGCATTTTTCTTTGTTTCTGTTATAAAAGTTTACAAATAAATAATTGTTCTTCATAAATTTAGGCCGAGATGTATTCTGCTACATGTCTTTGGTGAAAATAACCCAAATTAGGATGTATTTTTTAGTTTGTAAGAAAGTTATAGAGTTCACAAACTATGGTATAGATCTGATAATTATTGATCAATCGTGAAGTACTGACGGCCAATCTAATTTCTTGAGGTCCAAGAATGTCAGAATAGTACAGATATCCCCAAATGACCCCTTTTTGCAGAGTAGACAGTCCGACGTACTTCATAAGAGGCATGGCGAGTTTTTTGAAGTTGTATTTTTTTGTCATAATTTTGACTGGTGACAGTATGAAAAAAGAAAAAAAAAAAAATATATATATATATATATATATATATTTTTTTTTTTTTATTATATTTAATTTTTTATTACATTTTTTTTTTATTTTTAAGATTTTTTTTTCATATTTTACTATGACCAAAGTAGTACAATGTTACCATAGTAACATTGTACTACTTTGGGGAAGTGATCAGTATTTTTTTTTTTTTTACACAATTTGCTTATAACAAAGAATTACTTTGCTATAAGCAAGCATTTACCTGAATGAAATCGATTCATTCAGCTTTTTTTTTTTTTTTTTTTTGTGCTTAGCTGTGATTTGGTCACAGCTAATCACATGACATGTGCATGTGATTAGCTGTGACCATTCACAGCTAGGCACTAGTATACAATGGATGGCATCATGAATGAAGCCATCCATTGTATACAACTGTCATGTGACCTGCTGTGATTGGTCACAGCAGGTCACATGGTACCAGCAACGGGAGCCGTTACTCGGATCTGTCATCGGCCGTGTCCGAGGTGCACGGCCGGTGACAGATCGCACTGCTGCGCCGCTCTGCATTAGCGCAAACGGCGCATATGCAGGAGCACGCCAAATGGCGTGCACCCGGAATGCAGGGACACATTTGAAGCCGCCAAACGGCCATTGGCCGGGCGGCTAATGGTTAATCTGGAATCTTAGGGGTTTATTTACTAAAGCTGGAGATTCCAAAATCAGACTCCCTTCTGCATAGAAACCAATCAGCTTCCAGGTTTCATTGCCAAAGCTTCATTGAACAAGCTGAGATTAGAAGCTGATTGGTTTCTATGCAGAAGGGAGTCTGATTTGGACTCTCCAGCTTTAGTAAATAAACCCCTTGGTGTCTGGTCCTGTACATATCCAAAACAAAGGTTTTTCTTCCAGAAAAGATCATTCTGTCACTCAGAGCCCATACTAGAGAATTTAGTCCACAGAGACATCCCAAAATGAGATTCTCCATGAGAAATTTAGGCCTTATGGTAGCATCATTTGAGACTGTACTTTTGCCTAATTTCATTCAAGAACTCTCCCAACACATTTTGTTGACCTGTAACAAGCATGCTCCTTCTCTTGACTTACCGTGTTTCTGTTCAGCCACACAAGGAATTTTCTAACCTGGTGGATCTCAAGCACAACTTTAAAGTGATTCTAAAATCTCAAGGCTTTTTTACCTTCATGCATTCTATGAATGAAGGAAAAAAACCTGTATGTAGCACTCCCCCCTAAGCCGCCCTAACATTTATCTGAATCCCCTCTCGATCCAGTGATGTCAACAAGAGCCTTTGTTCTCCGGGGACTCTCACTCCTGATTCACTGAGGCAGCAGCCAGAGCCATCTGCACCCACTGACGTCAATCACAGCCGGTGAGCCAATCAGGAGAGGGGCCGAGCCAAGGCTCTTTGTGTGAATGGACATGCAGAGCCGCGGCTCGGGAGGGCACTTGCTTGGGTACCCCCATAGCAAGCTATTTGCTATGGGGCACCCAACAGGAGGGAGGGGCCAGGGTCGTCAGACGTGGACCCGAAAAGAGGAGGATTCGGTCTGCTCTGTGAAAAAAACACTGCATAGAGCAGGTAAGTATAACATGTTTGTTATTTTCTAGAAAAAAAAAAAAGACTTTAGTATCACTTTAACCATAGGGAATCTTTTCTTCTCTGCCATTGCAAAGTGATGATAACAAATGCTAGCCTTTCAGGCTGGGGAGGAGTGTTTCAGTCCCTTATAGCCCAGGAAACATGGTCACCTGTGGAAACCAAGCTCCCCATCAACATCCTGGAGCTCAGCGTAGTTTGGATGGCTTGGCAATAGTCGACTCCCCCTCTGAATGGACACTCAATCAGGGTGCAGTTAGACTAGAGATGACTGTGGCTTACATCAACCATCATGGTGCTCCCCAGGAGTCTTGCAGCTTTGAAGAACGCAAACCAGATGATAATATGGATAAAAACTCACTGTCCAGTGATCTCTGTGGTCCACATCCAAGGAGTAGAAAACTGGTGATCCAACTACCTCAGCTGCTACCGCCTGAATTATTTGGAACTGACCCTTCACTCAGACATATTCAGTGTATGTCAGAATCAGGGGAGCTCTGGATGTAAAAATCCCAGCCCCCAGATTCAGATTCAACAACAAACTTCTACTGCAGCTGGGGCCAAGGATCCTCTAGCGCTGGCCTCAGATGCCTTTCCTCATCTAAGTTCAGGCTCCTGCCTTCCCTCCATTCCGAATTCTACCACGTCTGCTCAAAGAGATAAAGATAAGAATTGGTGACTCTTATTGTATGAAACTGGCCCTAAAGAACCTGGTATACAGACATCCTCAAACTTCTAGCAGACCACACCTTCATGGCCCTCTATTTCATCTTGCATATCATTATCTGGCTTTAATTGCTTTACTATGGAAGCCTAGCTCTAAAAGATAGGGGGCCTTTAATTTTGTTATCCTTACCTTTTCTAAAAGCAAAAAAGCCACTTCCATGAAGATCTACTATTGTACATTCAAGTCCTCCTTTGCTTGGTGAGAACACAGGCATTTCAATCCCTGAGATTATTGTGGCTCACATTCTCACCTCTCTGCAATTAGGTCTTGACAATGCATCAGGACAGACACTCAGCATGGGACTTGGAAGCAAGTGAAGATCACTGAAGTAGCGGTGTCTACGTCAGTGATTTCCAGCTTCCAGGGGCATTGGCCAGGTATGGTATATACATAGTAACATTGGTCTAAGCTGAACCAATGTAACTGTAAATGTACCATACATTGAATCCTTAACCTACAGTGCCACCACTGAGCATGCACTTGAATCACAAACCTGGCTCTTGATGTTTTGCATTGTTTTAATTAGATACGGTTTTAATTTCTTTTATCATTTTAGAACAATAGGTGAAAGTTCAAAAAGGTAAACCTAGATATTAATGAGGAACTTCATTCAGTTATGAGAAAACTCAGTCAGCAGTACTGTAGTTGCTGGGGAAAAAAAGAAAAAAAAAAGCACATACGCACCAGACCATGAAATCTAGAAATGTTATTTACACACCCGATTCTTTGCAGGGCTTCTGACATGGCACACCACCATCTTGGATTTGGGTGTAAGCTATCACTTTCTGATCACTCACAGCCAATCCCCTACTGTGTAGTATGTGCCAGATCAAGGACTGCAGAGACTTGTTGTTTAGCCTCCCAGGATGTGTGACCTGTATCCTAGGAGGCTGCGGGCAGGCTCTCTTGGGTGAGGAAGTGGGACAGCCACCAAAACTTCAGATATATGATTCTTGTTGATGTAAATACCCAAAGCTTGTTCATGGAGTGTTTTTCCACAGTGAAGCACAGGAGAAGGTGCTTCATTTTTCTTTAGTGTAGATTTGCTTTAAAGATAGTTTACATACCTTTTACGTTAGGAAGTGCTTTCTTTTTTCTTTAGTATTGAGCTTTCCAAGCTATTTTGTATAACGGCACTTTAAATAACTTGACTTATGTAAACATTACATAGTTACATAGTCTGGCTGAAAAATTACAAAAGTCCATCCAGTTCAACCATTAAAAAAAAAAAAATGTTGTAATCCTATACCCACAGTTGATCCAGAGGAAAGCATTGTATTTGGAGAAAAAAAAATAACCATACCAGGGGCATAATTACAACCATTTAAAACAACTTTCAGCTCCAGTGTTGGAGTGCTTAATAAAGAACTTAATGGGAAGTCTGAAGGATTGAAGTTTTTTTTACCTTCATGCATTCTATATATGAAGGTTAAAAAAAAAAGCCTTCAGCATGCAGTTCCCACCCCAGCTCCTCCTAATACTTACCTGAGCCCAATCTTGATCCAGTGATGTGCATGAGAGCAGCGAATCTCTCTGCTTCCTCCATCCTCATTGGCTCCTGTTGCGGTCAGTGAGGAGGGAGTGGGGGGCAGGGCCGAGCCGTGCTCTGTGTGTCCTTTTGACACACACAGCCACTTGGGAGTAAGCACGCACGAGTGCACCCATATCAAGTGGCTTGCAATGGGGCACTCGGCAGAGGAGTGAAGCCCGGAGCTCCATTGGGGGACCTGAGTATAGGAGTATCGGGGCTGCTCTGTGCAAAACCATTGCACAGAGCAGATAATTATAACATGTTTGTTATTTTAAAAAGTAAGCAAAAAAACACACACCTAATTTAACATGCATTTTTGCTGCTTTGGGCAGACAGGAATTTTGGTATACAGCAGCTGAGCAACTCCTTTTGTCTGGTACAACTCTTTACACATCTTAAGCTCATTTTTGAGAATGTAATCAAAGTATAATCAAAATACAAAATACAATCTGCATATAGTTAAATACAACTTCAGAGCATTTTATTCACAACAATGGCATCTGACCACCATTATCCACAAATGCTTACTCATTATACTGACTACTTCACACCTGGTTGAATAGTAACTTCCACTCTATCAACTAAAAACGAATGAATCCTATCATCTGGCAACAGTAGTTATTACTTGTATTACATACTGTATATAAACATCAAGCTTCCATCCATCAATTACAGTTCTATACCAAGGCAGGCAAATTACTTTATATTATTGCTACATATTTTGAATAGAAAGTAACACTATATTAATTTATACCTCAAAGTATATACAGTCTTAGCCAAAAATATTGGCACCCCTGCATTTCTGTCAAATAATGCACCAATTCACTCTGAAAATTGTTGCAATTACACATGTTTAGGCATTCTCATATTTATTTCTTTTATTTGTATTGGTATGACAAAAAAAGTGGAGGGAAAAAAGGCAAATCTGACATTCCATGCAATACCTCAAAAATGGACTGGACAAAATTGACACACTCAATTTAATATTTGGTAGTACACCTCTTGGAAAAAATAACTGAAATCAATCGCTTCCTGTAACCATCATTCAACACCTCTCCATTGGAATTTTGGTCCACTATTCTTTCTCTGCTCCAGGTCTTTCAGATTGGAAGGATTTTTTTTTCCCAACTGCAGTTTTGAGATCTCTCCTCGGGTGCTCCATGGGATTGAGATCCGGACTCATTGCTGGCCAGTTCAGTACTCTCCAGCGCTTTGTCTTAAACCATTCCTGAGTGCTTTTTGACATGTGATTTGGGTCCTGATGTGTGCTTTTTGTCCTGCTGTAAGACCCACGACCTCTGACAGAGACCCAAACTTCTAACACTGGGCCTTACATTGCACTCTGGAATTCTTTGGTAGTCTTCAGATTTCATAATGCCATGCACACGGTCAAGATATCCAGTGCCTGAAGCAGCAGAGCAACCCCAAAACATCAGCGAACCTCCACTATGTTTGACTGTAGGGACTGTATCCTTTTCTTTAAAGGCCTAATTTATTTTTCTGAAAACAGAGTGATGGGTTTTACCAAAAAGCTGTATTTTTGTTTAGTCTGTCCACAGCACATTCTCCAAAAAAGGATTTTTGGCTTCCTCAGGTAAGTTTTGGCAAACTTCAATTTGGCTTTTTTGTTTGTGTCAGTAGTGGGGTCCTCCTGAAGTAGTTGTATCCTGTTCCTGAAGGTCAGGTTGAATTTGTCTGGAAGTTGATCGAGGTTCTTTATCCACCATTCAAACAATCCTTTGCAGTCTTTGATCAAGTTTTTTTCTTTCGTTCACTTCCAGGGAGATTAGTTACAGTGCCATGGGCTGTAAATTTTTTGACAATGTTGCACACAGTGGACACAGGAACAGTAAGATCTGTTAATTCATCCAGGTGAGTTTAATTACAAATTACAGGAGCATCACAAACCTGGAATGCAATTATTTCTTACAATTTTGAGACGGTGCCAATAATTTTCTCCAGTCCTTTTTTGAGATTTTGTGTGGAATGTGTGGATTTGTTTGTTTCTCCACCATTTTGTGTCATACCAATACAAACAAAAGAAATAAACATGAGAATGCCTAAACATTTGTAATTGCAACAATTTTCTGGGTGAAGTGATGCATTATCTGACAGTAATGTGGGGGTGCCAATATTTTTGACTGACTGTATTATGTAGCAGCCAGAACTTTGTATTTCCAGGACCTCTACCAAAAAAGAAAAAAATTACAATCCTCTCAATGCCTTATTCTTATTTATATATTCCATTTAGTTGCTGGAGACAAAACAAAAATACTAATTATCATATGATACCTTTTCAAAATGTAGTCCCAATGGTTGTAGTATTCTGAATTTAAATATTTAAAACACTCCTGTCCTGCAGAATATCCCACTTTGAACTTGAGATAAACCCCTTTCTGTCTTTTAAATGAAAAATAGCTTGGTTTTCTGATTATGTTATAATGATTACATACATAGGTAGATCTCTGTTTATAATATTTTGCAGATTCCTGCTCTATTAAACACTTGATCTCCTGTGCCCTTTTCTTTCACCCCCCCGAGCCCCAACAATGTCCCTGTTCAGCCCCTAATATCTTATTGTATTATGTTACATATCATATATAGTTGTATGTGAGGAATATAGCTGATATGATGTATTTTGCGGTTTCAGAAATGCTATACAGTAAACTTTTTGTCTTGGTTCTGGTCATCCCCAATATATTTTAAAGCAGTACTCAACTTCGTACCTGGTTCCCACCCGGGTTGCACAAATGCACCCGTCCACATCACCCATTTGTTTCTGACGTTGTGGCCAAATGGGAACTATGCATCACATCCGGTGGCAATGCCCTATAGTGTCTAGATTTTAGATTCGGATGTTTTAATTTATTTATTCAGTGGCAGACATAAATATATGCAGATCCCCGGAGTTGGGTCTCTTTCAAAAACTACTTAACAGGGTTCTCAGAAAGTCAGTGAAATTGATCACATGTTTTTGGCAGCAAGCGTTACTATTGCTAAATATTCGATGCAGTCACTGGCTGACAATGTAAGGACTAAGCTTAACTGGTTTATGGTCATTTGTACTCTCACCTGTATTCCTTATAGTAACACCAAGAAGTTTGATAGAACATTGGATCCATGGATCAGTTATATATCAGTCCCTTTTGTGAGCCATTGAAATTGCGCTGCAAATTGCAACCGTGTTTTAATAAGCGTGACTTGAGACATTTTTGTTAACCCTTTCCTCTTGTATATGCTGCCTGATCAGCATTGACCATCATTGTTCCTCCCTGTGACAAGGACATCCCCTCTATGCAGCCACATTCCACATGGTCAGAGGTTTGTGAAGAGGACTCCATGGCTCCCAAGCGAAAACTTGTACAATGAGGAAATTATCATCTTGGTTCGGGAGAGGCCAGCTCTCTGCATGCATGCTGACTAAAATCACCAAAGTAATAAGGATGCTGCATATTTCCAGCACTGGAACGTGGTGTCTGAAGATGATCAGTCTCACAAAAGTAAGTTCTCTGCTTTTTATTTTAATGCTGCTGTGCTTGCAAAATGTTATCAGTACTATTATGTTTGTGCAATGATCTTTATCAACTGTACATGCTGTGTAATATGTAGTACATTATACACACATACACACGTGAAACTCGAAAAATTTGAATATCGTGCAAAAGTTCATTTATTTCAGTAATGCAACTTAAAAGGTGAAACTAATATATATATGAGAGACTCATTACATGCAAAGCAAGATAGTTCAAGCTGTGATTTGCCATAATTGTGATGATTATGGCTTACAGCTCATGAAAACCCCAAATCCACAATCTCAGAAAATTAGAATATTGTGAAAAGGTGCAAAATTCTAGGCTCAAAGTGTCCCACTCTAATCAGCTAATTAAGCCATAACACCTGCAAAGGGTTCCTGAGCCTTTAAATGGTCTCTCAGTCTGGCTCAGTAGGAATCACAATCATGGGAAAGACTGCTGACCTGACAGTTGTGCATAAAACCATCATTGACACCCTCCATAAGGAGGGAAAGCCTCAAAAGGTAATTGCAAAGAAGTTGGATGTTCCCAAAGTGCTGTATCAAAGCACATTAATAGAAAGTTATGTGGAAGAAAAAGGTGCACAAGCAGCAGGGACGACCGCAGCCTGGAGAGGATTGTCAGGAAAAGGCCATTAAAAAGTGTTGGGGACTTTCACAAGGAGTGGACTGAGGCTGGAGTCCGGGCATCAAGAGCCACCACACACAGACGGATCCTGGACATGCGCTTCAAATGTCGTATTCCTTTTGTCAAGCCGCTCCTGAACAACAAACAACGTTAGAAGCGTCTTACCTGGGCTAAAGAAAAACAGACCTGGTCTGTTGCTCAGTGGTCCAAAGTCCTCTTTGCTGATGAGAGCAACGTTTGCATCTCATTTGGAAACCAAGGACCCAGAGTATGGAGGAAGAATGGAAAGGCACACACTGCAAGATGCTTGAAGTCCAGTGTGAAGTTTCCACAGTCTGTGTTGATTTGGGGAGCCATGTCATCTGCTGGTGTTGGTCCACTGTGCTTCATTAAGTCTAGGGTCAACGCAGCCATCTACCAGGAGATTTTGGAGCACTTCATGCTTCCTTCCGCAGCTGAGCTTTATGGGGATGCTGACTTCATTTTCCAGCAGGACTTAGCACCTGTCAAAAGCACCAAAACCTGGTTCAATGACCGTGGGATTACTGTGCTTGATTGGCCAGCAAACTCGCCTGACCTGAACCCCACAGAGAATCTATGGGGCATTGCCAAGAGAAAGATGAGAGACATGAGACCAAACAATGCAGAAGAGCTGAAGGCCGCTATTGAAGCATCCTGGTCTTCCATAACACCTCAGCAGTGCCACAGGCTGATAGCTTCCATGCCATGCCGCATTGAGGCAGTAATTGCTGCATAAAGGGCCCAAACCAAGTACTGAGTACATATGCATGCTTATACTTTTGAGAGGTCCGATATTGTTCTATGTACAATCCTTGTTTTATTGGTTGCATGTAATCTAATTTTCTGAGCTTGTGGATTTGGGGTTTTCATGTGCTGTAAGCCATAATCATCACAATTATGACAAATCACGACTTGAACTATCTTGCTTTGCATGTAATGAATCTATCTCATATATTAGTTTCATGTTTTAAGTTGCATTACTGAAATAAATGAACTTTTGCACGATATTCTAATTTTTCTTGTTTCACCTGTACATACAAACGGTTTTAGCTTACAAATGGAAACACTACACAGACCCTGAGCCTGGCCTCTAACCATGACCCTGATCGTAACTAGTTAGTGATATTGCAGTGCTCCATGAAAACTTTCAAAATAAAAGTGCAGCGCTAAAAACCAATAAGAGGAGGCACATGCGCGGCTGGCTCCGGGATGACAGCTCAGTGAAGAGAGTTCCGTCCCACCGCCAGCTAAATCCCGGCTCACACCGGACCCAGTGACACCGCAATCTTTCCCTGCTTACATAAGGGGACCCAGAGAATTGTAGCACCCTCCGGATCATGCCTCGTCGCCACAGATCACCAGGTCAGCTGACGAGCTTCTTCCTAGCTCTCACCCCCTGCAGCCAAGATGGGTCCGGCTCCTCACAAGACGGTCTCCTCACACAGGCAGGGAAACACAGCACAGGCCACGGACCCCAGGCTCAAGGCACCACTGTACCCAGGAGACCTGGTGAGTCCTCTCCGCCCCTGTCTCCTTCTACTAGCAGTCCTGCTAAGTCCAGGCCCAGACTGGAAATACAAACTATTTCTGATCTGCAGCCTTCCTATCCTCATGCATTTACTACTACTTCTACTCCATCTTTAATTGAACTCTTTCCTCCTCTGACCAACCTATCACTGAAATCTTAATGAAAAGTATGCTGCTCTCCCTGCGACAAACACTACATGACGACCTGACAGCAACCTTATCTCAAATCTCAACGAAGTCAAGACCACTGCACCCGCCACATTGAGAACAAAATTGGGGAAATGTTCGCGGCACACAATGACCTAATAGACGCACACACAGACCATGAAACCGACATAGAACAAATTAACCTTAAATTGGCAGACCTAGATGACTGCTCCAGATGAAACAATATTAAATTCTGTGGAATACGGGAGTCTATCACTACGGACACCATAGTCCCTTACATACAACAATACATGAAGCACCTCATCCCTTCTCTCACAGATGTGGAGCTCGCCATAGACCATGCACACAGAATACCAAAACCGTTGTTCCTACCGGCCGCAATACCTAGAGACATCCTAGCACGTGTACACTTCTACCACGTGAAAGAACAAATGAGAGCTGCTAGAAACCCTACCTCAATTCCAGCATCTCAGGCGAATATCAAACTATTCGCAGACCTATCCAAAGCCACACTGCTCAACCGCAAGAAACTTATTACCATAACAAAATCGCTGTGGAACCATGGAATCGGCTACCAATAGGATTTCCCCATGAAACTCATTGTTAAACATCAAGGAAGTCTCTACATGATAAAAACCCTAGAAGCAGGCATCGAACTCCTGAAAACATGGAACATCATACCAGTGGACTTCCACCAATCCACCTCTACTCGACCACAACAAATGGATGCATAATGGTCTTGAACCAATAGTCCCTAACATCATTTATCACCCAACATACTGGGTAACACCTCAAAAACCACTAAAGGCTGGCAGACTGCCTCTATCCGAACATTTCTAAACTCCAAGTTTTTTGTCAACATGACTTCTTTGAGTCATGTATGTTCTTGTTCCCCCATTATATAGTAGCAAAATGTACTACACATGTTACTTGTATTTTTCACAAGTTCTTTTTACCCCCCTACCCTCCTCACACCATCAGTCGCTCAAGTCAACTCCTCTTTTCTCAAAACCTCCATTACAAGCTGAAATACCCTCCTCAAACCAGCAATCAAATCAAGTTCACCACTCCTCTATGGAAGCTTTCCACCTACGACAAAGGAAAACCTACTTTCTTCCACAACTTATGAATCATTTCTGCTACTCCATGCAACCCGTCTACACCCAGCAACATGATTAACATATCATCCTTGAATGTCCGTGGCCTTAACTCTCCTTACAAGAGATCCCTACTACAAAAAGAAGCTTGCTCCTTACAAGCTGACGTCCTATTCCTCCAAGAATCCCACTTTGCCTCGACCAAAATCCCCAAATTCAACATACACCACTTCTCATCTATATATATATATATGGCAACCAGCTCAAAGGAAAAGAATGGCGTCATCACAGCCACAAGAGACTCCCTCCAATTCCAATACATTTCAGAAGTAGCAGACCCTCAAGGCCGCTACCATATCCTGATATGCAAGATCAACGGATTCCTATATACCCTGGTCAACATCTACGGTCCAAATACCAACCAACTCCAATTCTACAACAAAATCAACTCCATCATCTCTGCCCAGAGACAAGGCAGGCTACTCTTAGGAGGAGACTTCAACATCATAGGCAACCCACTCCTGGACTCTTCTTACAGTAAACGCTCCTCCAAATATACCTTTAATCACTTTCTACACAACAACGATCTCTACGATATATGGCGATGCCAACACAGTATGGAAAAAAACTACACCTACTATTCCCCATCCCACCTCTCCTACTCCAGAATTGACTTTTTCATCACAGACAAGTGGACTCTACAACATATCACCTCCTCCAAGATCGGCACCATAACATGGTCAGACCCTGCTCCAATTTCCATTACGCTAGACCATAATCAGCATTCTACAATCCCTCGAATATGGAGATTGAATTCGACCCTACTGAAGAATCCAGACCACAGGAAACCTATATTTGACGCACACAATATGTTCTTTGAAATGAATCACCTGATATCTCTATACCTATATTATGGTCCACTTACAAGGCATACATGAGAGGTATTCTTGTTCAACTAAACTCCCGTATCTCTAAACAAAGAAACCAACAAATTGACGAACTCCTCCTGTCAATTAAAACAAAAGAATTTACTTTATAAATATGACCTCAACCTCCAAAAAACGAAAACTAAATTTTACTCCCTCAGCAACAAAGCCAACTCCCTATTAACCAAAATGATTAAAGACCGCGCCTAAAATCCAAAATATCCTCAGTTCAACACCCAACCACACATACCTTAACCACAAACCCACAAGAAATAGCCAATACTTTTGTGACCTATTACCAACAACTATACAACCTTAAAAACGACACCATCCAACCAACACTAACATCCATACAACAATTCATCCACACAACTAAACTCCCCCAACTCTCTCCATATCAATTGGACGCTATATCGACCCCGATATCTCCCAAAGAAATAGAAATAACCATCAAAACACTCCCTCTTAACAAATCTCCAGGAAACGACGGATATATGAACAAATTTTTTTTTTTTTGCCCCTAACCTATCACCATACCTGTCCAAACTCTTTAATCATGCAGCCACCACTGGTATATTCCCCAAAGACATGCTACAGTCGATAACGACAATCCCAAAACCTGGCAAAGACCCACAACTTGTCCAAAATTATAGACCAATTTCCCTACTCAACACAGACCTAAAACTCTATGCAAAAATTATAGCTCGCAGGCTATTCCCTTATCTTCCTACCTTAATATACCCAGACCAAGTAGGATTCATACCAGGCTGCCAAGCACCCGAAGACTTATATCTCTTCTCCACCATTTAGAACATGCCAAACAACCCTCAATACTCTTATCCTTAGACGCAGAAAAAGCATTTGATCGAATACATTAGCTATTTATGCGACTGACCCTACAGAAATTTGGTATCACAGGATGGATGTTAATGGCCATCTTATCACTATACTCCTTCCCCTCAGCCAGAGTATTAACAGACGGAACGTTATCAGACCCTTTCGATATCACCAATGGTACTAGACAAGGCTGCCCACTATCTCCCATCATATTTGCATTGCTCATTGAACCCTTAGCCTCTAAACTTAGGGACGACCCGATATTCACTGGCATTAAACACCTTAACACTGAACACAAAATTGGTCTGTTTGCAGACGACATCATATTGATGATTACCAACCCAACCAAATCCCTCAAAACGATTCGCACGCACCTTCAACAGTACTTGACAGTCTCTTACTATAAACTCAATGAACCCAAATCTTCAATCCTAAAGCTCCACACACCACACCAAACCCAAGTATTACTTGCTAAACAATTCCCCTTCTCCTGGGAAAAAAACAACATCCCCTACTTAGGAATCAAACTCACCGCAACAACAGACCAACTATCATAATCATAAAATACTACTCGAAACTTTACCCCAAGAAATTGTCACCCTTCATATCTCAGAACTTAGAAAATTAGGCCGAGTTGCAACCTTGAAAATGTACATCCTACCAAAAATTCTATACATTTTTCGCACACTTCCCATACCAGTTCCTAACACCTTTTTCTCCAAATTCCAATCGATTCTCTCCAGATTCTTATGGCACTATAAAAAAAAAAAAAAAAAAAAAAAAACCTAGATGCACCACCAATCTCTTAATATGGCCATCTTCCAAAGGGGGCACAGGCCTCCCACATTTAAAATCCTACTTTAATGCTACTCTTCTGGACCAAATATATTTTTGGTGGAACCCAAGCAGAGAACAATCTGGTCTACAATGGAAACCTTACCCTTTCTTCCACTTAAACCCCAAAATGTATTTCTAATTCCATCAATGTCACAAACAAATTACCAATTACCCATGTATCCAAGCTGCTCTTCAAGCCTGGCGTGATCTTCTGACCATGGATCCCAAACAAATTCTCACCCCAATTGACATACTACATTCCATCACATCCTCTCTGGACCTATCTCTATGGGAAAAAACGAAACATACATAAAATAACAGACCTCTATAAAGACCAGACCCTACACTCATTTCAAAATCTCCAATCCAAATTCAATCTCCCTACCACTGAATACTTCACCTACTTAAGAATCGTCCACTGTATGCGTACAAAAAATATACCTCACACCACAAAGATTCCTAATACCGCCTATCTTTTCTTTACTAGACCGCAATACCCAGGTAAAGGCATTTCCACATTCTACAAGTACATAACGAACCTGCAATTTGCTCTAAAATCTACCTCTCTATTCAATTGGGAAAAAACCCTTTCAGAAACAATTACAACACAGATATGGAGCACAACATTTAATACCACCTACAAATCATCCTGATGCAGCTCGCACTGGGAATCATACTTAAAAATCCTCCACCAATGGTACCTAACCCCTGTCAAACTAGCCATGTACTACCCAAAACACTCCTCCTCTTGCATGCGACAATGCAGAGACATAGGCTCAACACTACACATATTATGGTTCTGTAAATCAATCAAATCCTTTTGGAACAGTGTCTTCCAACTAATCTCTGAAATATCCCAAACAGTGATAACCCCAAATCCTTCACTCGTGCTTTTACACATTGGGATTGAAAAATTCCCCTACAACTCTCGTACCACCATTGTCCACATACTTTTCCCAGCAAAAATCAATATAACCAGATTATGGAACACCGCCACTGCTCCTTCCCTCAAATCACTAATTACAGATCTTAATTTCCAATGCGAAATATATAAAAAAAGATCGGCCTTCAACAACTCCACTCAACACAAATTTAATTCCCAATGGACTAGCTGGTTACAACATCCTAATTGCTCAGTACAATCCTGATATCTTACAAACCATTTTAGACTGGTACTCCTTTTCCACCCCATTACACTTACCCCCCCCCCCCTTGTTTAATACCCCTTCACCGTTTCCTACACCTCACCAAGGTTCAGTATATAACCTAGTCTACCGCTGATACTAATGCCTTAATACCAAGTTTTAACCCCAGCCAAATGGTGGGGTAAATTCTTACCAATACTATATTGTATGACTATACTCTCTACTGAACTAAATGTCATTATTACTTTGTTCTGTTCTTGAAAATCTTCAATAAAAAAAATTGGAAAAATATAAAAACCAATAAGAGAATACTAATCAGGCAATTATATATAAATAATAAATGCGTGTAATCAAAAGTGCCTAAGACCGCATGGGAATATAATCCTCTACATAAAAACTCACAGGCACCTCTGATGCGTTTCAAAACAAATGTCATTAAAATCTTCCAGATAGTTTTCAGGATAATCTCCAGGTGATTAATTAAAATCCCAGTGTATGGATCCTCAGGTGGGTAGCTAATAAGTATATGAAATGTGCACTCACCAGATGCGCATAAGTATAGCGCGTTGTATCGTATGCTGTAGGAAACAGTCAGGGATTCCTTCTTAGGGTGGTCCGGAATGCCTGGTAGTGGATGGCCTTCCTTAGGATACTGGATATTGGCAAGCCAGAGTAAATGAATCAACCTCATCCAGGCTCTGGGATGCTCACTGGGGATTACTTTGAAGTTAAGATGCTTGGTGCAGAGCAAAGAAAAAGAATATTCCCATAGTGTAGTATTTAAAATAATGTTTAATGGTAATACATGTAAAAAGTATAAATCCAAACACGTACACTTGTTGTGCAAGAGATGAAGCAATAAAATGACAATTGCCATTTTATTGCTTCATCTCTTGCACAACCAATAGTGGTAAATTTGTAATGCAGCCTTGCAATGACCTTTGGCCAAGTACCTGAAACAAAGAGAAATAATCAATGTTAAATCGTCTTTGTTTTACAGTGTCTGATTTCCAGAGACGATGGTGGAGCATGAAAGATGGTTACAGCCACTACTTGCAAAAACTAAAAGAGGCCAAGAGTGGGTCAGAAGCTACAAGAACTATTCCTTATACTCACGCCTGGGAGCTTGAATTTTTTTAGATCCATCTTGGAATTATATCCATCATATTTTCTGGTTCTCTATATTGACAAGCTATAATGCTACTTATACACATTCCATATTTTCTATTGCAGAACACACTCCACTTTGGAGGACAACCCATACCACTTAGCGGGGGAGGAGATGGAGGATGATAATGCATCGGAGAATCTGTTATCAGAGAATCCATTGTTTGAAAGGGGGCAAGTAGCAGGAGCATGACCCTTGTTGTGCAGGAGCATGTGGAACACAGCCGTAGATATGTAACTTAAAGAAGATCCACGGGGGCAGGGTAGGGGTGGCAAACCCATCAGTAAATTACTAATGGTTGTCAATGAGATGTCCTACAAAATGTCAGAGCACATGGATGAGGACACTGTGTTTGCAACTGTTGTCCTGGGTATTTGTTGCAAAGTAAAAAAGAAGTTTGCTTTACAAATGGCTCTGATGTCAACGGCTCAAACTTTTGTAGATGAAGAGCCACATACTTCTTCACAAATTACGCACATGACTGCCCCTCAACACCAATATAACCCTAATTTTCATTACTCTCCACATCCAAGTAACCCATACTTACCACCCCCAAC
Organism: Staurois parvus; assembly: GCF_062004578.1. Lineage (NCBI taxonomy): Eukaryota > Metazoa > Chordata > Amphibia > Anura > Ranidae > Staurois > Staurois parvus. Next base: position 41,788 of record NW_028318390.1, on the reverse strand, counting down.
TCGGCCTTATTGTGACAAGTATGGCAACATGCCTCTCTCACGAGATAGACTTCTCTTTCCTTACCCCATACCTACCCCAATTCCATCCACACTTGTTCCCCCAACTGCTGAACCACAACTCAGCCTGCTGCTTCTCCTTATATTCTCCATTACCTGAATACTTTTCTTCACCACCATACACTTCCAGCTCCTCTGCCATGGGGCCCAAGACATACCAGCAGCTGTAATGTTTTCCTCATCTATTGTTACTCAGCCATCTTTTGTAAGGTTTTATTTTAGTAACATTGTTATTTGTTGTAAATCAGATGTAAATTCTGAAAATAAAAATGTTAGATTTTACTGGATGAGAATTGCGTTTTATTTGGGAAGTAACACCATATTTGTTGTCAGTGGGAGGAATGGAGCCCCAGCATTGTTGTCAATTATAAAAATTTGGCCCCATCATTGGTGTCATGTTAGCGATTCATAATTCTAATCATTTGATCAAAAATGGAAATGAACACACACCACAAAAATAAATGTTTTAACTCTTTGTTATATATATTTGACTTTTTCAACAATGAGCCAAAAAGAAAATCAATAGGACTACAAAATAAAATAAAAAACAAGAATGGACATTCATAGAATGGTGCAATATCAAACACCGAAAATTCATTAATAATTATCAAAAAAATAAAGGTGGTGGGTAATATGAAGGTGGATGTGTGGAGAGGGGAATGGGAAAATGATGAGCAATGTAGAGAAACAGCCATCGCCTGTAGGACTGAACCTTATACACCAGTAGTATCACAACAAACCAAAAACTGTTGGTAACAAGATCACAAGCTGTATGTGACATATTGGGCAATTTCATTAAGCTGCCATGACAGCTCACCAGCAGGAGACATTAAAAAAAATGTTGAAAATTTGTCTCGAACATGGGCACCGCTGCAGGAGCCCCTACTAGCACACGAATGAGAAACCTCAAGAATAACCATTTGGGACTCCTAAAAGTAGCCATCACATTGGCATACAAAATTATGTAGGACACACTCTGCTTTCACAGCACATACAGCATTCTCTAGATTCATATTGATTGGAGTTTGAAGCAGGCTCCATTTGTTTGCCAGAATTCTGAAGGGGCATTCCACCATGCTATGTTCCCTGGTAAGGCGGTAGTTGAACACCCTCTTCTCTACTATAAGGTTGCCCTTGGAGTACGGTCTTAGTAGGTGTTCACCCAATACAAAGTCTTCATCTGCTATGAAAACATAGGGTAAGGGAGGATCATCAGTCCCTGGCAGGGCACAGCTATGAGGAAGGTCAAGTTCATTTTCAGTGACTGAAAATATTTGAATATGAGCTGCTCCCATATGATCCGATGTCTATGTAGGTGAACCAATAGTTAGCATCAGCGATTGCGAACAACACAAATGAAAAATATTTTTTATTAAAAAAAATCTGCTTCCACTGGGACTGGTTTGATGACCCGTATATATGCTTTCCATCGATAGCTCCCACCCAACTAGGGAAGTTACATCGCTCCCAGAACACATTGGCTGTGTTGACCCAGTCTTTTAGGTTTTTTAATGACGATAAGCTTTAGCACATTCCAAAGGACTCTGCATGTGTCATGGACAATGTAACCTACAGTCGATCTCCCAATCATGAATTCATAATGCATACTTGCAAATGAATGATCTGTGGCCAAATACCTGAAACAAAAAAAATAAATCTAATATTGGCTTTAGGTTTTGCAATGGGAGATTTTGCAGAGGAAGAAGAGAAGAGGGTTAACATATACCTATATCTCAAAGGAGTAATAGGTTACTATGTGAGTGTCCAAATAAATGCATGAAATATATAAACAGGTGTAGTTCTTTTGTAAACTTACCTCCGTGTGAAGTCTTTCGATGGGAGGAACACTCATTCTGTAGTTTGTGGTCATTCGCTGTAGCTGGTTAGAGGCCATACCCAGCAATTCATCAAAACTGTAAAGACAGATATGCGGCCATTATGTCACCAGGGATTAGTAAATCAATCGCATAACGAGCAACAATGACTACTTCAAATTAAAGTCAAAATACACAGGGGATCAAGAGGAACTTAATGAACGTTAAAAATATGAACATTGCTGTGTGTTTGTGGAACAGATGCAACTAACATGCCTTGTGGGTTGGATGGATACGTGTACACACAGTACATTTACCAGAAAAAAAAATGCATCTACATGTTAAGAATGAGCACACAAACTCACCTTGTTCCTGACATGCGTGTGTAATTGAAGAATTTTTCAGGATATGCACGAATGTCTTCGTAAATGACCCAGAACGGTCCTCTTGTTTGACCATTGGCAATGACTGGATGGATCCAGTACCTACGCCTTTAACTCATTATTCTCTTACATTCCTCCTCTTCTTCATCTAATAGTACAGCAACAGCAGCCGTAACCACTGCTGCTGCAACTTACTGCATAACAAACATGGCTAGTTAGCACAGGATGGTTATAAGGAAGGAAATTGGGCTGAGAAGGAACAGAAATTCCAACACACTCTGCCCTATTTTTGATTGGACAGGGCCAAGTACAAGTACATTAAATCGCAGCAGATCAGTGCAAATCTTAAAGTCTTTTTAAATTGTGCACAAATTGCATGATTTTGAATTGCACACAGTGTGACCAAAGCATTAAGATGATGCATAGTTGTGTTCATTGTATTAATTTTTTATATAGATGACTGTCAAGGGTCTATTTATGTTTTCATGCAATATTCACATGATGTTTACTAAAGGCTCACACTTTTTTTTTTTTTTTTTTTTTTTTTTTAATCTTGTTTAAAAATTTTGGTGAATCTTGTGTGAAGAAATATAAATAGACCCCTAAGTCTTCACTTTGAGATTAAGCACAGTGCTCCTAAATTAATTATAATTTTTATGTATTTTTTTTTTGTTTAGGATTCCTCCTAATAAGCTTGTCGCTGGTAAAAAAGTCCATCGGAAATCTGCCTTGAAGACAAAAAAAGATGGGTCAGCATTTACGGGCAGCCTTGTAAAGCAGTTATTTAGTCTTCATGCCAGAATGCAGCTGTCTAAGGACACTTCCACTGATGTTGAAAAATGGTAAGCATTAGTTTTTTTTTTTTTTTTTTTAATCATATCAAGCTCAGAAATAACATGACTTTTTGTTTTCCATGTTGAATGATGTCAGAGCTGACACAAGTTTAAAGAATAAGTTCACTTTTTAAGAAAAAACAATAAATGCACATTTATTATTTTTTCCCCTGCAGGGGATCATGGGTGCATTGTCAGGCTCCTGAAGACCCATCCTCTAGCTTTTCACCTATAGCTTTGTACAGGCTTTCTGTTAGAAAGCTGGAGGACTTGTGAATGGACTATGAGTGCGCTGATCAGTGTGCTCTTAGTTCATTAAGAACAACAAGCTATTTGCCATTGAAACAAACAGGACTTGTAGTTCATTCACAGATCACTGTAAATGAATGACATGGCTATGTAAGCAGAGCAAGCCCCCCACAGTTATACCGTTTTTAAATGTGACATCAGCCATTGAGTAGAACTCGCACGCTAAATATGGGTGTAAAATGTTCCAAAAATGTTGCTTATAATTTCTTTCCTGGTTTTTTCCTTCCTACTAATCAACATGAAAATGAAAAGTAAAACCTTTCTGTTTTATATTACATCCCTTATTTTAGACACCGTGATTATATCTCTAGGTCTCTGTTTTTCCCCTAGCAATGCTGGCAAATCATGTCTGGTGAGAGCAGTGATAAGGATGCTGTACATAGCTTCTTGACCACATCAAAGGACTATGCCTCAGTATTCCTTTCAAAAGACCTCAGCTCTGATGCAAGCAGTGAAGATGTTATGCAAATAATGAATGGACATCCCTTTGGGGGAGTGGGCATTCCTTGCATTTTGTTACATTTATATGCAAACCACTCTTGGTAACACCCACATATGCTAAGCCTCCAGGATTGAAAGAGCTAAAATCATCAACATCATTCAGGGTTGATATAGCTCAAGAATGAACAAATAAAATGGGTAAAGAAGGTAGTGTAGAATGTAGAAGATTCCAGAGAACTGGCTTGTGCTTTGAAAATGTAATTTGAGTCTATTGAATCTACAGTATATACGTGGCAGTTTTACAGCAGAGAGGAAAGTGCTAGATTGTTTACATTTCAAGGATTTATACCATTTTGATCTTTTTTTGCAAAGAAGCAAATTAACATATGACATATCCCTCATTAATACAAGCCATATCCATGTATGTGACTCTCTAGACATTCAAAACTCTTTGAATTTCAAGAAAAAAAGTGTCATTATTCTGCCATAACAAGCTGACTTGAAGCACGATACCCCAGAGTCTCCCAGAATTTGGTTAGAAAAAACTAATGTTGACCTTATGTTGTGAGTGCATGGACTATAAACAACCACTACTATTGCTGTGAATTATTTATTGTTCAAACTCAGAATTAATTTATGAAACAAATATGAAAACGAAACAAACATAACAGGCTTCAAACCAATGGTGGTGTGTTTAATATCAATTCAGTATTAAATTTACACAAATACATTTAAAAAATGTTCGTTCATATTACAAACACATTTCCCATACAAAGGAAACTTCCAATAAAAACAGAATAGCCATTTTATTTAACCCTGTTTCAGTTAATAGATCGGCTTAATCTGAATGTGCATAAATGTCCCCAGCTATGTACTCCTCTTAAGTACACCTATAAGCCAATCCTCTTACTTTCACCTGCACAAGTCCTAAAGAAAAAAAAATATTCTCAAAAGAAAAACAATTGTTTAATATAAACATGAAATAGTAGATATGAAATCAGTTATACATAATATGTATAGCCAAAGCTAAATTGCAACCAATGTGTTTAAACCTGTGAAGGGTGAGGAAAGAAGGAGCTACTGTTATATCAAATCAACATACAGATAATTATTTTATTCTGAGAATAAATAATTTCTAAATTAGAACATTAAACACATTATTATTCCTTTCTGTGTTCTTCTGCACATTATGCTAAACCATGAAATAACAAAAGAAGGGTTATGTATTCATTAAGGTAAAAGGCTGACACCACCTTAGGGAGAAAGGAGGGTTTTAGGCATAAGACTGCTTTGTCTTGGTAAAGACAGAAAGACCAACTAAGACGTGTCTGACAGACCTGATCACCTCCAAAAAGGCTACTTTGCAGGAGAGATCATCCAAAATGAGGTTCCTGATGGGCTCAAAGGGTGATTTCTGCAGGGTGGAGAGAACGATACTAAAGTAACAAGGAAGCACAGGGTGCTGTGAGGGTGGTTTGGTCTGAGAAACACGTTCACTTTATTCAATCTTTACAAGTCTGTCTTACTTGTTTCCATCATAACTACCTTTCCAATTTGTTAATTGAATGACAAATGGTAAATAATCTTGACTGTAGGGTTTTAGTGCTACCTCCAGGACTAGAACACTAGGCATTAAAACAAAGTGCTGCCTAGTGATAGTCCCTGCTGGTGGTCAAGACCCCAATTTGCTATAGGAAGCTCAGTCTTTTGCCTAGTATCTAGAAATAAGGTTCTAGCTCTTTGCTTCATTCTTTCTTTCCTTTTTGTTTTTTCATTCAGACTTTTCAGTCAATAGCTGAGCTCCCAGGTTACCCCAACCCATTGTATATGCCGACTCTATGGTATACTCGCAACACAAGCAGACCTAAACCTAAAGTGCCACTATACCTAAATGGGAGAGTTGGGGGGTGAACCTGCAAGAGAGGCAATCTGATCCTAAGATGGCTGAAACCAGTTTTACCGTGTTGGCAAGAGGCTATGTAATGCCAATAAGAACCCATAGACTTAAACCAGAAAAGTTATCTTTGTGTTGGGGGTAATGTAATTCTCAAGGACTATTTGGACACAGCTTTTAGGCAGGTGTGAAGAAATGCTGCAAAGTAAGAATGCTTTCAAAAATGTGTTTTTAATTCTTTGTTTTTATCAATTTTCAAAATGCAAAGTGCTGACCATTAGACTGAGGTTGAAAAGCAGAGGACAGATTGTTACCCCCAAAGCTGAGCAAAACCTTGTCCAAAATTTTAAAGTGAGCTGTACTCCCCTGTCAGACACCTCATCATCAGGAATTCCATGTATTTTAAAAACCTCTCAAACCATTACCTCTGCAGTTTGTTCAGCAGAAGCTACCACCTTAACTGGTATAAAATGAGCCATGTTGGTGAGACGGTTGACAACTACCAGAATAGTGGTCAACCCTTTTGAGGGGGGGGGGGGAGATCAACCAGGAAGTCCATAGAAATTGACCCCCATGGTCTTGATGGAACAGACAGTGGTTGGAGTATTTGATTTATTTGATTTAATTTTCATATTGTCTTTGGGAACTTATGTGGTTTATTACAAAAAGGTATATTTATTATTTTGTACTTTCTAGGGAGAAAGTGTGACTTTTTGGTGGGAGTTAAGTTTAAGGAGGTTATTTATTTGAGTGGTTCGAGTAGCCCCAGAGGAGAAGATTGGGGTGTCTTATTGCGAGCACAGGTCAGACACGTGGCCACATAACTCTTGATATCTTCCTTGTGTCCAGACCATCAAAAAGATTGTGATGAAAAGTTCTTCTGTCTTGGAAGCCCCAAAATGACCAGCAAGTTTAGAGTTGTGAACCAACCTCAAGGCTTCTACCAAACTAATTTGGGTACATAGAGGTGGTGCTCTTGAGTTCAAAACCTGTTTATGTACTCAAGGTTAATGTCCTTAGGAGGATGATTGAGAAGTGGGTCATTCTCATACCCCTCCTTGAGAAGATTCAAAAATGTCTTAGAACTTGTAGCTCCTAGAAAGTTCTTTTGAGGCAGGATTGTACATTTAGAGTTGTTTTCCTGGAAACGCCCAGACAACATCCGCAATAAGGCATCAGCTTTACCATTCCTTGACCCGGCTCGGTACGAAATAACAAAATTGAACCTGGACAAGAATACGGTCCAACATGCTTGTCTAGATGACAACCTTTTAGAAGAACGATTAACCACTTGCCTACTGGGCGCTTTTAACCCTCTTCCTGCTCAGACCAATTTTCAGCGCGCTCATACTTTGAATGACAATTGCACGGTCATGCAACACTGTACCCGAACTAAATTTTTTTTTTTTCATAATTTTTTTGTAGACAAATAGAGCTTTCTTTTAGTGGTATTTGACCACCACTGGGGTTTTTATTTATTGCTAAACAAACTAAAGACCAAAAATTTTGAAGAAAAAAAAAAAAGCTTTTCTTAGTTTCTGTTATAAAGTTTTGTAAATAAGTAATTTTTCTCCTTCACTGATGGGCACTGTTAGGTAGCACTGATGGGCACTGTAAGGCAGCACTGATGGGACTGTACTGTTAGGCGGCACTGATGGGGCTGCACTGTTAGGCAGCACTGGGCAGCACTGATGGGCACAGTTAGGCGGCATTGGTCGATGGAACTGATGGGCACTGTTAGGCGGCACTGATGGGCACTGTGAAGCCACACTGATGGGTGGAACTGATGGGCACTGATAGGTGGAACGTGTGTACACTTATGAGCATTGTTAGCGTGCACTGATGGGCACTGTTGGGTATTTCTCCATGAAGAATAAAGCTGCCCAGCAGGAGAGGTTGAATATCTGATAAAACCCTTCTCTAAATTGTCATCAAGCTAATCCCTGAGCACCTTCAGTTCTGGTTCTGATGGAGGTCAAAGGGTATTTCTGCTCCTGGAAGCAATTCAATGGGACAATCATATGGGCGATGAGGAGGCAGCTTTTTATCACAAATGTCCCAGAATTCAAGATATTGTGGAGGCAGCTTGTCGTATGATTACGTAGTTTACCATAACTGCCAATAAATCCTTGCTTGCAGGAGGGCTTATTTTGATAAGTTTCTTCGCAGTGGTGAGATGTAACATTTATAGACCGTGCCTTCCAGTTGATGGAGGGATTATGGATAGAGAACCAAGGAATGCCCAGGGTGATAGGGAATTTGGGTGATATGATCAGCTGAAAGCTGATAATCTCCCGATGGCCAGCCTCAATTTGGAGTTCAAGCAGGATGGTCTCATGGGTCACAGGTCCTGAAGACAGAGGCGAGCCAGCCACAGTTTCCATATCAATAGGATTTCTTATTTGAATGTTATTATTTTGGGCAAATTCAATATCCATAAAGCTTCCTCTTGCTCCAGAGTCCAGCATCTCAGAACAAGGGATTTCACTGCTTTCAATGATAAGCTTTATAGGGATGACAAAATGGGATGATAAAGAATTAACTTTATTTGCTTCCTGAATCAAAGGAGAGACAAGCTGAGAAATTGAGTTTATTTGTTCGGACACTGTAATATCAGTTGCGCAATTGTTCTTTTAAATTTATTGGGACAATTAACTGCATAATGTCCAGATTCTCCACAATAAAGACATATAAATTCTCTGAAGGTCATCTTTCCTTCTGCTGTGTAGAAATATATCTTTTAATAGCATCCACCTGCATAGGTTCAGGAGTCTCTGAATCTGGAAGAACTCTTGGTCCCTTAGAAGCAAAGTGACTGGTAGAAAACGCTAGCCACCATTACTACCTAGAGTTCCCAATCTCTCCTTTCAGTAAGTCTCTCTTTCTCTCTCTCTCTGATCAATTCGAATACATAATTTAATAAAAGCCTCGAGATCATCTGGATTTTCTACTCTGACAAGCTCATCTTTTACTTGTTCAGAGAGTCCTTGATGAAACTAATTTTTTTGTGCTGTTGGATTCCAAGTGGTATCTGAAATCCCACGACGGAATCCTGCTGTGTATTCTGCAACAGGGCACCTACCCTGCCGTAAATTCTGCAACTTTGTTTCGGCAGTAGGATCATCGAAAACTTGATTCATAGCAGCCACAAAAGAATTTAAATTATCCAGGATGGGCTTGTATTGCTCCACATAAGGGGGGGCCTAGGCTAAGCTTGCTCAGTCAGGAGGTTGATCATAAACAGCACCTTTTCCCTGTCAGAAATAAATGCATCTAAAACTATATGCGACATTAGGGAAACCTCTGTAATGGCAACAGTCTCCATTAAACCTCAGTGGTAGGGGCATACGTGCGTTAGTATCTACTGCAGCAGTATCTCGAGAACGCAAGTCCCACAATTGTCCATGCAGATCAAGGATATCCTCTTCTAGCCCTTTAACTTCAATTTGTAAATCAGAAAACTTTTCCTGGTAGTTAACACCAAAGGCCTGCAACTCCATAATTTGCGCCCTCAGAGGAGCAACAGCAGCTGCTACAATGGCTTTTATGTTGTGGGCCAGATTATTCTGTCACGGTTTGGAGTCAGGCCAGTACTATAGCAGTGAAGCAGCTCTCACCGACAAGTGGAACAGGTATACAAGCAGGTCACCCTGGTGGATGACACGGGTTTACTTGAGGGGCGGGGTCTAAGTACTAACCGGTATGCACCAGAGCTACTGATTGAGATGGGTTTAGCTGCATGTTAGCACCAGGTCGTGGTCCTCAGGATCGTCCCACCAGGAGGTTAACAAACCGGGGTCCAGTAGCGGATAAGCAGGTAGGGATCAAGCAGAAGCGTAGTCAATAAACAAGCCAAAGGTCCTTAACGAATGGTTGCTGGTTGGGATTAAGCTGAAGCGTAGTTGAGGAACAAGCCAAAGGTTAGTAATGAATGGGAGCGAAGATCTGAACAGCAGCAGGAGAGACCAGAGCAAGATATTGGCTGGGGAGAGCACAATAATCTGGCAAACAGGAAGTACAGACTTGGCTTAAAACAGGAGGTTCTTGGGAGGAGAAAAGAATTCAAGGTTCAAGACAATGTGTTCAAGGCAGGATCATCCAAGGAATTGTTCAGGGAACTGTCCAGCATTCTAGGTGGAGCAAAAAATGCATGCCTGACAACATCGGGGCATGCTCCTAATGAGGCGACGGATAGTGTCTTAGGGTATTTCTTCCCAGATCTGGACCTGGACAGTCTGAGATGCAACCTGGAGGCGTCGAATGGACTGAAATATGATATCCCAGAGGCGAGCATGGGGGCCATTCAGTGGTATCGATTTCTTTATCCGGCAGGAGCTGCCTCCATACTCTCGCCACATGAGGCCGGGCATTGTTGTGCACCAGGAGGCACCCAGGACCCACTGTACCAGCGCAGGGTCTGACAATGGGTCCAAGGATTTCATCCCGATACCTAATGGCAGTCAGGGTGCCATTGTCTAGCCTTTAGATGTCTGTGAATCCCTCCATGGATATGCCTCCCCGACCATCACTGACCCACCACTAAAACGGTCATTCACGCTGCACTGTTTTCTATTTACTTTGGTATTGAGATTTTTTTCACTTTCTTTTTGTGCCAGCTGCTTCCATCTCTGTAGTGCTTGCTGTTTATCTTCGAATTTGAATATCAAAACAGTCACGCTGAATGATGTCACAGGCAGCATAACGTTCTTCACTCCTTCTCCAGACCCTTTTACTTCTGTCACATGCTCAGGGTGAACCTGCTCTCATCTGTGAAAAGCACAGGGTGCCAGTGGCAGACCTTCCAATTCTGGTGTTAAATGGCAAATGCCAATCGAACTCTGTGGTGCCGGGCAGTGAGCACATGACCCACTAGAGGATGTCAGGCCCTCAGGCCACCCTTTATGAAGTATGTTTGTTTGGTCAGAGACATGCACAGAAGTGGCCTGCTGGAGGTCATTTTGTAGGGCTGTGGCAGTGCTCATCCTATTCCTCCTTGCACAAAGGAGCAGATACTGGTCCTGCTGATGGGTTAAGGACCTTCTACGGCCCTGTCCAGCTCTCTTAGAGTACCTGCTTGTCACCTGGAATCTCCTCCATGCTCTTGAGATTGTGCTGGGAGATACAGCAAACCTTCTGGCAATGGCACATATTGATGTGCCATCCTGGAGGATTTGGATTGCCTGTGCAACCTCTGTAGGGTCCAGTTATTACCTTATGCTACCAGTAGTGACACTGACCCTAGCCAAATGCAAAACTAGTGAAAAACAGTCAGAAAAGATGAGTACGGAAAAAAATGTCAGTGGCCTCTACCTGTAAAACCATTCCTGTTTTGGGGGTCGTCTCGTTGCCCATCTAGTGCACCTGTTAATCAGTTTCAGTTGCTTTGGTATTAAATTAACAACCCCCTCTGCTACTTGACTGACCAAATCAATATCCCAGGAGTTTAATTTACTCGATGCTATACTTTTTTGAGCAGTGTAGATTTGATTTTGGTTTTCTCTTTAGTTCATTTATTTTCCATTTTGTTAATTGGCCCTGATTATGCATTTACCTACTCTTTCAATAATTCCTATTCCGAAATTGATATTACTTTAATAATAGTTATTGCACATATTCTAGATATAGGTTAGATTTTTTTTAAATGTTCCCACTCAGAATTTCATAACTTATTCTAGGCTTTTTGCTCCTCCATATAAATCTTGTTAAAAAATGTTTAATTATTCTAAAATATCCCGCTGGTAATTTGGTATCATTTCAAATTTATACAAAATTTTTGTTACAATTACCATTTTTATCATGTTTATACGTCCCATACATGACAAAACTCCCCACCCTAATTTCCTTAGTTCATCCTTGATCTCATTTAATAAAGGGATATAATTTGATCTATATAGATTCTTTGAAGATGCAGTTAATTTTATTCCTAGATATTTTAATACTCTCTCCAAAGGAAGGGGAATTTATCAAGGTCCTTTCCTCAGGGCTTGTGCTGCTCCATGTGCTGGCATCCATCTTAGGTCTGCAAAGCATTGTGGGATTCTTTATGCTTTCAGCCCTCTGCGGCTCCTCCCAGGAGGTGGCAGCTTATCACATTCTGCTGTTTGCAGCGGTCCATTGCATTCGTGTACTGTCTGTTGCACAGCAGCAAGCTCCTGTTCAGTTAACTCTTTGCTCTCCTGCATACCGACTCGGCTTTGACTAAGACTCCTCCTGGCTTCTGACCCCGACTCTGGCGACCATTCTTCCTGGCTTCTGACCCCGGCTTTGGCTACGATTCCTGCTGGTTCTCGACTTGATTATTCTGGAAGACAACCTCGGCAGGAGAACTTCTGTCCTACCAAGTCATCTGCTGTTGCTGTCGGACTTGCATAGACTCTTGCCTTGTTTCTGTGTAAATAAGCCTACCTTTAATTGCACCTCCTTGTGTGTCTGGCTCCTCGCTCCCTGACAGAATTCCTCTTGTAAGATTTTTTCTCTCTATTTGGAAGATTTATGTTTAATATCTCTGTTTTTGTTGGGTTGATTTTTAAGTTTGACATCTCACCATATTCTTTCAGTAATTTTATTAAATTTGGCAATGTTATCCTTGGGTTTCCCACATAGAACAGCATGTCATCTGCATAAGCTGCCACCTTGTGCTCTGTTTCTCCTATCCATATTCCTTTTATATCTGTGTTGTTCCTTACTGTGGCTAATAGATTCCAGTGATAAGACCTATAACAATGAAGACAGAGGACATCCCTGTCTGGTTCCGTTTTGCATCCTGAAATACTCTTGTTAAAGTTTTTTTAATTATTCTAAAATACCCCTCTGGTAATTTGATTGGTATCGTTTGAAATTTGTATAAGATTTTTGGAACAATTATCATTTTTTATCAGGTTTATCCGTCCCACCCATGACTGAAATCCCCATCCTAGTTTCTTTATTTCATCCTTAATCTCGTTTAATAATGGAATATAATCTTTTCTGTATAAGTTCTTTAGAGATACAGTTAATTTTATACCAAGATATTTTAATTCTCTTTCTCTCCAAACAAAGGGGAATTCCTCCTGTAACTTTTTTTTTTTCTCTGTCTGTAAAAGGTTTATATTCAAAATCACTGTTTTAGTTGGATTAATTTTTAAATTTGACACCTCGCCATATTCTTTAAAAGATTTAATTAAACTTGGCAATGTTATCCTTGGGTTTCCTACATAAAACAACATGTCTTCTGCATAAGCTGCCACCTTATGCTCCGTTTCTCCTACCCAAATTTCTTTTATATCTATATTATTCCTGATGGTAGCCAAGAGCGATTCCAGAGATAAGACATATAGCAGTGGAGACAGAGGGCATCCCTGTCTAGTTCCATTCTGCATCCCGATGTATTCTGATAACTCCCCATTAACCATGATTGCTGCCGAAGGTTGACTGTATAGGTTCCTTATCTTTTCTCTCATTCTAGGTCCCATTCCCAGCACTTCGAAAGTATCTAGCATAAATCCCCAATTTACTCTATCAAATGCCTTTTCGGCATCTATCAAAAGAACCACCACAGGAGTTTTCTCCTTCCCACTTTTTTGTATAAGAAACAATGATCTTAATCCGTTGTCTCTACTCTCCCTCCCTGGGACAAACCCTACTTGATCTATCTGTATCCATTCTGGCATTAGGTCTTTCAGTCAAAACTTTTGCATATAGTTTAGTATCTGTATTTAATAAGGAAATCGGTCTATAACTTGAACAGTGAGTGTCATCTTTGCCTTCCTTATGTATGAGTATGACATGAGCTTGTAGGGATTCCCTTCTCATTTCCATCTCTCCTCCTAAAGCATTCATATATGTCCTCAATTTGGGTAGTAAAATTTCTTCATATTTTTTATAGTATCTCACTGTATATCCATCGAGTCCTGGACTTTTCCCAGCAGCAGTACATTTTAATGCTATATGTATTTCTTCCTGAGTTATTGGTATTTCAAGGGATTTTATTTGTTCTTCACTTAATTTCGGCAATCCCGCCTTTTTTATGTATGCCTGTCTTCTTTCTGTTTTTCTTACTTCCTCCTCTTCTATGGTACCATGAAGTTCAATATTTTATAGCTTATTATAGTATTCTTTAAACACTTTTATTATATATTTAGTTGAGTACACTAATTCTCCTTTATTATCTCTTATTTTCTCTATATAATTCCTAGATTTTTTTCTTCCTCTGAGCCCTCATTAAATACTTTCCTGGTCTGGCCCCCCATCTATACCTCTCAATTGTCATTTTGTTGTACACTCTCTCTCCTCTTGTCTTCTTCCAGGAACTTATTTAATTCTTCTCTTTTATATATTATCTTCTGCATAATCTCTTTTGTTACTCTATTTTTATGTATCTGCTCTAGATCAGAGTTCATCCAAAAGTGTGTTTATTTTATCTCTTCTTTCCCTCTTCTTTTTTGCTCCTTTCGCCATTAGGATTCCTCTAATATAGGCCTTATGAGCTTCCCACACCATGGCTACCGTCACTTCCTCAAATTAATTTTCCTAAAGAAATTGCTCAGTTTCCTTCTTCGCCTTCTAATCCGTCTTCCGATTCTGTAGAAGTGTCTAATTTAGCCTCCATATTTTTGCCTCCCCTCTGCTCATTTCCCCATAGTAATTACATTGTGACAGGAGCATGATCAGAAATGGATATGGCTTCAATATTTACTTTAACCAGAGACTCAATAAGTCTATGGTCCAACATTATGTAATCCAGTCTTGAATACATCTCATGTGCAGGAGAGTAAAACATATAGTCTCTGTCCTTCATATGCTTAATTCTCCATATATCCACAAGTTAGCATTTTTTTTTTTACTTTTTCGAAGACCTACTACTCTCTCTCTGCACCGGAGAGGCCACATCCATCTGTGGTTCCATACAAAAGTTGAAATCTCCTGCCACAATCAAATTACATTTTTTAAATATACCCCCGGTTTCTTATTTGGGCAGTAAATATTTGCTAATGTGCATTCTATTTCCTGCAGTCTTCCTTTCAAAAACAGGAATCTCCCTTCCGGATCTACCAATCTCTCCTCCAACCTAAACCTTTTGTTTTTCGCGAATCCTATTGCCACTCCCTTTGCATGTTTAATTGGGGAGTCTGCATAAAACCACTCGGGATAATATCTAGATTGTAGCTTCACATTATTTTCCTGTACTAAATGTGTTTCTTGTAGGAACACCACTGAAGAGAATCTGTGCTGAAGTTCTTTGAATATCCTAAATCTTTTCCCCGGACTATTTAAACCTTTAACATTATAAGTCACAAAGTGAATCTCTTCCATTCTTTTCTCACCTCCTCTCATCCTTCTTTTACCTTCTCCTTTCCCTCTCATCTCTTCCCCTTTGTTCTCTAAAGCTTCTCCAGACTAATTTACCCCTTGTTATCCTGCATAATCTCAGGCCGCCCACACCCAACCCCCATCCTTCCCAACCCCCCCACCCCTTTTAGGCCTTTAGTTTGCCTATGATGAATCATTTATGGTCAATATCCCACCTCTGATTCTATCTTAGAGTGACCATGTACACCTCATCAGTTTATGTGTCTCCTCCCTATCATGTCCCGCCATATTCTAATATCTCAAAAAAAAAAGAAAGGATAGTCTGGGGAAGATGAGGAGCAGGCAAAGAGGGAAAAAAAATAAAACCTCAATATTCCCCCTCTCCTCTTTCCTTCTCTGCCAAACCCCTCCACTCTTTTCCCATTTTAGGGGGCCCTCCATCTCTCCTTTTCCATGTCACTTGTCTCCCCTTCATCTTCCTCCCAACCTGGAATAACTATTTTCCGCAGTTCCAGTCTCTCACAAAAGTCTCTTAAATCTTCAGGAAACTTCAACCTTGTTGATTTACCATTTTTCCAACTGATTAAACAGGCTGGAAATCCCCATCTACAGTTGCAAGAAAAAGTATGTAAACATTCACAGTGCAGGGAGGAAAAAGTATGTGAGGCCCTAGCTTAATGACTTCTTCCAGAGATAATTGGAGCCAGGAGTGAGCCAACCTTGACTCCAATCAGTGTGATGATATTGGATGTGTTGCTGACAGCTGTCCTTCCCTTAAAAAACACACACTTGTTTTGGGTTTACTGGTTTCAAGAAGCACTGTCTGATGTGAACCATGCCTCGCAGAAAAGAGCTCTCAAGACCTACGATCAAGAATTGTTGACTTGCATGATGCTGGAAAGGGTTACAAAAGTATCTCCAAAAGCCTTGATGTTCATGTGTCCACGGTAAGACAGACTGTCTACAAATGGAGAAAGTTTAGTACTGTTGCTACTCTCCCTAGGTGTGGTCATCCTGTAAAAATGACTGCGAGAGCACAGCGCAGAATGCTGCATGAGGTAAAGAAGAATCCCAGAGTGTCAGCTAAAGACCTACAGAAATCTCTGGCACATGCTAACATTTTTGTTGACACATCTACAATAAGGAAATCATTAAACAAGAATGGAGTACATGGGAGGACACCACAGAGGAAGCCATTGCTGTCCAAAAAGAATATTGCAGCACGTTTGAAGTTTTCAAAAGAGCACCTGGATGTTCCACAGCACTACTGGCAAAATATACTGTGGACAGATGAAACCAAGATTGAGTTGTTTGGGAAGAACACACAACACTATGTGTGGAGAAAAAAAGGCACAGCACACCAACATCAAAACCTCATCCCCACTGTAAAACATGGCGGAGGGAGCATCATGGTTTGGGGCTGCTTTGCTGCCTCAGGGCCTGGATGGATTGTTGTCATTGATGGGAAAATGAATTCCAGAGTTTATCAAGACATTTTGCAGGAAAACGTACGACCATCTGTCCACCAACTGAAGCTCCGCAGAGGATGGGTGATGCAACAGGACAATGACCCAAAGCATACAAGTAATTCAACAAAACAATGGCTGCAACAGCACAGAATACGCCTTGTGGAGTGGTCCTGACCTCAACCCGATTGAAATGCTGTGGCATGACCTTAAGAGAGCGATTCACACCAGACATCCCAAGAATATTGCTACACTGAAACAGTTTTGTGAAGAGGAGTGGTCCAAAATTACTCCAGATCGTTGTGCAGGTCTGATCTGCAACTACAGTAAACGTTTGGTTGAGGTTATTGCTGCCAAAGGAGGGTCAACCAGTTAAGTCCAAAGGTTCACATACTTTTTCCTCCCTGCACTGTGAATGTTTACATGTTATGTGCAATTAAACCATGGCAACATCTAATGTTTGTGTAGTATTATGTTCAGCAGACTTCAGTGTTCTTCTATTGTGACTTAGATGACGTTCAAAGCACATTGTATGCCCAATTCATGCAAAACTCCACGTAAACCCAAGGGGTTCACATTCTTTTTCTTGCAACTGTATATCTATATCGAACGTTCTGCTTTCTCATTTGTTCTAGTAATGGCTTCAACATTCTTCTTGTTAATGTTTCTACTGTTAGATCTGCAAATATTTTTATATTTGTTTCACCATATGTTATTATTGCTCTTCCTTTTATCTTCTTCCAGATTTTGTCTTTGTCTTGATAGTAATGAAATTGTACAAGTACATCTGTAAGGGACCGCCCGGCGGTACTACTAGCACTCCACTGAATAGGCGTCCCCAGCGCACGGAGTCTAAGTCCCAGGGTGCTTGTTCACCAGGGCCCCTGATGGTGGCGATGGACTCTGAGCTCCCTGAGACCAGGTCGTGACTACTGGGTGCGCCCGTCAGTGGTAGTAGTATGCGCAAGGGGCTCCCACGGGGAAGAGTCTGATGTGAGGAGGTCAGAAGACCCCGCTGCAAGGGATGGATGGATGGATGAGCAAGGTCAGACGGGCCGGGTCGGTAACGGAGAGGACGGCAAGGTACAAGGCAGCGGGCATAGAATGGTCGGGTCACACGCCAGGTCAGCAACAGCAGGTCAAATCCAATAGGGGGCATTCAGGAGAGAGGTCAGGCAAAGCAAGGGTCAGAGCAGGAGAAAGCAGCAAGGTCAGGTACAATCCGGGTCAAAACTTACAAGGGGCACAGGATCACAGGTTCACAGGATGCAGGGAAGACCAGAAGGCACTGAATGACAGCTCAGGGCCATTTAAATATCCCGCCCTGCGCTGCCATTGGTGCCCAGCGGGCGGCCGCGGCTTCTACTGCGCATGCGCGAACTCGAACGCCGCGGCCGGCCCGGACCTAGTGCCCGTGTCCCTGCACAGGGCGGTGTACTGCGCCTGCGCCGGGACCATCGCGGCAGGGATCGAGGAGATCCCTGACAACATCTCTCTGGTTTCCCTTTCTTCCATCTTGCTGTTGGGATCTTCCAATTCTGTAAGCTCCATCAATTTTGAAGGGCTCTAGTGCAGATCTATCCATTACTCTATCCAGCATTTCCCTTATTGTTTCCATCAGATCTTCTCCTTGGGGAGTCTCTGGGAGACCATGTATTCTTAAGTTGCGCCTTCTGTCCCTATTTTCCTGATCTTCCAATTTTTTATAGCAGATTTCTTTGTTCTTTTCTCATTTCCATCATCCGTTTTTCTAATATTTGTATAGCTTGGGCATGTCTGTCTATTTTTTCTTCCGTCTCTTCCATTCTAGATAGTATCTGCCCCAAATCTTTATGAAGTTTCACTATTTCTTGTTTTATGGATTTTTCTAGTCCTTTAAACATCTCTGCTATTTCTTTTTTAGTGGGCCACTGTGTGCTCCTTTCTTGTTCTCCTCTGCTCTCCCGCACCTCCGTTTTTTTCCATGTCTCCATCTTCTGTGATTTGGCTAATATTAGACATTCCTAGGGATAGTCTAGAACACTCTCCATTATTATTTTCAGTCTCACCTCTTCCATTTATTCCTGATCGTCTCTCCGGTGTCCATTTTTCTTGCGAGGGTATAAATTTCTTAATTGAACTTGTTTGGGAGACGTTTGCCCCTCCCCCTTTTGTCGCTTTATTTTTCATATCCTTTTTCTTCTCTCCCCTCTTACCCCCTCCTTCCCTCCCTGTTAAATCCTAAGGGATTAACACTTAAATATTTAACTCCTCCAAAGAAATGTCCTTTGATCTTTTTTATCTTCTCCCCCTCTATCAGAGTCCACAACTCACTCAGCTTTTTTCTTCTTGATTTTTCCTCCCACCACTTCTTTGCTTAATAGTTTCTTTTTTACTGGGAACCTCCTACATGTACATTCCCCCTTTTAATTATTACACAGTTCCATTCATATTCCAATATAATTGTAACAATACAGTTCTGCCGTTCTCACTCACCCTCTTGACTCCTTTTTCTTCCTCGGTGGGTGAGGTGGCATCAGTGTTTTTTCCTGAGGGGTTGCAAAGTTCAGTGTTCCCTCATTCTTTAACAGGCACTTTCAGGGGCGGTTTCTGCCACGTTTCCTCATAGGGTCTCAGTCTCCCCCGCAGCCGTCCGATGCATGGCACTACTCCGACTGCAAGGGATCTCCACTATCCTCCAGCTCAGCTCCGTCTCTCCCCGCTGCCTGACTCCACACAGCAGAGCCCGTGGGGCACTCACTCCTCCAGGGCGGCTCGTCCCAGGTGAACTAAGGCAGGGATTCCTTGGGCATTCTTCCCTTCATACGGCGGGACCTTGCAGGCGTCTGGTGTCGGGAGATCTCACATTGATCTCCCGTTTGGCACCATGCTCAGGCTTTTCCAGTCGATTTTCAGATATATTCACCTTAGTTTCCTACAAACTAAATAATATACATATGTTTACCAAAGAAATATAGCGGAACACATTTTGGCATAAATTTATGAATTACAATTTATTTGCAAAATTTTATTACAGAAATGAAGAAAAACATGTTTTTTTTCCACAATTTTCAGTCTTTTTTTTAGCAATCACCCAGTGGTGATTAAATACCACCAAAATGAATCTCTAGTTGCGTGAACAAAATAATTAAAATTGAGTTTGGGTAGTGTTAAATGACTGCACAATTGTCATTCATAGTGTGACTTAGATTTATACTCACCTCAGAACTTTTTCTCCGAATAATTAAATCACAATCTGACCTATGGGGCCTTCCTACTAAATGGGGTGAACATAAGTTAGGTGCCTACGCTGATGATTTAATTTTCTTTCTGACATCCCCACTGATCATTTTACCCAATTTTCTGGCAGAATTGCGTAGCTATGGTGAGTTATCGAATTTCAAAATTAACCATTCTAAGTCAAAGGCTATGGAAAATGAGTCCAACCCCACCCTCAAGCTAAATATGTTCCCATTACCATTTTAAGTGGAGCAACTCTCACATTCGTTATTTGGGAATGCATTTCTCCAGTATTCTGTGTTTGGGTCTTTGGTTTTAATTTTTGGTCACTAATAAGAACATTAAAATTAGACTTCTAGTGCTGGTATAGGGAAGTTTTTACATGGTTCAGCCACAACAGCATTATTAAAATGAGTGTAATGGAGCATCTTCTATATTTACTTCAAGCACGTCCGGTTAAACTCCTGGCAGGGTTTCTAATGTACTTAAGAACTGGATTCCTAAAACTTATATGGATTGGAAAGGCAGTAAGATTGAAAAGATCATTCCTTTTCTCTTCCCAGGACAAAAAGAATCAGTTTCCCATACCCATTGATCAACTGGTGTACGTAATATTACATGAAATCTTGGAACAACCTCTAATTGAACCCTCCTCCTTCAGGGCTCCCCTTTTTTCCTGAGGGGTCCTTTCCAGCATCCAGGCGATCAAAGCGGTATCTCAATTCTCAGCTTTCTCACCTTTTTCTAGTCATATGATTCCTGTACTGATAGCAGGGGATTTTCCACATAGCAAGGAAGATCCACAATTTGACACCCTTATCCAGCAGGGGACTTTCTGGTTACTGCATGTCTCCTCCAGTAATCATTGTTTGATGAATCTGGGACTGGAGAACAAATCTTCAACTACTCTGTATTTTCTATGCCAGGCCCAATTGGAAGCTTACCTTTGCACTCTACTGATAGACTAAAAAAGTTGAAGAAACCATCCTCATTTGGACAAATTTGATAGAGCTGGGGCTCCCACAGGAACACCCTTTGATACAGCGTTGAGAGGCAGACTTGAAAACTGTCTCACAACGTCAAAAAAGAAGATAAATCTTCCATTGCATGCAAGTATTAGGAAAGGCTCTAAGCGTCTAACTAGATTGTATAGGACACCAGTGACTCATCACCGCATGTTCCCACAGACTTCTAATAAATGATGGTGCTGGTTTGAATCGGAGGGCACTCTGTTACACTTTTTTTTTTTTTTTTAATTCTCCCTTTCTCTCTTCCTTTTTCACCTTGTTTGATGAGGTCAACTTCAATATTTTTTTTTTTTTTTTAACATAAGCTGAGATAAGCTGCTTGGCAATCTCTCTGATCCGCAACCAACTGACAAGACTTACTGGCCAACATTGCCATCTAAGCTGTAAATGTGGATATTTTCGCACATGTACCTGAGCATTATTAGGAGCTATTCCCTTTTTATACCTGCCTCCTTGTGGAAATTAACCTCAGCTGTACATATACAATTTGTATAGGTGGTAATTTTTGGCGTCCCTTGTGCCATATATAATGTTTTACGGTCCATAAAATGTTCCTCTGTCCTATGGAGAAGTTGGCTACCAGAATGATCTAGGACACAAGTGTCAAACACAAGGCCCGCGGGCTGAATCCGGCCCCCCAGGCCATTTCATGTGGCCCTTGTCTCAGCAGTCAGCAGCAAAGGTGAGAATGGAACTCCTCTGTCAAATCCTGCACCTCTCAGCGCGGCTGCAGCACCCCCTCATCTCTGCCTACCCTGGTCTCAGCATTCAGCAGACTGGTAACTGACTCTGGTCCTCCTCCACTTTCTGCTTTCCAGCTCTGCCCACGAAGGGCGTGCATGCTGATGTTAAGGAGGGTGTGGAATTCTTGACATTTGATGTAATGGGGGGTGGGGTGCTCTGGACATCTAGTCCTACAGATACAACCAGCCCTTTGAGGGCAACCATAATGCTGATACGGCCCATGATGAAATGGAGTTTGACACCCCTGTTCTAGAAGATGATGGCCACATGTGCTCATGAAGAAGATAGTGTGTTCGAAACGCATTGAGCTTAAGTGTGGACCAGTTATTGTACAGCGCTGAGCAAACCCTTTGGCGCTATATAAACTCGTAGTAATAATAATAATAATAATAATAGTTATGTAACAAGAATTATGTACATGGAATATGTGTACCCTTTATTATTGTAACATATAGATATGGATCTTTAATAATACTCAAAAATAGTGCAGCGCTAACAAAAGAAACAATATATATAATCAATAATGCTGAAAATATACTGTGCCCCAATAAATGAATAATGTATCAATAAACGTGCATGTAGTGCCCAAAACAATGTGACCTCTAATCAGTGAAATTTGACTGCACAATTGTGAAAACACTCTTGTAGATATTATAGCAACTAGAATGCTATGACATGAACCCCTATACCCCTATATACAGGGGATATAACAACAGTGATTAGTGCCAAAGTGACCAACACAGCAAATCACATATAAACCATAAACACACATAATCTAAAAAAAAAAGTCTATAAATATTCAAAACATAAGTGCTTCAAACGACTGAAAACCATGCAACGTGCCAATGGTGACAATATCCGTGAAAGTGTCAGCACACTTTATTCACACTGGCTAAATTGCCTCCTCACCTCCTTTAGGCAACCCAATGGGCCACTTTGCTTTTAGGATCACTCCTGGATCCTACTCCAATCCTGGCTAGCAGTATTTCACCTGTAGTTCCTCCCCAGGTATAATAGGTAATACTCCAGGCCTCTCAGGATGGATATGTCTGCTAAATATAATTCTGACCCACGCCCATGGTGAGAAAGAAAGAAAGAAATCCTCCATAGTGTAGTAATTTCAATATAAATCTCCTTTAATTATTTAACAAATGCCCACTCACATTTCCAACAAGTTAAAACACTCCTATATCCTCATGCTTGGGTGTACTGCATAGGTTAGGGGTTTGTTTGGGCATTCCAAGATGGCGCCCAATGCCGGATGTGTGTTACCGCGCACCGGAAGCTGCGTCACGCTGTACCTACGCGTTACGTCACTTAACCTCATGACTTCCTCGGGGTATCGTTATTGGTGCGCAGTTTGTTCTATTTATAGGAAGCCTAATTAGCGGCGCTAAAGAAAAAGACTATCCGCGATGATGTACCCAAACACGGAGGCCATGTTTTTGTAGTCCAATAAGCGTCGGCCATATTCAAGAAGCTTGAATGGATATCTTATTATGTTATTGTTAGTAGATAAAAATGACTCTTACTATAAATAAGTAAAAAATCTATCTCCACTATCACCCTACTACCTCATCACCCTTATTCTTATTGAACCCCCTGTTCCAGGAAAAAACTTAAATAAAAAATGTATAAAAATGAATAAAAATAAAATTACAAATCTTTATTAATATAAATCAATATTATGGGCATCAAATTATAAATTTATAAAATTAAAATAAAAATTTAAGTTTATTAAAACATTTTTATTCCAATTCATCAAGACCCCTTTTGATGTCCAATTATCATCAGTAAATATTTTTTATGGCCAAATTGCATTCTTACTCTTTAAAAAAAAAAACGATTTATCACATACAAAGACATAAGCATTTCACTTGCCCATTCCCCCACTTGCCCATCCCCCCCCCCAGATCCTTATGTTTTCCTTCAAGTCTGAACAGGCAATCTGCATTTTACAATCCTTGCAAGGGTATATCATTGCACTTGGAAAGCCTTTTTTAGCCTCATCTCTAGAGATTTGGGTTTCTCTGGTATTGAGCTTTCTTCAGTCGGGTATTGATCACCATCTGGTAGTGCTGAGTACCATTAAGGGCCAGATATCAACTAGGATTTTGTTTCAAAGGTATTTGGCCTCCATTTCTGTAGACCGCACCATTATGCTCAAGTAGTCAATTTCCTCCACCCCAAACTCACTCATCCATGTCCTTATGGACCTTGCTTTGTGCCCTGGTGCGCAGTCATGTTGGAGCAGGAAAGGGCTATCCCCAAACTGTTCCGACAAAGTTGGGAGCATGAAATTGTCCAAAATATCTTGGTATGCTGATGCCATTCCCTTCACTGGAACGAAGGGGCCAAGCCCAACCCCTGAAAAAACAACCTCACACCATAATTCCCCCTCCACCAAACTTTACACTTGGCACAATGCAGTCAGACAAGTAGCATTTTCCTGGCGACCGCCAAACCCAAACATGGCCATCAGATTGCCAGACAGAGAAACGTGATTCATCACTCCAGAGAACACGTCTCCAGTGCTCTAGAGTCCAGTGGTGGCGTGCCTTACACCACTGCATCCGACGCTTTGCATTGCACTTTGTGATTTAAGGATTGGTGCAACTGCTCGGCCATGGAAACCCATTCCATGTAGCTCTCTATGCACTGCTGTGCTAATCTAAAGACCACATAAAGTTTGCAGGTCTTAAGCTATTGACTCTGCAGACAGTTCACGACTTCTGTGCATTGTGCGCTTCAGCATGCGCTGACCCTGCTCTGTTATTTTACGTGGCCTACTGCTTCGTTGTTGAGTTGCTGCTGTTCTCAGTTGCTTCCATTTTGTTATAATGCTACAAACGGTTGACCCTATTTAGTAGCAAGGAAATTTCACGGATGGACTTATTGCACAGGTAGCAACCTATCTCAGTACCACGCTTGAGTTCACTGAAGTCCTTTTAGAAATGTTTGTAGAAGCAGTCTGCATACCTAGGTGCTTGATTTTATACACCTGTGGCCATGGAAGTGATTGGAACACTTGAGTCCAATGATTTGGAGGGGTGTCCCAATATTTTTGGCAATATAGTGTACAGGTGAAACTCAAAAAATTAGAATATCGTGCAAAAGTTCATTTATTTCAGTAATTCAATTTAAAAGGTGAAACTAATATATGAGATAGATTCATTACATGCAAAGCAAGATAGATCAAGCCGTGATTTGTCATAATTGTGATGATTATGGCTTACAGCTCATGAAAACCCCAAATCCACAATCTCAGAAAATTAGAATATTGTGAAAAGGTGCAATATTCTAGGCTTAAAGTGTCCCACTCTAATCAGCTAATTAAGCCAGAACACCTGCAAAGGGTTTCTGAGCCTTTAAATGGTTTCTGTCTAGTTCAGTATGAATCACAATCATGGGAAAGACTGCTGACCTGACAGTTGTGCAGAAAACCATCATTGACACCCTCCATAAGGAGGGAAATCCTCAAAAAATAATTGCAAAAGAAGTTGGATGTTTCCAAAGTGCTGTTTCAAAGCACATTAATAGAAAGTTATGTGGAAGGGAAACGTGTGGAAGAAAAAGGTGCACAAGCAATAGGGATGACCACAGCCTGGAGAGGATTGTCAGGAAAAAGCCATTCAAAAGTGTTGGGGACTTTCACAAGGAGTGGACTGAGGCTGGACATGGCTTCAAATGTCGTATTCCTTTTGACAAGCCGCTCCTGAACAACAAATGTCGTCAGAAGCGTCTTTCCTGGGCTAAAGAAAAACAGACCTGGTCAATTGCTCAGTGGTCCAAAGTCCTCTTTTCTGATGAGAGCAACTTTTGCATCTCATTTGGAAACCAAGGACCCAGAGTATGGAGGAAGAATGGAGAGGCACACACTGCAAGATGCTTGAAGTCCAGTGTGAAGTTTCCACAGTCTGTGTTGATTTGGGGAGCCATGTCATCTGCTGGTGTTGGTCCACTGTGCTTCATTATGTCCAGGGTCAACGCAGCCGTCTACCAGGAGATTTTGGAGCACTTCATGCTTCCTTCCACAGACGAGCTTTATGGGGATGCTGACTTCATTTTCCAGCAGGACTTGGCACCTGCCCACACTGCCAAAAGCCCCAAAACCTGGTTCAATGACCATGGGATTACAATCATGACTGTGCTTGATTGGCCAGCAAACTCGCCTGACCTGAACCCCATAGAGAATCTATGGGGCATTGCCAAGAGAAAGATCAGTCATGAGACCGAACAATGCAGAAGAGCTGAAGGCCGCTATTGAAGCATCCTGGTCTTCCATAACACCTCAGCAGTGCCACAGGCTGATAGCTTCCATGCCACGCCGCATTGAGGCAGTAATTGCTGCAAAAGGGGCCCAAACCAAGTACTGAGTTACATATGCATTCTTATACTTTTCAGAGGTCCGATATTGTTCTATGTACAATCCTTGTTTTATTGATTGCATGTAATATTCTAATTTTCTGAGATTGTGGATTTGGATTTTTCATGTGCTGTAAGCCATAATCATCACAATTATGAAAAATTGCTTGAACTATCTTGCTTTGCATGTAATGAGTCTATCTCATATATTAGTTTCACCTTTTAAATTGCATTACTGAAATAAATGAACTTTTGCACGATATTCAAATTTTTCGAGTTTCACCTGTATATATAAACTGCTATATATATTTATTGTGTGATTATCTGTAATTACAGATCATACTAAAATTGCGGCAAAATGCACGACAAGCATCTTGGTGCCATTCGTTGTTAATGGCACTCCAAATGCGATTAGTGAACATGCGTTTTGCCGCATGTTTTTCCATGTGACAAATGTGCTACGTTAAGAGCCAAAACACGTGTTGAAAAAACACACAATGCTCTGTGCCTGAAAAGGTTAGTTTTGGCATATTTTGGTGCGTTATTTAAAAATGTTAATTTTGCAGCTTTTTTCAACACATGTTTTGGTGAGTTTTTGTTTTTCTTAAGTGCATTTTAGCATTTATGTGCATTTTGGCGCTTTTTAACACGCATTTTGGCTCATTTTTAACACCCCAATCAGACCTGTGCATTCCAAGACTCTTCAGAAACATGTTTTTGTGCTCATTCCAAAAAACGCCTGCAATTAATTGTTAATGACACCCCAAACCCAGCTAGCATGTTTTGCCAAAAATACACATAAAGTGGCAAAATGTGTTAAAAATCTCCAAAATACGTGTTAAAAGAAATTCCAAAATACGTGTATAAAACCACACCAAAATACCTGATAACAAAAACAGTGCCAAAATGCGCCTTATAAAAGCACCAAAACACATGCTTAAAAAGCA